>NC_026146.1:3465555-3483989 GCF_000512975.1 Sesamum indicum | reverse complement strand
AATGGAAAATTGCAGCTTTACAATGCTTAATCACTATTCTAGAGTTACTATCGAACTGTATGATCAAGTAATTTCCATTCTCTGCATCAATCTATGGCCTTAAGATGTGAAAGGAAGAGATCCAACCATAGAATTCTGCATCTTAAAGAACTAGGAAAATTCTTCCTATGAAGAATTTTGTTAGGCAATCTCTCTTATCTATCTCTTCGATATGCTAGATAGTGATTCCAGTCCTTTCAGAAACTTTGTTTCCGACTTTCTGTCTGCAGCATTCTTTTAAGTTATACTGCTCTTCTGTAACTGAACTAGAAGCAGAAGGATTCGCCACTAGGCCAGTAATCCAACACAAAAGAACTTGTCTTTGGGACTCATAATTTCTAAAACACTGTAACACCCAAGTTTCATAATTTACCCTAACAAAAAATATTGTGGGTTTATAATCTTAACCAAATCTTATTTGATTTCTAACACATACGAAAGATGGTATTTTACCCTTACAAAAATATAGTGGGTTAACTTACTAATATTGAATTTTACCCTAACAAAAATATTGTGGGTTAACTTATATTCCATCTTGCATATATGTCAGAAATCAAATAAAACTTGGTTAAGATTATGAGAAATCAGATAAATCAAATAACTTTTCTAAGATTTAATATCGCATTCTTGTAATACAATTGGAATAGTTTCCTCATTCTCGTTTTACTCATATTTCTATTTCACGTTTATAAGTATATGGCTAATGTAATGTGATCTTCAAGAGAGAATGACATGATTTAGCCTTTAGGTATTTGAACATATAGGCAAAATGGCAAAACACGGAACTTTCTTGTGTTCATCTTATTTTTCTCTTCATTTTATAAGCTTGTTTTAGGCTGAAACCCTGTTTTCATTTTGCTTCTGCTTTGTTATAGCCTGGTATTCCTGCCATGCATTCTAATATTTGGTTACACAGATATTATGATTTCATGGATATTCCATATCATAGTGCATGAATATTTCCTCTCAATATGGATCTTATTCTGACCGTAATTTTGTCTGCCAGAGTTTTACATTCATAAACTGTGGTGGTAATAATAAGAGGAAAACACTGGTGTTAGTTTGTAACCCATGTATATCCCTGCATATAATTTATTGTTTCTTTGGTAACTAAATTTAACTTAAAAAAAAAAATTAGCCAAGATTTTCAATACCTTCTTCGGCTGCAACTATAGAGGGTGCAATTGCAATTTTCTCACCCATGTTCATGAGGGAATTCAATGATCAAACAGAGATGGTTTTGGTTGCCTAACAGTTTTGGTCCTTTTCTTTCTGAAATTTGCTGGGTATTAGTTATGGGATCAATAATTTGTTCTCCTTTTCTTTTGGGTTAGAGTAAATTGATGAAGACAAAAGTTGCCAAAAACAGGTTATCACAATTGAAGTTTGACCTGACATATTTCCACCTAAACCTTGATTCTGGCTGCAAGTTGATTTGGTTACCAAATTTTATGTGCTAAGGTCCAACCCACTCATTGGTCATCCATATGTGATTTACACATCTCATGTTCGTCTAATATTGATAATGATTGATCGATTGAGGTTGTGTCTTTCAAGAGAATGGGATTGTGTAAAATCCCCTTACCATAGCTCCAGAAATTTCAGTGAAACAGTCATGCCAATATGGTATATTCTCTAAAGTTTATCAGAAGAAAATTTCTGAGCAATACCATAGCTGTAAATATGCATCTGTCATCAAAGTAAACCTGCTTTCATCCAACTAACGACATGCTTGACCCTTTTAACATATGTTGTAGGTGCGGAGGTGTGATGGGAAAATATGCAGCTGGAGAACTGAAACCACCTACGACTGGTCAGTTGAGTTTCTTGCTTATGCTGAATTAACATATTTACCGTGAAGTATGTGATATACATCAGATAAAATGTGTGATAAATTATTCTTTTCACCGAAAGTCTTCTGCTGCATGCATGATCTTAATTTGCCTTGTTTAGTTTTTGTCGCACTCACAGTGTTTTTACCAGTACTTGTTTTATATAGTAGATATTGTTATCTCATCTTGCACAATCTAGACATGTGGAGCATCTTTAAATTATGTCAGACAGGGAAATAAGAACCTGGATGTGATACTTCTCAATTCTGGCAATTTAAGAGTTTCTTCAGATGGGTTATTAGTAATGTTGGCTGGCATCTCTTTAGACTTTACTGAAAATAATTGGTAATTTGGTAGTGAAATTCTATCAGAGACACAGTGACAGATTGTTACCCAATTAGGTTATCTAACCTACACTTTCCCGAACTATCAAGAAGTTAAATAGGTATTTGGCTTCACTTTTAAATTCTTAGTCTTTAATTTTCAAGAGTGTTGGGTGGTTCTATTGGCTTTTCAGTGAAATGATAATAATGTGTATGGATTGCTTGATTTCGTTGTATATTTTTTTTATTGTCAGCGGTCTCACATCGATGTATCTTTAATTTAAATGAAAAATGATGGTCCTACATTGTTTAAAAATTGTTAGTGGTGTCGCATCAATGTGTTACTGAAACATAATTATTATTTTATTATGTCAATGATTAGAAGAGATAAGTTCGTGTATATGTATGTATTGTGTGTATGCCAATTTATATATAGACAATGTAATGTCATAATTGAATATGAAAATTGGGAGCCCTTTAAGTACAAAACAATACAAGAGGAACATTTTCTATCTTCAAAGGGATGAAAATGTGACCAAGGAAACAAAATCAAAATCGAACAAGGACAAGGAGTTCCAATTTCTTTGTGATTTTCTTGTTTCCTAATTAACAAGTCTTCTGAATTTTGCTGGTTTTATCCACATTTAATCTATCGCTGGCATCAGCCCAGGTTTCATATGGATTATTAACGTTGAGTATCCTATTTGCTCTAATCTTTCCTTCTCTGGGTCCCTTTATAGTTAATTGCAGAAGAGATTAGTCAGTTTCATAGTATTTGGTACATTTTCTGGTCTCTCCTTGCTTTCTGCCTAACTTGTTCATCCTGTATAGAAGGGATTTTTGCTGGTTGGAAACCTAATTCTGCCCATCTTTTTCCTTGATAGACAATAAGACCAAGGATGCAAACTGAACCAAATGTTGGGATCTCAAACAAAAATATTCCTAAAATCAATTATATCTGGTATATATCTCATAAACTAAATACAAAAGCTAATTAAGGTAGCTCATCTTGAAGACAAGTTGCAAAAGAGTTGTCAGAGAGATTTAAGCATTTTGGGATGTTACTAACTGAAGAGCTCAGAATAACTATGAACATGATATTAATCTAGGAAAATAAGAGTAAGAGGAAAACATAAATTGTCGTGGAGTCTGACTCCTTTTAATTTGACTTAAACAACAGTCCTTCACTCCACAGCATAAATCATGTGCCAATTGAAGATATCATGTAATAATATTTATTGACTTGCATTTTATTAAATTCAAATTGAAGATTTAGTTGGCTAATTTAGTGTTGTTATAATTTCAACTTGGTGGATGGAAATCATGGTGGTGATATTGTATCAAGTCAGTTGTAGAACATCTATGATGGAAATCTACTGGTTTCACTTTTGTCCTATAACATGACAATGAACATCTTATATTTCACTCTGACATTCATTCAAATTATTCAAACTCAGGCTTTGGGTTGTTGCAACCAAATCATAGATAAGTATTTACTTTAATGTGGCCTATTATATATTTTCTTTGCTGTTGACTGCTAGATTCTGGGTGGAAAATGGATATATAAAATTAATTTTTTGGTAGAACTATATAAACCTGTATTTGTGAGGTTGTAGAAAAACATGAAAAATGACTAGATACGACATGGATAATTATTACGTCATAAGGATAATTATTACTTAAATATTATTTCAGCTTCTTCTCGTGGATCTGGAAAGCATCCCCAGCTCATGCCATCAACTCCAAGGTGGGCTGTTGCCAATGGTGCTGGAGTTATACTTAGTGTATGTGACGAAGAAGTAGCTCGTTACGAAACCGCTACATTGACAGCAGCTGCTGTCCCTGCACTTCTGCTGCCCCCACCAACTACGCCTATGGATGAGCATCTTGTGGTTGGTCTGCCAGCACTTGAGCCCTATGCACGCCTGTTCCATAGGTTAGTTGTTGTTAATTATTTTTAGATGGCCACAGTAGATTCAAACATTTTAATTTTCTCTTTTGGGTTAGATATTATGCAATTGCTAGTCCGAGTGCCACCCAAAGGCTGCTTCTTGGACTGCTAGAAGCTCCACCATCCTGGGCTCCAGATGCACTTGATGCTGCTGTACAACTAGTTGAACTCCTTAGAGCAGCTGAAGACTATGCCACAGGCATGAGGGTGGGTACATTTTATTGCACTTTACTTTCCTCCTTTTTCTGGGTATAAAATGAAAAACATCTGACAAAAGTAATTCAAGTTATACTGTGACGATTCACGAAAAAAAGTTGAGGCTTTTTAAGTAGCTCACCTCGAATATGGATACATCTGCATGTGAAAAGCTTTTGTTTTAAAATGTTCAATGGAAGATTTGTTGGTCATGTAATAGTTCTGATTAACCATATGGAAGTATCTTATGTTTGCTATTGTCTTTGAAGCTTCCAAGGAATTGGATGCACTTGCATTTCTTACGTGCAATTGGGATTGCAATGTCTATGCGAGCTGGTGTCGCTGCAGATTCTGCAGCTGCTTTGCTTTTTCGGATTCTTTCTCAACCAGCTTTACTTTTTCCTCCATTGAGACAAGTTGATGGAGTTGGAGTTCAGCATGAACCTCTAGGTGGTTATATTTCATCTGAACTAAAGCTGGTACTTCATGTGGCACTGACTCTCAATGCTTTTGTAGCCATATAATTTCCCTCCTAGAATTGTTCTTCCACTTCAATTAATATTTGTCAACTATTTCCAGCAAAGAGAATTGCCTGCAGCAGAAGCTACTGTCGAAGCTACTGCTCAAGGGATTGCATCTATGCTTTGTGCACATGGCCCAGAGGTTGAATGGAGAATATGTACAATATGGGAAGCTGCTTATGGTTTGATTCCCTTAAGTTCTTCTGCTGTTGATCTTCCTGAAATCATAGTTGCAACACCTTTGCAGCCTCCCATATTATCGTGGAACTTATACATTCCTCTTCTTAAAGTACTTGAGTATCTTCCTCGTGGAAGTCCATCTGAAACCTGTCTAATGAAGATATTTGTTGCTACTGTTGAAGCAATTCTACAGAGAACATTTCCGCCTGAGTCTTCTAGAGAACAAATTAGAAAAAGTACATTTTCTTTTGGGTCTGCTTCGAAGAATCTTGCTGTGGCTGAACTCCGCACAATGGTCCACTCACTATTCTTGGAATCATGTGCCTCTGTAGAGCTAGCTTCCCGCCTTCTCTTTGTTGTGTTAACTGTCTGTGTCAGCCATGAAGCACAGCCCAAAGGCAGCAAGCGAGCTAAAGGTGAAAATTCTTATTCTGAAGTAGGCCAAGATGTACAAGGAACAAATGGAAAGCAACGAGAAGCAGACAGAAAACAGGGTATGAAACAGGGGCCTGTAGCAGCATTTGATTCTTATGTTATTGCCGCGGTTTGTGCTTTATCCTGTGAACTCCAGCTTTTCCCCTTGATCTCGAAAGGAAGTAATCACTTAGATGCTGTGAATACTACTGACGTAGCTAAGCCTGCAAAAGCAATTGACGTGTCCAATGGGTTGAGGAACGGTATTGATTCAGCTGTTTATCACACTCGCCGAATACTAGCAATTCTGGAGGCGCTTTTTTCTTTGAAGCCATCTTCCATCGGCACATCTTGGAGTTACAGTTCAAATGAAATAGTGGCTGCTGCCATGGTTGCAGCTCATGTTTCTGATTTGTTTAGACACTCAAAGGCTTGCATGCGTGCTCTTTCTATCTTGATAAGATGCAAATGGGACAATGAAATTCACTCTAGGGCATCTTCCCTTTTCAATCTAATTGATATTCACAGAAAAGTTGTTGCTTCGATTGTAATTAAAGCAGAACCATTGGAGGCACACCTACTGCATGCACCTGTGTCAAAGGAACATATGTCATGTTTCCATGGAAACAGAGTTGATAGTTGTGCTAGCTGTCACCACTTAGAAACAGGTCAGCCATCTTCATTACAGTGTGAGAAGTTGCCTGGTTCTGACGCTTTGGTCAATTATCAGAAGGCCGATTCCAGTGAGGTTGAGAGATGTACGATGGGCAAAGGAATTGCAAGTTTACCTATGGATGCTTCAGATTTGGCCAACTTTCTGACAATGGATAGGCATATAGGTTTCAGTTGCAGCGCACAAGTTCTTCTAAAGTCTGTCCTGGCAGAAAAACAAGAGTTATGCTTTTCTGTTGTTTCATTGCTCTGGCACAAATTGATTGTATCTCCTGAAACACAACCAAGTGCTGAAAGCACATCTGCCCAGCAAGGATGGAGGCAGGTAATGCTGTTGATCTTATTAATGATACCTTCTGCTTTGTTATAAATGAACGGTTAATAACATTGCCTTCTGGGTTATGATTGATGGGAACATGTATAAACGTAAGGTAAATAGAATATGGGCATATAAGTTCCAAATAAGGCATGTTTGAATTTATTCCTTAGCTCTTAAATCTATTTGCTTATTATTGTTTGTGAGGATTATTTTAGGAATTTCACAAATGCAGATAAATTATGTACTATATGAATTAGCAATCTGTTTAAAGTCTCTTTTATGTTTAAGAAAATAATGAGTTACAACTTGGATTTCTAACAGGATTATCTCATCTTAACCATACAAAAGTCTGGTCCTAGTGGAAATAGAAGATTTTTAAGTCTTTTATAGAGTTGTACCCTTCATTGTTTATTGAACAGATATTGATTAATTTATTAAGACTGTAATGAGCGTTGAGCTTCTGTTGGATTTCTAACACAATTCAAAACTCTCGGTATGATGCCATGGAGTTCTAGGTGTGACATGGCCGGGATTCTTTGACCTCTCACATCCTTTTCCTCCATATCATTTGTGATACATTCTGCAGTTACTCGTAATTTTGTAAATTAGAAAGCCCGCGACCCTTGCCTATTCCGCAGACAATGTTATAAACATGGACATTACTTTTTTGTGGCTACTGTTCACAGTCCTTCAGCAGCTCCTAAACTTCGTCAAAGGTTGTTCATTAGCAGTTATTGGCAGCAAAAGAGTTTAGTGCTCTGTTCTGGACTGTCTGGAGGCCAATAGATTCTAGAATTAACCAATGCGGATATTGCTTCTCAAGATATGAATTGATACTTCTTATTCATGGAGGAATATGGAACAATTGACAAGATAATGTTTCTACATACAATTAAAGAATATCGTGTTAAAAACAATTGATCATTTTCGAATGCACTAAATGATGATGAAATTGGGAAATATGTGGGATCTCATAGCTCAGATGATGCATACACGATTGCATTGAGGAGGGAAGATCTTTCATATTTGATGAGCCAAAGGGATCACTGGTATAAACTGAAGATTCCATCACAAAAGAATATTCATGTGGGTCAGCTTTATCTAGTTTTCAGGAATGGGATGGGAACAATGAACCGAGGCTGTGAATGATTCAAAACCCTATGAAAAAGGTTTTTCATATTGCTAAGAAAAAGCTGAAGCAGGAGATTTGGTAGAGATTGATGATGCAACAGTTGAAGTCTCAAAATCACCAATCTTGAATGAGAGACTTATGAAGCAAAGACCTGGGAAAAATAATTATAAAATGGTTTCATTTTTCAACAGTATTCTTGACCAAGTATTTGAAATGGATGCTTGATGTGACTATCACTTGTTTTTGCCTGATGATATAGTAAAACTTTGTTGGTGATTGGAAGTTGAAGAGCCAGATGATGCTACGGAAGAAAAGGAAAAATAGTTGTTGAAGCCATTGCAAATATGCTTGTGCTGGGTTCTAACTTGCTATCCAAGAATAAGCAAGCCTCTGAAAACTTTCTTGTTGGTAATATTTTTGTTTCTGAACGCAAAGAATAAGTTTATCTGATTCAAGAACTGAATCTGTGTAACTTGTTTCATGATATTGAAGAGAAGCAGCTTAACTCAGATGAACTTGATTTGGAGAAAAGAGCCAGAATTGAGGTTCTGATGCTTTTGTTTGATATGGACACTCTGGAAGGAGGCATCATATAATTTCAACTTATTGATGTTGACCTTATTGCTGAAGTAAAGATTATCTCTGGATCAAGAAGTTACTGGAAGTAACTAGCATGGCATAATCCCATTGAAGCATGGTTTTTAAGTGGAATTTAGTTTGACAACAGTCTCAGGCATTAAAAAAAATATGTTGAGACGGGAAGGAAATAGATATCTTAAATTCTTCGAGTATTCGGAAAGAAATGCTAATGTATGTCTCAAATCTTGTACCGGATCTTGGCCAAAGGTGGAAATGTCAAAGCTCTCTTTACCCCAACACTTCAGAAATTGAATTTGGATTTCTCTCCAACCAGAGGAGCCTGGTCAGAATTGTTAAGGAGTACGGACAGTATAAACAGATATAGCAAATTATAACATTGAAATACAGTTTATTTGAAGATAATAGACAGATTAATATAATTGGTAGCTTTTAAATCTGTATTTATGTTTATCAGTTTCAAACTAGGCCTATTTTTGGAATGTCACTAATTGCAGTAGTTCCTGTAATGTTTGATTAGGCACTTGTATTATGGCCCTTTATGTTTAGTATTAGCATTGGAATTATAGGTTGAGACTTAATAGGATCAGCTTCCCTTTTCCACAAAGAAGTGTAGTCCTACTGGAAAAGGGAGAGTTTTGGAGTCTCTGCCAGAGAAAGGAGTCAGTTGGGGGGTCGGACCCAGTGTCTCTCCTAACTTGTTTACAATCTCAAAAGTTTTGTAATGAAATTAAATACTTTTGCCCCCGAGGAATTTGTAATTGGCTCTCATACAAGTCAAATTGTCCATCTGCCTCCCAAGACTTGAGACTTATCACTTCATTGAGCTTCTTAAGAGGCTTCAGCTTCTTTTGGATTTTGTTATGGAGGTTGATAGTTTGATTTGTTTTGGTGTACAATACTGTAGACTATGATGACAACTGCTGGATAACGATAGACGAGTACACATGATAGTCATATTTTTGGTTGGGTTTACACAACTAGCCCTGAGTCTTTGGTTGAACAGGTATTGTTAATGGGAATACTGCCAAACTTTTCTTGAAATCAGGCAATACATGAGGAAATAACTTATTTGGGGGGAGGGGGGGTAGGGAATTATGGGCATTTATTTTTCTCATGACTCAAATACACTTGAGAAATTCCAAGATGGAGGCTAGATCTTCCAGCATCAATAACATTTCTTGGGGTTTAGATGAGTTTCACTTGTTTCTCCTACAGTTGCATTGAATTAACCTGAGTGCTTACTGCCATTTGCTTTGCTAAAGTTCACATAACTCTTTCTCCATCCAAGGAGCAGCCCTATAGTCTTATAGTTCATTTTTGTTCTCTGAACTTTTCAATGTAACATGGTATGCATGTGATTTTCGCATAGGTATTTTCTGATATCGTCAAATTCATTGATGAAACCCTGCTTTAATGTGCTCGGAGTTAGTATATGTACCTAGTTATCTTTTCACCTTAAATAATGCAGGTTGTTGCTGCACTCTGCAATGTGGTATCAGCATCACCAGCGAAAGCTGCAACAGCTGTTGTTCTTCAGGTCCAGATTTTGTTTTGCTTGGATTTACGCAATGAAAAAGTTTTGTGAACTCTGTTCCCTGTAGAAAGTAATTTTTTTCGTATGTACATGACAGCTGTAATGCATTTGTATGTTTTTTTCCAAGTTGAATTACTATTTAATTTAGATTACATGGCACAATTGAGTTTTATATCAATTCTAAACCACACATTTGTTGTTTATTTTTGTCTGAGTTTATATCATTTTGTCTAGTCACTTTCCTGCTGTGTTTGTTTGTCAGGCGGAGAGGGAATTGAAACCTTGGATTGCTAAAGACGACGATCTCGGGCAAAAGATGTGGAGAATCAACCAGAGAATTGTGAAAGTGATTGTTGAATTAATGAGAAATCATGAGGCCCCAGAGTCGTTGGTAATTCTGGCTAGCGCTTCAGACGTCCTCCTCCGTGCTACAGATGGGATGCTTGTTGATGGTGAAGCATGCACTTTACCTCAGCTGGAGGTAACATATTCTGACCTTTTTCTTGTGAACTTTCGTTTTCCACTCATTCTGTCATGAAATCTGTTTTGCTAACTCAACCTTTTTCTCAAACCTTCTATGATGTGTATAGAGATACTTTCTGATGTTTCAGCATTTAGTGAGATCCTAGTTATTTTTTATTTTCTATCTCACGCTCACCCCTTTGCACCTCAAAATATTGCACAGCTGTTGGAAGTAACAGCCAGAGCAGTTCAACCAGTGCTTGAATGGGGAGAATCAGGATTGGCAGTTGCAGATGGCCTTACAAACCTGTTGAAGGTAAAAAGCTCTCTGAACATGTTCTGTGTTCTGTGTGTAATTCAGAAAATTCTGGAAAAGGAAACTGAACAGCCCCTTTCATGAACCATGATATATATGCTGGGTTTACGTGTAGATAACACACTCACATGCGTACACATATATTTGGTAGAAACCAAATCTCGTCTGATTTTAATAACACTAAATCACCAGTTTGAAATAGTTTTTCACTCCTTATCATGTGCAGTGTCGCCTCCCAGCTACGGTTCGTTGTGTTTCTCATCCAAGTGCTCATGTTCGAGCTCTTAGCACATCAGTACTTCGTGCTATTCTACATGCAGGATCAACAAAGTCAAAGGGCAAACAAGTGGGCGTGAATGGCATTCATCGTCCTCCATTTCAGTACATAAATGTAGACGTCACTGATTGGCGAGCTGATATCGAGAAGTGTTTGACTTGGGAAGCACATAGCCGACTTGCAACTGGCCTGCCTATTCAGTTTGTCAATACTGCTGCAAAGGAATTAGGCTGTACTATATCCATTTGAAACTAGCTTTAACTTTTGATGACTTCGTTAGATTGTTCCGTCAGTGCAAGAGTAGAAAAGAGCTATCAAATCATTTGAAGGACGGAAAGAAGTTGCTGCTCTTTAGGTGATTACGGTTGGCGTACAGTACAGAGGACTGCCAACACAGTATCGTCGGGGCTGATGCCCTCCACTTCTGTTATCGTGTGTATCAGGTATTAATGTTTGTTCGATCTTATGACTCCGACTTGATGACCATTAGATATTGAACATTGTGTTCATCTTAAAACAGTTGCTCAGTTTCCAATAGATATTTACTTGAAATGTTTTCTGGTAATTCTTCTGGTTTGTTAAATGATTTCAATCCACTTTGTGGTCTGTTCACTCTTTGGAAAATTGACATCCCCACATATCAGGAAAATGTTCTGTTTGAGTAATTACACAGACAATCTTGTAGGCTTTTTTTCTCATGTGTTGTGTCCTTTGCATAAAAGCGGTGACATTAGCAAAGGAAGTGCGGGAGAAATCCGATTTGGACCTTTGCTTTTTGATTGGTAAAAAATTTAACTATCAGGTTTGATTTTATATTTATGTACAGTAAAACCTCTATAAATTAATAACTTTGGGATCATGAAATTTTATTAATTTAGAGAGATATTAATTTATCAATAAATTAATATTTTATTAATTAAAAGACAGATTTTTTAAATTCAACAAATTTAGTACATATGTATTGGAAATAAATGAATTCGTATATGTTTCATTGATTACATTCATGTATCAATCAATTCTTTGTAACTAATTAAATATATTCATGTATAATATCAATTTATTGTATACAATTAATTATTATATTAATAGACGCATGTATCAATTCATTGAAATTAGTTAAAGATATATGTTTACATTAATTCGTTGCACTTAAATAACTATTATAGCCAATTAATATATTCATGCATGAGGAATGAAACATATACTATATAAATCTCAATATGAAAATAAAATAATTCATAACACCCAATCATGTCTTCTCATCTAAAAGGTATCGTAAAATCACCCATGAATGATGAATTGCATAAAGCATTACGGATTTCATATTTTACCAAATTACCATAATATTTATAATTGTAATATTTATGAATTATTAATTTAGAGTTTTAATGGGACCTAATATTTATAAAGGATTTTTTCAAAAAATTATTATCTTATTATCTTATCGAATTTGATGATTTTTTACAAAGGCCCAAGTCGGGACCGAAAGATTTTATTATTTTAGAGAGTTTATTAATTTATACAGTATTAATTTATAGAGGTTTCACTGTAGAATGTATAGACCACCACCACCACAACAACAATAATAAAATATACTAGAATTCTTTTATAAATGTATACGTAAAATAATATCAAGACAATAATAATAATTTTGGTATTTTTTGGGGGTATTGTATAATATATGTGTGTTCATATGTAAATTAAATCAATTAGTTGACTAATTATTTGTTATTGATAATCTTATATATTTTTTATACAATTAATAAATGCAAGAGCTTATTAAACTAGATAATATCATTGTATTGTTATAATATGATTTCGTAATCATCTTCATATCCTAGTTTATTTTAAACAATATCTTTTATATTTATATATTATTATGATCATGTTTTTATATAATTCAATTTGAGATAAAGACTTCTTCCCAATCTTATTCATAAAGATCCAATCAAAAAAAATCTTATTCATAAAAATAAAATAAAATTTTTTATATTATTTGTATTCTTATGCAATAAATATATGACGACGTATAATGTTTGTATTTTATACAATGTGATTGATATATTATATCTTTACATTTTTGCTAATTATGTTCTAATGAAACAAATACTAAATATATAAAAAGAATTTTAAAAAAAATATATTCCTATAATTAAATTAATATACACATGTTCTTTAGCACTTTAAATTTTATAAATAGTCAATTCATAAAAATATGTAAACCATCATCATATTTCCAATTTATGTTAATTTTTATTTAGTTTATCAACTTATCATACTTCTTCCATTGAAAATTGAAAATCTTAATTTATTATTAAATTCAATCAAACATTTTCTTCACTTTATTTGAGGTAAATTAATAATAATATATTTTACATGTATATTGTACATTAATAATATTTTATCATTGAAATTAAAAAAAAATATATATGGTATAGTTATATTCTTATATATTTTCCTATAATTAGTTAAAATATAAGTTTTTTGGTAATACTTATTTTTTATACAGTAGATTTGAAAATTCAAAAGTTATAATACATCAGAAGCTTGTAAATTAGTCAATAGTTGGTACTAATATAGTTTATATTGTACAATGTTTGCTGAAACGTGACAGAGACTCATAAAATGACCACTGTTAATTTAATTTATTTCTATGTATAGTTTTGTTTGTGACTTTAGTTTATGTATTTTGAGTTTAAAATTTTTATGTATATAGAAAAATTGAACTTTGAAATATACTTGATTGCATAGGTAGTTGAATCTATACTAAAAATCACGACAACAAAATGCTACTTTGATGATTATCAAGCTGGATTTAGGCTAACTTCTTTAAAAATCACAAACACAAAATTGGATTGAAAAATTATCTAACTCGCATCTAGTAAACTTCTATTAGAGATGCTTCGCTTATAAATTGATTTTTAATCAAATACTCTACTTTTATTTTTAACTACAAACACTTGCTAAATGGTATAATAGGAAAAGTTTCAGGTGTTAATCTTATCTCATTAGTAAAAATTTTAATCAAAATTTGATTTTGTTCTCATATTAGAATAATTCTAGAATTTTATTAACTTTTCTCGACCCCTATATTTGGACTTTCGGGTCAAATCATTAAATCCAGATTGTTACCATCTAAAATATATTCAACACCTAATAAGTTACATTGCTCGAATATTAACATAATAATGCTAACATTGTCCAAATTTTCAAAGGAAAACAATCACATGTGAAGTAGCATAAATTCATAGCACCAACATCTCTTTTGGTTTGTATACATTACAATATGAACTCTCTCTCTTTGTCTCTGTCTCTCCCTCTACTTATACATAACAACACAACAGGCTGAACAAGAAAACGACATACTACACAAAATACCAATGTCCCTGTAACAGACAATCCCTTAGATACATAGCAAAATACAGTGAACTCAGTGAAAATTAATTATTATGAGCAGGCGGCAACTGGAATTGATTTGTCACTATAAATTATGATCAAAGTGCCAGACCCAAGTATCAGGGCGATTTTAATCCTTAAACCAAATATCCTTAGAAATGTTACAAAATCCTTGGCACTCTACTAAAAATTGTTTTGGGAACTGCACTGTATCTAGAGTCAGACCGATTATAGAATATCCCAGTATCAGCTATTTTTAGTATGCTAAACTTCAACTGCAGAAAGTACTATACCTTTTCATCAGCTTCGGAAGATTCTGACAGTCCTCCATGCTTTTGCTGACTAATTCTAGAAATTGAATGACTGCGCCGTTCCTTCCCCCCAGGTTTTGATGAGGCATTGCCATACCAGATCATTCCAACAACGGCAATTACCATGCCAAGAACTACTTGTAAATTTAGACCCTCTTTTCCAAAAAATAAGAAACCGAGGATCAGTACAAGGATAGTCTTCATATGACCAAGGACTTGGAATGAAACAGCAGTAAATCTGCCTATGCAGATGAACTGACTGAGATTTGTTCCCACGGCAATTGTACATGAGAGGATCATGAAGATCTGCAGAATCAAGAGAAGGTAATCATTGCTGAGAAACTATACAACTCAAAAGAGGCAAAGGAATTCAGATAGAAGAATATCTATGCATAGTTGAAGGGGAGAAGAAAATGTACAAGACAACAATGCCATGGAGGCATGCTGATATTTTCCATAATATTCTGATCAGTTAGCAGAAGTTACAACTGTGGTTATCAGATAAAAAAGCCTGCCAGATAATGTGCGATAAAAACCAGCTTACATATAAATGCAACATCACAAAAATGTGAAGAAACATTAATATATAGCTTATGCCCCAAAATAACTTGTAACAGCAAAAATCTTCTTGTAAAAACTTGGTTGATACTAGTGACTCAATGTAAGTGATACCTGTATTTGTGGTATACTATAAGGCACAGATGATGCCTATTAACCGTATCCTCCCACATGATACTTTAATTAAATGCAAGAAACTAAATGATTTCTAATTTAACTTCTACGAACTAAGGTACCTGATAAGAATTCAATGAATTTATCTTCTACCAATCCCCACACTAGTGGTTTCACCATATGGGCCCACAAGATTTACTCAACCCTTCACTTCCTGATTCTCCGAACTTATATTCTATTTTACATTTTCTTCTTCACAAGTAATTCAATGACAAAATAAAATGATTAGTTACTTCTAACTGCTTGAATTAGATTCAACTTGAAAACAGATCAAGAAGGCAGCAAAAATGTTAGCATTTCCTATAAGCCAATAGTACTGTCATATGATTATCAATAATATTTGAGATGAGCAAAATCACAAGAATAGATTATCGTTGGTGAAAAACTGCAAACGAAGTTAAGGGAACATTAAAAACAATAACAATAGAAACAATATTAGCATGGGCCAGGGGGGAAGCCATGACCAGAAGCCATAGACTATTTGTGAATCAGGTTGGTCATCTTCCACTTGAGCAATCCAACAGTTAACTAGCAGTAACCTTGCAGAATATCATGCAAGTACCAGATCACATTGTAGTAGGAAATTAGCCAGGATAATCGTTTAGAAGTTTGTGTTCACAACCGTATTCTTCAGATGCTTTTGCTGTTTCATATTTTAGAACTGGTCATCTTTGCTTGACTCCTATTCCCCATTAACATCCAAAGCTTGTCAGGAAAATGGCTAAGATGTTGGTACGTGCAGGGTGTTGTCAAGCAAAGATGGCAATGAATTTCCTGGTTAAGGCCAAATTGCTAGAAGTGTTGGATCATGCGGATAAAATTCTAACATAGTCAAGTGACTAAAGAATCTTATCTATTGAGGGGTCAGAATCCTTTTATTATCTAAACCAGAAGATCAGCAGACATTATAACATTAAAGCCGAGCAAAACTACAGCCAAGTGTATTAATGATACTAGTATGATAACATACAAACAATTGACTATAATTTTGTACAACGTACGCTTGTGGAAGCACTTACCACAGATGGTACGTTAAAGTTAAAAGCGTCGATTCTCTTGTTTGTTAACCAATAATCCAGGAAGGGACCTAACAGCAATAGTGATGCAGCCTGGGCTGGTGCAGTGTGCCCCAGTAGATTGAACGAAGTAAGCGAATACTTCCTCTGAAGAAAATGAACATACTGCAAAAGCAAACTCACAACTATGAAATTGCCGCCACATGTTTGCCGGAAAAAAGAAAAAGAACCCACGAAAAATCTAGAATAAAAAACCAATGGTACATATTCTGTACCGCACGGAATAAATTGGACCACACAACACTTCCACGCTTGGGTCCATAATCAATTTAAACTAGCTTAATATATAAACAAAGATCTCACATTACCATGATATCAAGTAGAACTTACATACTGTTGCAAAGACGTACTCCAGACTGCAATAAACGCAGCAATGAATCCTTTGGCATTAACACTCACATCAGTAACTGTACACACTGCAACGCCAAGGAGAACAACCAAGATGCTAAGCTTTGTGTCTCTTGAATATCGGATCTTATCAAACATAATCTCCAATAAGCAGGATACAGGGATCATAGTCAACTTAGCAATCTGTTACCATGCACAACATAATATAACCATTAGTAGTGTAGCAATAGAAGTTGACCAATATTCTCTCTCTTTCTTTATCTAATTTGATTTAGAATAGAATAATATATTCATCACTACCTGGTAAAATCCCACCGAATTCCACATTAAGCTGACATTCATCCCAACAATAGAGAAATTTGCAAATACTACAAATTTTAGAAGCTCAGGATAGGGTAGATGAGAAGCTTGGATATAGCCCAGCCACCTAAGAACAGCCGTCATCAACGTTGTGGTAGCAAAATGCAAGCCGGTTAACGTTGTAGCTGCATGAGGTTGTAATGGTCAGAAAGCCAAAGCAAGCTTACATTATGATTGGAAACATGAAAACACTTGAAACTTTATTAAGTACTGCATGAAGTCCACCATTAAACAGAGAAGAATATCTTCAGTTTAATTCGGCTACCTCCTGGTTTAAACTTCCTAAATAAAGATCATAATCTAACATAAATTTATCTTTTAGTCACTGTAAATATTACAACGAAGATTTCAACCAACTCCCGCATATATGTTACCTAAATAATTATGTGAATCTTACCATTAATATTTCAATCTAATCCCTTGTAAATGTTTCCTAAAATAACAACTATCCAGTTGATGCAAGTGATGGCACAACGAGAATCCTCAATTAACTATTTTTCAAAGTACAGCTGCTCCATAGAGCTGATCTTACATGCACAAGAAAAGATTAATATCTTCTCTATCTTCTGCTTAAACCCCTATGCTGCAAGAAAATCAATTTGGATTCCTCTACGGTTCTACCTTGTGCACTCGCTTTAGATTTTTCAACTCAAAAGACACTCATTGGTGACTGTAAAAACCCTTGATGCTTCCTAGAATATTATCTGTTTGTTTGAGTAGAATGCTTGAGACACAATTAATTCAAACAAGAAGTCCCCAGTTGGATTTTGGAGCATCTTAACACCAAGGTTCTTGCTGCTTGCGGAATTCATGAGAATTTCATTTAATTTGTCAAAAGGGAAAACAAGAACTGGCGAAGCATGGGATATTGTTCCATCATCAGCTCGCTTGAAACGTTCTTCTTTCTACACCCCAAGAGTGCACAGTCGTCCATAATCAGTATTCTTTGCCGCACACACTTTCGTCCTTATTGTTAACAAGTCCAAACAAGTTCCTCAACAAAATATTTGTAGCATGCATATTTTAGATCCAAGTAACAGTTCAACTTTGACTACATATGAACATTTCTTGTCCCTATCATGCAAACTCCGAGTAAATTCCATACAAAGGGGAAATGGGATTACCAAAGCTGAAGCCATAAGTAGCCATTAATGCCTTATTGACAATAATGATCCCAACTGAAGTGACTACATTAAACATCCATGCAGCTGCATCAACTGCAGCTTTCTTATCAGCTTTGCTTGCTGGTGGCATTTTGCTTTTTGTCCAATTCTTGTTTTTAACTGTCCAATGGGTGAAATTACCCTGATGGGACCACTAAATTACAACAAAACCCCCACATTCAATCCAAGGTCTTTCCTCCAAATGTCCTGCACAGGCACCAATATAATCAGAAGATTTAAGCCAAATAGTAAGTCTTCCATACAGCAAATGCAAAGTTAGC
>NC_026146.1:3435399-3465545 GCF_000512975.1 Sesamum indicum | reverse complement strand
AAAATTGTGAAACAAATTAGGACGTTACGCAGAAAAAGGACTATTAACTTTCAGGCACACTTGGAGCAAACTATCTATTCTAAAATTGATATTGATAAAAAGCAGGAGCAAAGTGGTATATCATATCAGAAGCATGGTTTGATCAACTTCGAAGAATTACTACTGTCAATAGGTTTCTGAAACTATACACATTTGTCACATTCATCGCAATCTAACTTTCCAAATCAATAATACAGTACTATACCAATTAAAAAATCAACAAAAATTACGAAAAGTTAACTTCAACACAGATCCCAAGATTTTCCATATCTGAAGCACAAAACCACATTAATTTTCCACAATACAGACTCAGTTAAACACCCACCAGTTTCAGATCTAAACTCCCCAAACCCCCAATTTTCCCAGATCGCATTGAATTCCCCAAACCCACATGAATTACTCACCAAATTGCAGATCTCACCACACAGAATCATCAAATTCAACTGAAAACTAGTGCACAACTCAAATCCACATTCCTGAACGAAATAACTTCATCAATAAAAAATCAGCATATAAAGAAAAGCGTACCCTTTCGAAGTTTATAACGGAATGAAAGGGACTTTTGGCGTGACTTTCTGTTTTCTCCAGATCCTCAGGACTCTTGAGTCAATAATGGCTGAACGTGTTTGCATGTGATGTATATATCGACGTATATATGTACGTATCCATACGGAGTAGAATTGAGTGAAGTGTAGACCAGTATGAATGAATGTAGATATGGAAAACGAGATTTGTGTTTTAGGGTTTGACCCCAAAATGCGATGAAAGTTTCAGTTAAGGAAGTTACTTTCTTGCTTCTCCACCTATAAATATAAATATATACACACATATATATATACATTCATATTTAATGAGATATTGTTTAATTATAAATATATTGTAATTAAATTAAGAATTATAATTTATAATATCGAAAAGGTGTGAAAAATTACGTAAGTATCCCGACTCTTTCTACTACAGATGAATAAAATTACTGAAATGCCCCCAACATTCTGAAAATAATTGAACAATCCAAGGATCTACAACTTTCTATTCAAGTAGGGTTCGGGCTTACATTATTATTTTAGCAATTGTCTGATGATTCTTGAATCAACAGATTATACTCGATCGTACACAATTTGACTTTTTGCTTGATGATACAAGATGGAAGTTCTGTAAAGCAACTTAAAGAATTGTTCAGATGCCGGTGAGTGATGCTTATTTGGGCCATGATTTTACATACACAACCCCTAATGCTATATATATATATATATGTATGTATATTCAATTTTCCACATTTATTACAGTTAGTTATATACATTTTAATATTTACATTATACAACTTATACTCCTTCATATTCCTCCATTGATGTTGAGGCTAGTGCTTAGAAATTTTTATTTTAACCAGGTCTGACAGCCCAAATCGTTTATAATGTAATTTTTCTTGAACTATACACCCATCACATGACAAGAGTCTTATACTAATATTTGCAATCTTTTCACTTCAATACCATCTTCTCACTACTAGACCATATATTCACGTACTAGCCATTTGTCTCCACCATTATTCAAAATATAAATTAAAGAGAAAAGGATAATCAGTAAAATTATGAACATAAGCTTTTTCTTCTCAATCATTTTTTCTCGTACCAAACATATGGAAGTATTTGAGATTTACTCTTTTTCCCGTCATACCAAATAATTTGAAAAAAAAATTATTATTCTTTCCCTCGCTCTTGCGTTTTCACTCCTTCCCACCTTTCACTTCCATTTTCTTTTTACTCGAAACAAATGAACCCTTAAATCACATCTTTACCCAATTTATATTAAATAGTGGATGATATCTAGACATATAAAAAGGGCATCATTCTTCTAGTTGGCACACGCACATATATACAAGAAATTATAATTATCCTACAAAAGAGAGTTATACGCTGTTGTCAAGCTATTGTATCCTAAAGGAATAAATCAAGAGAAATATTGTTGGACCAGTGAGAATATTTTATTGCAGCGAGCTACATTTTTTTTCAGAAGAACAAGACATTCACACCTCAACTTGAAGATATATATATAAATATATACTAGCCGTTTGTGGCATGTTGTTCTATGCATAATGAATGAATTTTTTACATACATTAAAACATATTAGAAATAATATTATAAATAAAAATAAAATATATAAATCAATACATTATATTAAAAATTAAAAAAAAAGCAAGAAAGAAAGAAAAACTAATTTATCAACTAATGTAAAATTGAGAAAGTTAAATCGTTAGTTATTTTATCAGTTGAAAGACATTTTTTGCTTTACAAAAAATTGGTATATTTGTCATTAACTATTATTTGTGAGTGTGGAATGCCTTTTCTTTTTATATAGTATTGATATATAAACATATATACTAACCCTATGGCATGCCATCCTTGCGTGCATACATTAAATAATTATTTATACTTTAAAATATATCATAAATAAAAATAAAATATATAAACCAACATCACATTTAAAAAATAAATAAATGAATAAATAGCATAAATTAATTTAGCGATATTATTGACACACAAAAATTTGGTATTGTTGTTTTACTAACTAGCGTTTGTTAGTGAAAGTTCAAATATAACTTGTCTTTCTTTCCATCATTCAGGGCATCTAAGTTTTACGTTATCCATCATAATCTCTTGAGGAGTTAAAACTTTTAATTACTCTTTCTCCTTCCTATCTTCCGACAAGGACATCCTGTTACTCAACTCAGTTTTAAAGCTAAGTATTCTGTCAAAACTAGGCGATCTTTTATGATGATATCGATACTACCTATTTTAGGTATCCTTATTGGATCTGGTGTCATTACCTTGGCAAATTCCTTGAAAATTCTAGGAATCTCAATATACTCTTTCATAAGAAACAAATCTGAATGATGCGTATTGGAAAGGGCATATGCAATTTTAAAAGTTATAAAATATGGTCTATTTTCTTCTTTCATTAGATCTTTCCTTTTAAAATCTTGATGAAGGGTTAAGACTTTACTAAAATCTTGGTCTGCTAGGTTGTATGTAATCCTTGAATGAATGTCAAACATCAATTTTCCTGCATACAGATTACCTATCATTGTTCAAAGACAACCATATCTTAGGTTATTGATTCTTCTATCCATTATAGATAAATATATTTCTAAATCAATTCCTTCTTTAAAATTTGCTTTTATTACTACTTCAATGGTTCTTATGTGCATCCCATTTCATAGTAACAGCTACTTCTTCTCTAAGCTTATTGAATTCTTCAAGAATTTCTTCTTTAGAAATCAGTTGTATTTCCATCACATTACCAGTAAGGTCAGGATTTTCTCAATTCCTCCAATCCTAAATCTATCGTATGGGTTGAGGTTGGAGTCTTGACGCAAGATTCTTTACATAGATTTGTTTGACATTGTCATCCTTGAAAAAAATTCTAACAGGCTTTCAGAGTTTAAAACATATCTCCCTCATTGTAATTATTCTAACTCGGTTGAAGATCCATCTGAATCCGTCTCTATTTCCTCCTCACGGACACTTTTGTCTGACGGAAGATCTTCGAAGAGGTAAATAGGTACCAAATCGCCATAATAGAGTGCATCCAAGATGTCAACCATGGCTTTAAAGTTTCGTAATTCACCACGTTTCCATCGGCAATCTAGGGAGATATGATCTCTTGCTCCACACGTCCAGCAATTGCATTCTTTGAAACTTTCATTGGCTCGAGTATGGGCCCGTTTGAAAGTTCTTCTTGTAGGGGTTCTTTCTGTGAATCTTGCGTCTGTTGGTCTAGATCCTTGGGATGAAGCCCTTGTTGGTCCCGTTTTCTATCCATATTTGATTGATTTGCCTTTACCTTGGACCACCATGATCCCCGTCGGGAAAAATATTCTTCTAGAACTCCAAGGGTAGGAGTCACTATTTTACTTCCTCATTTTCCTTGGCTCGCTCAATTCTCCTATAACAGTTAGAAAATCATTGCTATCACAACATAGAGGAGTTTGCTTGATTTTACCTTTCAGTCTTTTCATGTTTTTTAAGATAAATGCTTGATAACACCAATTCTTCAATTTATGTTAAGGAAAGACATTTTTCTTGCAACTGAATCTAGCTGTCCTTCAGGTACTTTGTATGACTGGATCAACATTTCCCTCAATGGACTGCAAATCTTTACGAAGAACATTGCAGCTGCTACTTTTGTTGCTTCTCCACTCTAGAAACCATCTCCGATGAAGTGTATCTTGATAAGCCTTCCTAGCCGATCTGCTATCGCACCTTTTGAATCTCCAGTAAGGATGCTGGCTTTGGTATCTTTTGGAGTATTATCACATCCGATCTTCATAGAACCCTCCAAATTTAACTTCACAAGTTTTATGAAGTTTTCTTGTTGAGTTCTTAGGTAGTTGCTGCTATCTTGATGGCTGCAACCCATTAATCTATCAATTTTTCGGTATTGTGAAAGTCGATAATATCCAGGTTAATTATAGCACCGTATGGATGGAAGGGCTGAAGCATGGTTCTTGCGCAAGGTGTATTTTCAGGCACTCTTCTTGAATTTCTTCCTGGATTTTCTTTTAGCCTGGTCTCCACAAACGTTGGGGTGGCGTTAGTGTGGAAATCCGCGCTCTCTCTCATTGGATGATCCTGTGGAGGATCATTGGAGTATGTACTTCCCTCTGGTGGTGGTAGTGCTGGAGTGATCTCATTGGTTTGGATATTGACTAAATCCACAATCCTCTGTTGGGAAAAGAATTTCGCCAATTCTTGTAAATCTAATAGATCTGCTCTTGTTACCTCCATTACTTTATAGATCTAATAGATGTGATGATCAGATCTTCTCTTGTCTTCGATTTTGGAATCTCCATGGCCTTCCCCTTCTGATGTAGAAGAGGTACTCTTCCAAGGACGTCCCTGATTCGCTCTTGTTTGGATTTAAATATCTCAGGGCTTTCTCTTTGGTTTCCCTTCAAATCTGCAATTTCTGCCTTCAGATTTATAAAGTCCTTGTCTTGTCCACCTTCTGGCTCAAAGTTTTTATTTCCTTAGCTATATGAATTAACCTATGTCCATAGTCTTGAACTTTCTTTCGTATTTCTCTCCAATCTTGGAAGATTTTTGAGGTATCCGACGCGAGTTCTTTCTAGTCAGTTCCTTTAATCATAATTTTTAGAACTGTAACTATGCAAGAAGTTACCCATTCCGCTTCTCTTGGTTAGGATTCTACCATGGACTTCAGTGGAGTATAAACGTTTCACCGCTTTTTCTGGTAGTATCCGTCGAACTTGAAAGTTCCTCAACCATTCTTGCTCTTCTTCTAGCGTGAGAAGATTTGGGTCAATCCTCTTGGTACCATCGCAACATTTGTCAAGAATTTCCATGAGAAATTCCCTTTTTGTATTTTTTAAAATCTGAAAATATTCTCTGTTTTCATCGTAACTCGAACTTTCGTTCGATTTCATTTTCTCTCAAACAAATTATGGGGACAGTTTCCAAGCTTGTTCTGCTGTTGGAGGCATAGTTTTGACTTGATTGGTTTCATTTTTGAGAGGAGTTTTTGGTGTTTATGTGTTGATGGGATGACTTAAGGAATTCGTGGAAGTTGATGTCAGATTATGTTTGGAGAGTATATACTAATGGGCAATGATAAATCTTTTTGGTCTTTCTCTTGTCTACTTCAATCGATTTGTTCGGAAGAGGAAGCAACCATGAAGTATTTAACACAAATTAATGTTATATATGTAATGTTATAAGTTGTTTGTTTTCTGTATTTTCTACTTTTTTACTTCATATGAACTACTTAATTTATGTTGTTGTAGTTGTTGTTTAAAAGTAAGAAAAAAAATCGAGTCGGGTCTGGTGGAATAGGTTTCGGGTCTTGGACCCATGGGGTCTGGGACTATATACCAATTATTGTTGTGTGTAATTTTAGGGTATGGGCCTGGGTAGGGCTACCCTACTTATTGACATGTTTAGAATCAGGTTTTGTCGAACTAAATTAATGTGATTGGTCACTTTTCTTTAATTATACATCAATGACACAACAAGTATATACACTTGTTATATAATTAGTTCAAATTTGGAGAAACTAGGATTTGGCTAGAATTTTCCAACCCAATACTGTTATTATTACAATGTGAAACTATAAATGGCAACTAGCAAATGTTGTACCAATAGTTCATGTTTTAGTCTTCGAACGTGTCAAAAGAGAACAAAAGCTGACAAGTTAACAGTGGAAAATTCTAGCCTAAGTTAGATCTGACCAAATTTGAATCTATTATACTAGAAGTACGTGATTGACGTAAGATTTAGGGAGAATGACCAATCACATAACAAGTGTATTTCAATTATATAACAATGAAAGGTGAAGCAACTGAATTTTTCCCTCCTAATCCAAATCTTATTGTATCTTCTGTTTCATTTGATATATACACATCGTCTACACAAAATCTTTTCTTGCGTAGTTCTTGTATACATTACATGTATAAAAAACGTACGTGCCTTATATATTTAAACCACGTGGTCGAATAACAACTAATGTATCCATGCCCTAGGTATGACAAGGAATCAACGATATATTTTGTGCAAGAACCTTAATTTCTACAAACTTGTAACCTTAATGAAGATGTAGACAAGATTTGCTTCACCACAAGCCTGAATCAAGTTCATTGGGCTGTTCATATATGGCAGTTCCAACAAGACCGTTACAAGTTACACGTTTTCTTATTAGTGAATTGTCTTATTTCAATTATGCAGAAAGACTAGAAAACAACTAACTACTCAAACATGATTATTTATTTCATAAATCTGCATAATCGGAAGGGTGGTAGGGAGAGAACAACTCAGGGAAGAACCACTTCTTTCTCCTAGGATTGCACCCCATGTCCTTACACAGCTGATCATTGCAGTGTATCTGCAGCTGCGCACCAACGCAAGCCCTCTTGTAGTCGTCGAGGCTGTAACGACGCCTGCTCTTCTCCCATCTCTCGACATCCTCTTCCATTCCTCGTACGCTTGGCAATCTGAAGTCTCCTGCGAGAAAATGTGCCAGCCATTTGCTTCTTAGCTCAAAGGTGAACAACGTTGCCGGGCTCTCCGAGTACCCTAATATGGCTAACTGTGGAATCCTTGGATGAATGCACTCCCTGCATGTAACGTTTTATAGAGGTTCATGTTACTAGCAATTGAAACACAGTCGATGCTCGTGCATAATTTAAAATTTTTGTTATATACTTGTTTACTAAATAAAATAGAAATAAATTAACTCTTTAACATACGTGAATACAAATTTATTGTTATAAAACAGGATAAATTACAATAGATTCTCCTGAAATTTGCCATATTATAAATACCTTCTAATTATTTGAAAAATTATAAATATCTCTCTAAACACAAATTATATCCCTTGTGATAACCCATTGGAGATGATAACTGTAATTTCAGGGAGGTATTTTTAATTTTTTAAATAATAAGAAAGTATTTGTAATTATGGCATATTTTAGGAGGGCTCGTTGTATTTTATACTATAAAATAAGTAAAGAGATAGTTATTGTGAAAGAAAAAAGTATAAGTAAGGGCATATTAGTAAAATCTATATTTTGTCTATAAAAGTAGTTTCTCTAAGGTTTTGACCCTATATTATAATAATCTGTACAATTTATTAAGTATGAGGTAATTAGAGTAACTATCTTTGATTGTAACAATGTATATGACTAAAATACCCTTAAACATACTTATTCTTATAGAAAATGACCCTCTTTAAATGTTTCAATCAATAATGTTCAATATTTATGAATATTTAAAATATTTGTATATCTTTTCATAAAAATCAAGTAAAAGTAATTCCACAAAAGTCAAATATATATATATATATAATTTATAGACGTCTTACTCATACATGACCAGAAGTACCGTAAAATCAATTTTCAATAATTAAAAAAATTATATTTAGCACTCTTGAGATTTGCTTCTTTCTGATAAATAAGTCCTGTGTTAGTCAAAATTTACCAATTTTTCTAATATTAATAAAAAAATTCAATAAAAATAATATTTACCTTCGATATAAAATAACTATCTCTTTAGTTCGTTACATCAATAGTTACTTACTAATCTATACTATTTATTATAGGTATTATGTGTTTTTAATAAAATATCCTTAAACATATACTTTTTTAATAAAAAATAACCATATCTTTAGTACATTTAAAGTTAGAATATTTTAGTAATCTTGCTTCTTCTTTATTTTTTATTTAATTAAATAAACACAAAAGAACGGTATCGAATTATCTTCCCCTATTAGTGATGAAATAATCAATTTTCAAATATATGTATATTCATGGACAACTTTGTCCTGACGAAAAATTATCAAATTAAAAACAGATAGGGAGATAACGAACTTCTTATTCAATTTTTTTCCCCAGAAAATTTCTAACCCATTTATCATTTTACAAGGGGTAAAATGCTATTAATCAAGAAAATTGTATTTTGCATCCCGTAAGTTAGCCCCTCTGTGATTTTAGTTCTATTATTTTCTAATTCACCACATTAATCGCAATATATATACCTAAATAAAAGTTTACAATTCCAGTCCCAAGTCTTAATTCTATTGAATTTTTAACAAAAACAACTGTGCATGATACGAGCTCCATTAAGTTTTGAGGGGATTAAGGTTGTTTTTGTAATAAATTTAACGGAATTAAAATTTGAGACTAAATTATCAGAGTCAGGGATGCAATGCGTTGAGTTAAAAATAATGGGACTAAAATTGCCAGAAAAGAAAATCTAACTTATAAGACGTAAAATACAGTTTTCTGCTGTTAACCCCTCGAGAAATAATAACAAGTCATGATGAATGGATCTGAGGTGTAGGTAGAGTTGGTACCTGTAGAAGGGAGCTGAGGATGCAGTTATGCATTTCTGGAATTCAATTGATGTGAAAATATTGGAGATCTTTTCGTCACTCTTATATCCCGTCGCAAATATAACAACATCCGTCTCTAAATGAACCGTCTCAATATCATTGTCCAAAACCAGCCCATTTTCGTAGAACCCTAATGCACCAGATTTCTTCAAGACAAGGCTGCCTTCTTTCACTCTCTCATAAAAGTTCTGGGGCAACACCATCAACATGCACGAACGTATCTGTCTCAGGAAACTGTGGTCGGGAACCATATCGTATTCCTCCAACGGGTACATCCATTTGAGGTAGCATTCCACGAGTTTGGAGAAGATCCAACGCTGCAAGAATGATGAAGATGCATGTTTTAGTAGTTAGTGTTGTTATAACTATGAGATTGTCTATAAACACGTTCTGAATGGACCTCCGAGGAGGAAATAACATTTCTTGTCCCGTAATTAATTAAGATGTTTCGACTTTTGGTTATGCGATTCTCACTTTTGGTCATGTAATTTCTAAAAAGTATCACTTGAGTTCCCATGACACCTTTTGGTTAAATCTTTTAACGAAAAATGGCACGTGGCTATTAAGGGTTTTACACTTTTGGTCTCATTGATTACAAAATTATCACTTTCGACCCCATATACTTAATAGTCAAGTGGTCTTTTATGTTAAATATCTTATATGGAAAGGTGCCGTGGGACCAGAAGTACTATTTTTTTAAGGGTTAAATGCAAATTACCCACCTGTGTTATACGAAATGAGCAAATTACCCCATCAAAAAACAAATAACAAATTACCCTCTAGTGAAAAGAAAAATAGAGCAATTACACCCCTCATGCGAGTTCGTGTAATTCACGTGTTTTTTCTTCAAATTTTTATTTTTTCGGACTTGTTTAGTATTGAATGGGATCCAGACAAAAGAAGTTCTTCTAGTCAAGAAGCCCGTGCTTCCTTTGTTGAAATAAGGGCAAATGGTTTGATTCGATATTTCCTAAGAATCGACATAGTGAAATCCACTATTTCATATATCGAAAAAAGGAAATGATCCATCGGGCTCAGGATTGTTCTCTGATAATGGATCAGATTAATTTTTATTATGAAATTATATTTTTAGCCTTATTTAATAACCATTGGAACTAATTTGAATCTAAAATCCAAATTGAAGTAGTAAATCTACAACCCAAATTTTGATTTATTTCAATCCACGGTTAATATTGAAACAAATATATAAACTTAAATAATATAAATAAAATATATATAAAAAATATATATTACATATAATTAATAGCTATATATATAGAGAGAGAGAGAGAAAGAGAAACAGTGACGGGGATAGGGGAGGGGGTAGGGGAGCGATGGCGAGAACGAAGGAGTTATATAAATTATATTTTTATATATTATATATTTTATATATAAATTAGTATTTTTAGTATTTAATAAATTGAGATTGATTTTGGTTCCAATCATATCAAACAACTTGAAAAAAAAAGTAAAAAAGAAATTCCTCCTCCTCTCCCTTTCACTTCTTTTTTTTCTTTCAGATGAACCAAACGAACCTATAAAGTAAAGAGACACTAAGTTAAGGGACGAAAAATGTTTGAGTATAAAGTTTATATGAGAAAATATTGGATGTTTGGTGATTGATATTAAGAAAGAAAGTTTTGTATTTTGATTTTGACAGAGGTAATTTAAATTTAACCCAATAAACATATGTAAGAGGGTAACTATTATGTGATGAAGAATGGTTGAAATTAATTACCAGAGGTGAAAGTACAAGTGCAAGAAACCAGAGAATTAGGGATTCATGGGGCCGGTGGATCATAAGCTCGGAGAACCGGTTCAAATTTCTGAAGGTGAACCGGACCAAGTTCTCAGAAGCTGTCCAGTGTACTCTCCTGAAAAGCAATGTGCATGGATACTTGGCACCTGAAAATACAAACATTCACCTCCCTACTCATCAAAATGCTGTTTTTTTTTTTAATTATGAATTTGTAAAATATTTTAGAATTTTTTAAAATATTTTTATGAATTAATATAGATTATTTACTTTACCCATTCTTAAACTTTTGTTACATTTTTTCAATTTTATTTTTAAAAAGAACAATTAGTAAGGGCAAAATAGTAATTTCTACCTCATCATTGGG
Organism: Sesamum indicum; assembly: GCF_000512975.1. Taxonomy (NCBI): domain Eukaryota; kingdom Viridiplantae; phylum Streptophyta; class Magnoliopsida; order Lamiales; family Pedaliaceae; genus Sesamum; species Sesamum indicum. Next base: position 3,454,481 of record NC_026146.1, on the reverse strand, counting down.
GATAACATAATTATTTTTCAATTCAAGAATGTATCTATAATTATGTCAAACATTAAGAAAAATAGTTGCATTTTACTCTAAAAATAATAATAAAGAAATACAACACAAGAATGAGGGAAGGTAAGTATGTCGGGGAAATGACACTTTTTGTCCATAACTTATGGCCTTTTCACTTTTGGTTTCATTGGTTACAGAATGATCACTTTTTGGTCCTGTAACTTTAAAAAAAAATAGTATTTTTAGTCCCGTGACACATTTTCGTTAGATATTTAATGGAAAAGGCCAGGTGCCCTTTAAGTGCATGAGACAAAAAATATTACTTTTTAAAAGTGAAAATCCCATAACATATGGGAACAAAAGTGTAAAACCTCTAACAGCCACGTATCTGTTAAAATATATAACAGAAATATGTCATGAGACGGAAAATATTATTTCTTCAAAATTAAGGGATCAAAAGTAAAAATCTAGTAACCAATGGGATCATACAGAAATTATTAATTCTCCCAAGTATAGTGCTGCTCTACAAGCCCTGCCGACTCATTACCGAGTTCAGAGCTGTGATAGTATAATATTGGTCTAAATTTCACACTAAAACAAACAACTCCTTTAATCAAGATGAAAATAATTCACAATCCTCTTTACCTTATAGTACCTCGATCGATCTAGGTAGAAGAACATGTTCGTTTGGCTTAACTTATTTAAATTATTTTATAAGCTCATACATCGTGAAAAATGTATTTTAGAATTTACAAGATAATAAATTTTATTTAAAAAAAATGTAAATTAGAGCAATCGCTCTGAAGTTTGTTATAATTACATATATCCTCTTATTATTTTGAGATATTACAAATATTCCTTTATATGAAAAATAATTATGTAGTCCCTAGAAGGTGATATGGATTACTTTACCCTTGTTAATTTTTTCTTTTTTGTTTTTTCAAAAAAATATCTAAGAAATATAAAAGAAAATCTGAGGGTGGATAAATAATTAATCCATAAAAACAATATAAAATTATAATTTATAATCTAAAATGGTATTTTGATAGCTTATAGAAAACATAGAAGAAAATCCAATAAAGGCTAATAGAATGAGTTTGTTGTTAGACAAATATTAAAATTAGGAGAATACTCGTAATTTTTCAAGCAATGATCAAATCTCCCAGGGGAGGTGACTATAATTTACCCTTTTCTTTTTTTTAAAAAAAAAAATCCTTGAAGTGTTTGGATAAAATAAGATTATGAAACATAATTATTGTAAGATGTTAGTAATTTTATATTTTAACTTATATGATCAAAATTGAAGGAGTTTATAAGCAGCTCGACATCTTATTTTTAGGTCTTGTGAGCCTATTTATTATGGTGTAATCCGGGTTGAACTGGAAATTTCCATTGATTGATGCAAACCAATGACATGGTAAGACCCTCGATCACTCTCCTTGAATTGTTGTACTTGTCATGTAATTGGTTTAGATTCGATTAAGACTAAAATTTCTAATTACATGCTTGCAAAGTAGGTAGACAGAAACTAACATACCATTAGTTGTGGCAATTTGAGCTGCAATATCAAGTGCAGATTTCCGGAAACCAACAACAGTCACTCTCTTGTTTTCAACGAACTTGTCTGCTTCAACTTTGCCCATTGCAGCATAGTCCATGGAGTGTATGACCTCTCCATTGAACACATTTGCGCCTTTGCTTCGTGGAAATTGGGGCACGTTTGGCAGCTCACTGAACTTCCCAATGCACAGGATCACAAACTCCACTTGATATACCTTAGGTTCCTCCACAGCACGACGGGCATCCTGAACGACAACGTCCCATTTTCCGTGAGCCGAAAAGGGCTCCCCGGAGCCACCCCACATACTCCAAAAAGATGTATCCTCGGACGAAACATAGTTAATGCCGACAACCTTAGAGTTGAAGTTGATGAGTGGGAAAAGATCAAAATGACGCGCATAGGATGTAATGTAGTCCAAGACTTGGTTGTGGTCGGGGAACGTTTCTGAGACGGATTCAGGCCATGGAAAGTCGGAGAATTGGAAGTAGTCTTTGGGGCTTTGCAGCTTAGTTGAGTGTATGGTGTTGGACCAGACTCCACCAATGTTGTTCTGTGTCTCAAAAACGATAGGCTTGAAGCCCTTCATGATGGCATGCTTGCATGCAAGAAGGCCACTGATTCCAGCACCGATGATTGCTATCCGTCGCTCTTCATTTGCTTGGCGTGACGACATTGTTGAGAATCCGTGACAAATGGAAGAGAAATCTGTATCAAATTACCTTGGTACGTAGTTATTGTCTGAACTTGGAGCTAGCCTTGAATAAGTGGTGGTCTTATGTGGAGCATTAACTCTTATTTTGGAAAAGGTCAACAAGAGATCAGCAACTTGATGGTCTTTGCAAAGGATGCAATTAGAAAAACAAGTGGGGAGAACAAAACTATATATGAGTCAAATGTTGAAGAATTACTGTCCAAATACAGACACAGCCTAGATTTCTTCAAAATTGAAGTGATTGGTTGTTGGACGTTGGAGGTTCAGATTGATTGTTGTTAGTTTGGGGTTGTAACAAATGAAATTATTAGGTCAACGAAAAAAAATGTGTATCTTATTAACTTTGCTCTTATATTTTTTTCTTTCTTAAAAAAAATAAAAAATTGTTAAAACATATAACGGGTGAGTGAAAAAATTTGAAAATTTATAAAAAAAATTATTCACTTAGTCCATAGGAAAAAATAAAATTTATAAGTCTTAGTTCACAATGGCATTTTGATTAGTTTATCACAAGAAATGAACGGATTGAGCTAATTGTTATAGGGCCGTTAAAATCAATGGGGTATTGATTATTCTTTATAAAATAAAAGGGTATTAGTAGTTCTAATTTACCCTATCACAAAAGAAAAACAATATTGTTTAATTTACACATTCCAAGGCAAACAACAGCCATGAAAAGATGCTTCATCATCATGCATGGCTGATTTCTAGGATGGCTGCATACAATTGATAAGAGCTTTTGCCTTGGGAGAAACCTTTTCTTGTCTTAATTTCCTGTTGAACTTTTAGACAGAAATGCTAGAAAACAAATTATGGTTCTTGGAGTGGTGTATGGAATTCAGACAGAACCAATTACATTGTCTGGCAAACATACACAGTCATAAGTTCAAAAGACAAAGTTCTTCATTAAGGGTTTGCTAGTAGACAAGATGAGGACTATAACAGCTAGAAAGGGGGTCAGAAATGAGTATTTTACATGGTTTAGACCTTGTTTGGAAACACAATTTAAATAGACTTTTGGTACAGAAATTCATCTGGAGAAAATATTGAATATTGGTGGATATTAGATTAAAATAAAGAGTACATAATGAAGCACCGGTAGAACTCAAAAACAGAAAACAAAATTAGAACAAGAAATGCTAGAATCAACTACCCACCATCAAGCTCGGACAGTACTCCAAAGCTCCCACAAATTCGACGGGCCAATCTGATAATTTCATGAGCCTCCACCCTTCTGCCTTCAAGAATTCTCTGATTTCTCATCCCCCACAATGCCCAGCAAATGGTTACAAAGAGGTCTCAATCCGTTCCTCCGAGCTGGAAATGTTGCACCTCAAAGCACCCAAAGACAGACCAGAAACTGCCCCGACTAGCCGTGCATAGCTGCAGAAGGAAATTGCGCGCAGAACATCTTCTTTATCCGCCGAGCAGCCTCCACAGCCATCAGAAACTGAAACCCCACTTCGCCGCAGATTCTCCGTGGTTCGCAGAGCTTCACACGCACACCTCCAAGCTAACAGGATTAACTTAGGAGGAGCCTTCGAGCTCCAAATGAAAGCCCAAGAGCGCCCTAGCTGCGTGCAGGCCCCTTCCCCCTTAAGGTCTAAAGCAACCCGATAAGCACTCCGCATCGAGAAAAAAACGTTCTTGAAATGCTAGATCAATTCGTCACGTACCTCGGTTCCAGAAAGACTAATTCCTAAGATGCAATCTGATCGAGTCAAAATTTGTGAATTTTCACACAGCGGAAACATAGAGAACCAAGAGAGGTTGGCAGAATTAAAATGAAAGGAAATAAGAGAATTGGAAGCAAGAATCAAAGCTTGTATTATTTCAGAACTTGAAGGTTTCTGATGCACTGGAGAAGAAGACATCCGTCTTCTTTTATACAGAGCAGAGCTAACTAACTCTTAACTAAAACGCGTTTGACTAATAAAAGTGCTAAAGAAAAGAAAGTGCGACTAAGAGCAACGGTTAAATAAAACCGTGCTTTAAAACAAAAAAAGGAAGCGTTAAACTAAAACACGATCTGAGAAGTCTGAAGTCTTCTCCTTCTTCCTCTGTACAGCAACAGCAGCAGAACACGTCCAGCAGAAATTGCAGATATTTCAACAAAATTCAGAAGGGTATATCTATGATCGTCTCCCGCCCAGTTGGTCTCGATCTCGTTCTATCTGAGGATCAGAAAACACGTCAAGCTAGTCGGGTGGTCCCCAACGAAGACACTCCGACGCTCAAGTTAGAATTCTGGTCGAAAAGATGTAATTGCGAATATAAAGGTTGCATAAAGATGTTAAGATTACCTCCCTTTGGTCAGAATTCTTGCGTATTTATATAGGCTAAATTGCATTTACTGCCCCGCATATTAGGGGGGGTAGCATTTCAGGGACTGTAGCTAAGAGTGTAGCAAATAACATCCCAGAATTAAATTTTTTTTGGTAATTTAAGGACTCCGGCAACCGGATTTTATAAATTCGCCGGAAACTGCTTACCTGGACACAAATTAGGGTTCCAATTTGGGGCTTTTGCTGATGTGGTCGAGGGTTAAAAATTATTGCCAACTAAGTTAAAAAATATTGCCAACTAAGCTAAAAAATATTGCCAACTAAGCTAAAAAATTATTTCCAATTTGGGGCTTCATCATCTTCATCATCACCATCATCGACTTCATCGTCACCATCATCATCTTCGTCTCTCTCTCTTTCTCTCCTCCGTTTCTCTCTTTACATTTCTTAGTTCTTGTTCTTCTTTCTCCAAAAAATCATGAAATTTTCTCATGAAATGCAACTCCTTTGATCTCCTCTTCACATATTTTGGAACCCCAACTTGCCTCTCTCTCTCTCTCTCTCTCTCTCTCTCTCAGCATATACATACAGCCCTTGTATCTATTCCCACAACCCACCTTCTCCCTCAATTTTTGTGTGCGGGTTCTTGTTCTTGGGTTTAAGTGTATAGATATATACACATATGCCGTTTTCTCAGTCGACTCAACCCCTGCGACGATGAAGCCGACCGCCGCAACACGGGCACACGCCTTTATAGTGTTGACTGGGGCTCCGTCGACCTCCATCGTCGACACAGAGAACGAGGAGTCTCAGCAAAAGCCTGGAAGATGATTTCGACACCTTCACCACTACGAGGCATCCGATCTGGGGCAGTCGCTTGTGATTGCCAAATCCCCTTCAAAATCCACATCGTGAAGGATCGGGATATGAAGGAACAGCATTTTGTTTTTGTTTTTATTTTTTTTTCTTTTTGTTTTATGTTCTTTTCCACATCAACGAGGGACTTGGCAATTTTATCCTACACCACAGCCACGTCAGCAGCTTAGTAGGCACTAATTTATAACCTTACGGCCACATCAGCAAAAATCCCAAATTTGAACCCTAATTTGTGTCCAGGTAAGCAGTTTCCGGCGCATTTGAAAAATTCGGTTGCCGGAGTCCTTAAATTGCCAAAAAAAATTTAATTCTGGGATGTTATTTGCTACACCCTTAACTATAGTCCTTGAAATGCTACCCCCCCTAATATACGGGGCAGTAAATGTAATTTAGCCTATTTATATAATTGGAACTTGCCATGATGGGTTGCCACGTGTCACGATCGTGAGTGGTGGATCATTTTATCAGACGGCCCATCGCTAGATAAGCGCCTGGATCGCGCTCCAAATCAAGTCCCACGATCTTATCCGTGAATCAAGCCCATGAATCTCTGTTGCCATTTCTGATGGTAAGTTGACTTTAGTGGGGTAAAATTCTGCTTTTACCCTTAATGAAGGGTATATTGGTCCTTTGATTATTTCTCCTTCATCACAATCAGTGTACATAGAGCATAATTTGGATCTAAAAAGAGACTTGTTTCATTCATGTTCCGGCGTAATGAGGGACGCCACCTTACTGTTCTCTAAAAGAGTGGGTGGAGGTCCTAAAAGCTGGAACGTTGTTGGCCTCGGGGGCCAAGGGTCTCCCAGAATGGAAATAGAACCCCAATTACCAACTTTCCATCTGATACATGCAGCTAGGATATCACGAGAGTCCCAAATCGATCGCCAAGTATAAGAGGGGGATGCCCCCAATCTCGCCTCAAAGAAGGTAGAACCCGGGAAGTATTTGTGACCGATAACAGCATAAGACACTACCCAGACACAGGGCGACCCTCCAAGCTTCTTTGACGAGAAGAGCGAGGTTACATTTCCTAAGCCGACGAAAAACGAGCCCTCCCTTAGCTTTCGGCTGACACAGTTTAGCCCAAGTCATCCAGTGAATCTTTGATTCATTTCCACCATGCCAGAAAAAATCGGCCATAGTGCTCTCTAGCTCAGTTAGGAATGAGTCCGGGAGTCAAAAACAACTCATAGCGTACATAAATGATCGTTTGGAGGACTGATTTCAAAAGGACTACACCTCCTGCTTAGGAAATTTTTTTCTCCGACCAACTGTATAACTTACGCCAAATGCGATCCTTACCTCAAATAACTCTCTCTTCGAGCGCTCCGCAATCGTTGGAAGGCCAAGGTACTTGTCATGCTTGGAAACCATAGTAACCCCTAAGAGACTTGCGAGTTCCAGCCGTCGGCCTTCTTCCACATTCCGGCCAAAGACCATAGCGGACTTGTGTCTGTTAATTTTCAACCCTGAGGCCTTCTCAAAAGAGAGTAAAATCCCTTTAATGCAAGACATAGCTTCCATTAAGGCTTGGCAGAAGATTAGTGTGTCATCGGTGAAAAGGAGATGGGAAATAGAAGGAGCTGGCCGCGAGACAGCTATTCCTTGTATAAAATCCACATCTTTAGCCTTGTGAATCGTCCCGGTAAACACCTTTGCACATAAGAGAAAGAGATACAGAGAAAAAGGATCTCCTTGATGGAAACCTCGTTCCGGGCGTAAAAATCCAAACTGCTCCCCATTCAAAAGATAGGAAAAGGAAACTGAGGTAAAACAAGTTATAATCAGGGAAACAAAACTCGGGCGAAAACCTAATCTAATCAAAACGCTCTCAAGGAATCTCCATTCCACTCGGTCATAAGCCTTACCGACATCCAACTTCAAGGAAACATAACCTTTCTTACCCTATTTTTATGTTTGAGAAAGTGGTTAAGTTTATAAGCGACGAGAACATTGTCAGTAATAAGGCGACTAGGGACAAAAGTTGCTTGAGAAGTAAAGACTAAAGCATCAAGGAAGGTTTGATTCGATTGGCAATAACTTTGGAAACTATGACCAAGACATATCAGTCGGGTTCGAGAAGTTAGGAATTAACACAATTTTGAGTAAAATTCAGTAGACGATTGAAAGAACCATTATTAAGGAATTCTACAACAGAAGCACAAACATCAAAACTAACAATGGACCAATATTTTTTATAGAAGATTGGAGACATACCATTTAATCCAGGTGACTTAAGTGGATGCATCTCTTCCAAGGCTTGTGTGATCTCCTTCGACGTGAATGGTTGTAAGAGTGCATTGTTCATAGTAGTGGTAACTCGATATTCCAAGCTTCCAGGTACCTATTCATAGCTTCAGGCGTGGGGTTAATGGACTCAAAGATAGAACGAAAATAATGCATAATGACCCTCTGAACGTCCGCCCCCTTATAGCTAACTTCCTCTCCGTTTTCATCTTTAATTTTCTAGATCTCCTTCCGAAGTCGACATTCATTAGCTTTAGCATGAAAGAAACTAGTATTACAATCCCCCACCTCCAACCAAAGAGCCCTAGCACGTTGTTTTCACAGAATTTCTTCCTTAGCAGCCATTTTTTCAAGTGAATCCCTCAACTCCTCAACTTCTGCCTTTACCGATGACATGATAGTCCCCCCTTACAACATAGAGATCTTAACGTTTAGCTCCTTAGACTTACGCCTAATTTTCCCAAAGTTGTCCTTGTTTCACTGAGAAAGTTGCATTCTAGTAGCACGGATTTTCTCAATCAACGATTTGTGGGATGAAGAGTCCTTTACAGATGACCAAGCGTGTTTAATAACATCTGCACAGTCGGAGTGAACATCCAAACTGCTTCGAAACGAAAGCGACGCTTCTGTCGGTTACTCCCCCACAACGGCTCCCCATAGGGCAATCTAAATAATAGAGTGATTAGAGAAAGCTACCACCTCGAGAGTAATCGTGGCTCGCAGAAATAGACCAGCCCACCTCAGGTCGTTGCATGCTCAATCCAAATTTTCCAGAACAGTGTGTGGTGCTTCCCTCCTATTACACCACGTGAAGATGTCGCCTTCAAAGCCAAGGTCCTGGAGTCCACAATCGTCAAGGCATTCTCTAAAGTCCCAAATCTGCCAATGAGCACGAGAGAGGGTCCCTTGTTTCTCATGTTGTTCCAAGATTCCACTAAAATCTCCTGCACATATCCATGGACGTATAGAATACTAAGAGAGCCTCCTCAAGATAATCCACCCCTCCCTCCTATTAGCCACCTTCGGGTACCCATAAAACCTTGTAAATCGCCAATGTTCTCGGCAGTCATCAAATTTAACTGTGGCATCTATATGATGCGATGAGAAATGTTGAAGCCAGACGCCGATGTCTTTATGCCACAAGAGTAGGAGACCACATCCTTTACCTACTGAATCCACCCCAATATCGTTATAGTTCACCAAGTTCTTCACTTAATCACGTCTCCTAGCTTTGTACTTGGTTCCTGAGAGAAACACCAAGCAAGGTCGATGGAGCTTAATGAGCTCCGTCAGAGTTCGAACTGTGTAAGGGGGGCCTAACCCCTGACAGTTCCAAACTAGGAGTTTCATGGCTCCTGGAAGGACTACGCAACAGTCTCTGCCGATATAGAATTTGAGAAATCATCAATCAAATTCAATATCCTCTTCGCTCCACAAATGAAGGCACCATCATTCTCAAAAAATGGAACCCCACAACTCCTCTTCCTAATTCGTTCCCTAATGCCTCTACCCGGACGACACCCACATCTTGCACCTTCCCTTACCAAAAAATAGGTCTTGGGATGTATATTATAGTAGAATATTGACCAAGTTCAGCGCCATACCCCTCTCTTGCTCGATAGAAGTCCAAGCACCACTCGAAGTAGACCCCTTTCGCACCCCTCTTCAGCCAAACAGTAGCCACGGTCTGATCGCTCAACAATAGCCTCGTCCAACTCCTGTTGTACGTCTTGAACTTTATTAGTAGCATTTGGCTCCTCTACTCTGGTCATGTCCACATCCCGATCCAAACCACCACGGTTCAAGGCAGGCAGAGTGGAATCCACTTCCTCCACCGCGCTACCTCCCCAATCCACATGGTTACCCGATTGGCTTCTGACACTATGCTCCTTAGGTTCAACTCTTGGTTCACTGACATCTTGGGCCCTACTGAAAGTCCCAAACACTGCAACACCCATGAAAGTGGGCGGGCGTTGTTGGCTAAAATAGCTAGACGAGGACTTCCTCCCGATTTGCATCACTTGAGATTGACCCTTCCGCGGTGTAGGTGCCCATAACCAAGGTCCACAGGGGTTATCATCATCAAAGTCAAGAAATCCATCCTCAAACTGAACCTCGCAGTATTTATCAATATGCCCAGGCGCCCACACAGGTAACGAAACTTTGGAAGTAACTCGTATGTGAAATGCACCAGAAGTTGTTTCACTGCCATTAATCGACTCCCTCTTTAAATTTTAACATTTAAGCTCGCTCATATCCGCAAAGAGGCACTCCACGAACAACCAGAGTCATTCGTCTCCATATCCCGGAACCCCAATCCTATTTCCAATCAATGTAGCCGCCCAGTCCTAACCCCCTACTCAAACATATAAACTTGGGCAATAAAAAATCCGAAGTTGATGGCAGCAAGACCCTAACACCCTGGAACGGAGCAACTACGATCCCATCACCACTCCACTCCACTCCGGTCGAGAAGAGAAATGGTGCCGTAACAAAGTTCAAGTTAGAGAATGACTCTCATGCAGAGATTGAAGACTCCCATAAAATGAGAACACAATCACCAACTATTTATACAAGAAATACTTATAAAATTTATAAAATTATAATTTGTTCTTGATCAAAAAGGATAAAAAAGATAAAAATTTGAGGACAATTCCTCAAACCCCCACTTTCAAGTAGGGGACCTTGTGCCCCCAGCAACTCCCGTCAACTCAACATAGAATTAGATTTGTAGTCGATGGATCTGAATGTAATATTAGGACCAACTCTATAATCCAATATTTAGGTTGTGATTGTTGCTTCAGATTTGATGGGAAAATCTAAGTATACTAGAGAATCCGAAATGTCTAACGCAAACACAAAACCTTCAATAAAAAACTTTATGCTTTATTAAAAAAGGGGTGTTTGTCAAAATTTATGCTTTATTAAAAGTGTTTACTTTTAGGAAAAAAAAATAGATAAGTGATTAAAAATGTAAAAGTTGGGAGTGTTTGGAAATAATAATTTAAAAAATTATATCTAGTACCTCTGAGGTTTGCTTTTACTCAACAAAAAATCTCCTCATTAGTCAAAATTAATTGAATTTGCTGATATTAACCACAAAAACTGAATGAAAATTAATACATACCCTCGATTAACTTATTACTACTTGCAGGTCAAACAATTTTTTTCGTACTAAACTATCCTTTTGTGTGAAGAAGTACGAGGATAATTTGGTTATGAAAAGATTTATTTGACCTATTATAAGTCAGTAATAAGTTAATTATTGATAAATATAGATTTTGTTCTGATTTTTTTTATTAGTATAAGCAAATTTAGTGAATTTTGACTAACGTAGGACTTATTTGGTACATGGAAGCAAATCTCAGAGGTACTAAATATAATTTTTCAAACCACAGCGATTTACGTGTAATTACACCTAACTTCAGGAGAGAGGAGTGTAATTATCCCTATTTCCAACATAACCTCTCCATTTCTTTTAATAAATATGGATAATTACAGTTACACCCGCTCATCTATTATCTTTTTACACAAACCACCGCACAAGGGAAGTGACCTTGTAGATCCATCGTTTCGGGAAAGACCAAGCATGAGGAGGAAGAATGAAAAAATAACTATTCTCCAAGTGTCTAGGAGGATGCAAGAAGGATACCCCCTTTTGGGGTACAGAACAGGAGAACCCTTTTTCAGTCTTTTTAAGGCAATAACATTTAGCAAAAAGATGAGCAATTACAGGATGACCATGGAAACGAAGAACTATAAAAAATCCAGCCAGAATCTTGAAAAGATTTGGAGTCAACTTATTTAGAGGGAACTTGAAAAATCCTTGCAACTTCAGAATAGAAAAGAGGAAAAAGAAAATGTAAATCTTATCATAATTCTGCAGCAAAAAAACATAAACAGTTAGGAGGAGGATGAAAAGGGCGACTTATTGGAGAATGGGTATATACACAAAGGCAAAAAGAACATGATATTCTTGAAGAAGTTGGTCTATGGAGGAGGTTCGTAAAGTGGAAGGCCTGCAGTCTGTTGGTGACTGAGGAACCCTCTCTTCCTCTCCTTCCTTCCCTTGGGGACCACCCCCTCTTCTTCTCCTGAAGGAAACGAGACGCTTATCCTCAGAAGAAAACTCAGGCGCAGACGGGGACCTTATCCCCCCCCCTCCTCTCATCCTCAGGGGAAGAACCCTCAGCTTCGTTCTCCCCCTCTTCCTCATCTGTGTCCCCATCTATCAAGCAGCGGGCGGTTGCAGTGGCCTGCCTTAGGCTCCTCCTCTGGTCTCTTCCAAAATGGGGCAGGACAGGGTCTGCCCTCTTGGAAATCGCCTTCGAGGGATCATCGCTCAAAAAGGTCTCCTTAAGGAAGCGAACAGACTCGCTGGAGGATGACATTTTTGAAGAAAAGACAAAACTCTAAGAAGATGAAAAGAGAATACTTACAAAGGAAGATAAAGACTAGAGAGAGATCCTGATGCCCCAAAAAGAACTTTTTGAAAGAGGAAAAGGGAGAAAACCAAAAGATGCTAAGGAGGGAGTTTTAACCCACATTCTCTTGGTAACCACTAGGGTGAAAGCGGTTTCCATGAGCGTGGGACCAGACGTGGTTGTTGCAGTTTGAACAGGAACCTGCTTCCCTGCCATGATTACGGCCATCAAATTAGCCTGACAAAAGGCTGGGGATACCAGGCAACGAGAAAGGCAGTACTAGGCTAACGAAGATATGTCCCTCCTTCCTAGGCCACAGGGATCCCCACTTCAAAGAGTTAGGAAGCACCATCCTTCCTTACAAGCGCCAAGTTAAAGAAGATGGGTTCCTTCTTCTGGTTATACAAGGCTCCTACTCTACGTAGCTAAGAGGCATCCTCCGTCCTTTAGAGTGAGGGGGACTGAATGATGGGTGTGGTCCAAAAGTGATCGGTCCAAGTAGAAATGCCAAGACCATGACAGGCCTGTTAGCCCATGATGAAGGCATCCTCCCTACGACAGGTTCGACGCAAGAGGAAGGCCCACTAGGCTCAGCTCAAGAGGGAGCTCGCCCAGAGTCTGTCCAAGAAAGAAGTCTGCCTCACCAAGCTCGACCTAAGAAAGAAGTCCAGTTCAAAAGATAATACATCCTTCTAAAGCCCAAGGAAGGGAGGTGTCCTAAGAAAGTAAACTCCTCAGGCTAAAAGGACTCTTTGCAGAGCAAGAGTCTTCACGAAGAAGGAGTCCTTCCTCATCTGAAGACATGTTGCTCAAGGAGCGGATAAGGTGCGACCTTATCCACCACTAGAATCCTGCCTTCCTTCTCGGATACACAGCCCTCTCCAGAGTCTTTGCGAAGAGGGACTCCTCCTCTATAAATATGGACGGCACCCCTCAACAAACTTCTTCCTTCAACAATCCAAAAACTTTCTTGAGATCTCTCTCTCTCTTTCAACTCGTGTTCTTACTTACGAAATTCTCATTTACAATTTCTCGTTATAATTTATCTCTACATTTATTTATCTTAAATTTGGAACTAACTTAAGCATCGGAGCGCTAACGTGTTGTTTTCAAGGTCCTTTTTCTCAAATTCTTTCACTCAATTAGCCCAAATCCAACATCAAGATTCAAGGACTTTGGGCCCGTGCTATAATTGCACACATCAGTGTGGTTGGAGAATAAGGGATCTTTTTAAAATAAATAATTTAATAATTTAAAATATCTTTTTAATAAATAAATTATTTATTTTATTAGTTCTAATATAATTTATATAAAATACAAAAACTTTTAATAAAATTTAATTATAAATAAAAATAGAGGATAAATAATTTTTTAATTTTAATAATTTTATGAAGGAATAATATATATATCAGTTAAATAATTTAATATTTTAATTATAAAAAGATACTATTTTATATAGAGATTCAATGGAAAAACTTAATATAATAATTTATATTTAAATTAAAAAATGATATAAAATAATAAAAAAATATATGGGGTCATATTACTGATCTTCATAAATATTATTTTGACACATCTTTTATCTTTTGATAATTACAGGAACACCCTTAAGGGCGTTGCTGTCCTTGAAAAATAATTTTAAAGATTGACCTAGTCAATAGGGGCATTTTTTTTATTTTAAAGGCTGCTAGAGGTAATTTTTGTAAATTTTCAAAGACGAGGATGATTTGTGTTAAAAGACAATAAATAAATAAAGGGATGTGAACATAATTATTCCTAATAAATAATAATAAAACCAGCCTCAAGACTTGATGGAATATCATCACCATCACCGCTTACTTTCCCTTTTTTAAACAAATCATTTCCAGTCGTCGGATCAAGAATACGACCGTTGGAGACGCTCCTCCTCCACTTCATTGAAAATTCAAACAATAAAACCCTAAAGACAAAAGCACACTCACTCCCAACTGTTTCAACAACTTTAAAAAATTGAATCAAATCCAAACGCCCTTTACTGATTCAAACTCACCATTTTTCTCCTCTTCGTCTTCTTCATCAAGATTTCTCTTTAAGGGTTTAAATCTAGTTCTTGTTCTTTCGTCTCTCTGAGATTACTTGTGTTGCTTTTTCTTACTATAATCTTCATGTCAAGAATGATGCTGAGATCAAATGGGAAACCTCCTCTCGCAAGATCTCCAATTCGGCTCCGGCCCCGCCGTAAACCCCTTCAGCCAACAGCCACTAACACCACCCACACTCCACCAGGTATTTCTTTCTCCAAGATTCATGGAAGAAACATGTAGAACTTTACATGAGTAAGTTTCTATGATTTTTCTTCTTTTGTGTGTGTTTGTAATTAGATTTATGAGTTTTAATTGATGGGCTTGAAGTTTATTGATTTTTCCGAGATTCATGGAAAATGAAGAAACTTACATTTAATGCAATTTTGTTATTTGTTCTTGGCCTAATGTTCCGGGCTTCCGCCCGTTCACAATGCCTTTTCTTGATTCTGGATTGTAATATTTTTTCTCTTGAATTTGATGTGGAAACCAAGCCCATTGAACTGAATCCCAGTTGCCTAACGTGGAAAATCCAGGCGGGGCTTATTCAGGCCGTATGCCATACCTGTTCTTGATTCTAACTTGTAAACATTTTTTCTCGTGAATTTGATGTCCAAAACAGGCTCATTGACAAAATCCCAGTTGCCCAACCGCAATTGGGATGTGGAAAACTCCGGGCTTCGGCCTGAATACCACACCATATCCTGCGAACTGAGAGCCCTGGCGAAGATGGTGCAGCAAGAGCTCGGAAACAAGGACGAAACCACCTTGGACGGTGGTGCTTCAGCCGCTCAGCGGAGCCCTTTATTCGAGAGAGGCAGATTCTATGATGAGTACTCAGCCAGAAGGAACGAAAGGCTGAAGAGAAAGAAAGGCGAAACGGAGAAGAAGTCTGGCTATGATCTTGGAGTTAGGGTTGAGTCAGCAATGAAGGTGGACGGCCGGAGGAAGGCTGCAGTGGATAGGAGGGAGGCCCGGACTCCGCGGTACTCATTGAGGAGTGGGGCTAGGAAGGAGAACCAGAAGCCGCCGGTGATGCCTATAGCTATAAGTAGCGTGGAGAAGTCTGTTGGTGTGGTCACTGAGAGGAAAGTTGGCGTTAGAAGCATTAGGAAGAAGTAATTATATGTGATTTCTTCTGAGAAATGTGTAGGGTTTGCTGTTTAGGTTTTTGGTGTTGGGGAGTATTAGAAACTAAAACAATGAAGTTAGCAGTATTTGTGTGGTTGAGGCTATTATGGATGATAGCCTACATACATATCATACACGTTCTAATTGTGTTTTCCAGTAATGATTCTGGCTTGCGTTTGATTATGAATTACTGGGTCATTGTAAAATATTAGCTATGATGATTGCAATTGCTCATACCAAATAGTGGGAAAGTTGTAATGTACATTACTTCACACACATCTTGCTTCTGTTCTTGTGCATTTGTTGTCATCGACGCCTGTTTGGTTGTGTCATGAGATTATGCACGATAGGTAATTTTATCATACAGCCCACTTCGTTTAATAATTTATGTCTTGTGGTGAAAATGTAGAAATTTTTTGGTACAATTATGTTTAATTCCACTTATCCATCTAAGTGGTTATGAATCAAGCACTCAGGACCAAACATCTCTGGGATGTTTTGAGGAGAAACAGATCCTCCATCTGGGTAAGCTGGATTATGCATCTTAGATTAAGAGGGAGATCACCCTAGTTGGCCAGGCTCAATGGTGGATCATGGGGTTGGAAACAACTTCTGAAGCTTCGAAATTGTAGCATCCCTGTGCTGGAATAAAGAGTTGGCACAGGGAACAATTCTTCCTCTGGCAAGAACCTTAGAATCCAAAGGGGGTTCTCTTGCAGCATTATCTCTGAGGTCCAAAGCTTATATGGGCATTCATAGCTATACTTTCAGCTTTCCACCTTATGTAAAGAGGTTCATGGCAACTTCAATGGAAAGTGGATTGACAGTTTGCAGTTTTCCTCATTGTTTTGGGCTCCTCCCAAATGATATAGCTGAGGTATTTTCTGTTTCCTATGAATATATCAAGGGAGGGAACTTCTTATTTGTTTCAGTTTGATAGCATGGCTTGGTTTCTGTTGAACTATGAACATGTAGTAAGAAATGTTTCTAATGCGTGCTGGTTTTGCAGCTTATCCGGAGCCGGTATCCTTCTAAGGAGAAGAGACTTTTTGACGATGTTCTGGATATTTGTTATGTCATGGGGTGAATTGATTCACAAAATTCCAGGCTAATTTCTGCTGTATTATGACTTGTTTTTTTGCTTCACTTGGCAGCAACATTTGTTCTTCACCATCCAGAGCACGGCCATGCTGTTATTCTCCAATTATTTCATGTATTATTGATTGCTCGCTTGAATATCACAGAAATAGTCCTCCAGTTGCGTCTTTCATTTCCCTGGTTTACCCCAACAGTGAGGTATTTAGACACTTACTACAATAGACCAATATACAAGTTGGAACAACCGGACAATGACACAGATAAAAGGAGCAGTACGCATCAGCTAGTAATTCGACAGACGGAGAAGCTGACTCAACCGTTGAGGCCATTGTTGCTGATATACTGATATACTGCTTGCAGCACCTCTTGGGTTGTTCTATTGGCGTCGCATCAGTGTATTACTGAAAAAATAATTATTATTTTATTATGTTAATGATCAGAAGAGATGAAATTCGTATACATGTATGTATGTATGTGTGTATACCTTAGTGTAATATGGTATTATTTAGACACTAATCTCAATTGGCATCCGTTGCTGAGTTGGTCGATATCAAAGTCGAGGTCCCTTTATCTGAACGGACATATAATCGAATATCCTAGTGGGCTAATAATATATTGCCCCATGACCAGACCATGCCCTCGATTACTATAGTACGAAGAGACTTGGGCTTACCTGTAAAGAAATTGATGTGTGCAAAATGGTTACATGTTGTATTGGAAGGACGACATTGATCTAGATTACTGAAAGTTTTATGAAGAAGCTAATTACAAGCCGACCAGAGAGCGAAATCCTAATCGCAAGAAGACCCCGTATGCCATTCTTAGGTACTTGCCGCTGACTCCTCGCCCGCAGAGATTGTATGCTTCAGAAGCGATAGCCGAGAAAATGACGTGGCATGCCAACCATTAGACGCATGAAAGGCCCGCGCATGAAAGGCCCGCGTATTTACCTTTAAAATGATCTATGTGTCATCCGTCTGATGCAGATGCATGAAAGACCCGCGCAGTACAAGTGAATGTATCCATTTTAAAGGTAAATACACGAGTTTTTCTAGTTTTTTGAAATAGTTCTATTGTCATATATTTTCTAATAAACATTCGTTCGAATAGATTTATCAAGAGACTTGAAATGAAGGTAAAAAAGAAAGCACACATCGAGGCTTCATTTGTAGAGGCATACATTGTTGAAGAAATCGATCTTTTCACTTCTCACAACTTGAAGTTTCACATTTTTTTTTCTTTCCCTTTTTACTCTTATCATCCCATTTCACTTCTCACAACTTGAAGTTTCACATTTTTTTTTTCTTTCCCTTTTTACTCTTATCATCCCAATGACATTAAATGCAAGCATTTGTAATTCGTCTTGACTTGACAAAAAGTAATGAAAATACTAATTATTCATTCTAATACCTCAAACAACAAGATACTGATCACATCGCACGATACATCAATACTAATTATTTCATCACCATAAGTAGCAAAAATTTAGTTATAATATTACGTAGGTATACATTAAACTTAGCTTTGAATAGGACCTCAATTATATTTCATTTGGGAAAAATTCAGAGACCCCCCCTGTAATAATAGAAATGTTCAAAAAAATTCCTATGAAAATTAAAGTGTCAATACCTCTCTATGATATAAAATAAAGTTAAAAAAATTCCATCCATACAAAAATTGGCACACGTGCTTTGACTGTGATTTTGCTATGAAAGTACTTTTTTTTTTTTTTATATTTTTGCCCTTCTCTCTCATTTAATATATATAATATTATATATATTTATTAATAATAAAATATTATTTTATATAATAATTATTTAATTATTTATATAAAAAATATTATTTTAATTAAATTAATCAAAAATTAATTATACCTTCTCTCACATTTAATATATATAATATTATATATATTTATTAATAATAAAATATTATTTTTATAATAATTATTTAATTAAAATATTATATATTTGTATTAATAATAAAATATTAGTTTAATTAAATTGGGGAAGAAGATGGGGATGAGGTGGGGGTTATAATTATTATTTTGAATTTTTTTTTTATAAATTATAAATATATATATATTATAAATATATTTTAATAATTATAATTTATATATATTATAAATTAAAATAATTATATACTAATAGGCCTACTTTGACCTGTTGACTAGAAGGGGTATTTTAGTCATTATTTTTAAAAAATAGGCTCAAATTAATTAGGGGGCGGTGCGATTATTTATTTATAAAAAAGGGATGATTTTTTATATTAAAAATTTCATAAGAAGATTTTTGTTATTTTGATATATCACAGGCATCAAAATGAATTTAACCCTATTTCATTTGCTTCACTCCCTTTACTATAGTACAAATTCAAATTATTTCATCATTTCACCACCTTTCTATATTGTTGATTATTTTGATGATTTTGACATTTGTAAACTTTAAAGTCTTATTGCCTATTCTATTATTTAATATTATTCAATCATCTTAAAGTAAAAGCCAATTAAATTATTTTAAATATTTGTGGTTCGTTTCTTATGAAATTAGCAACAAAACCTTTTTAAATATATTATTGTATTCATAATTTAATAGTTTATTTTATTTAATAATTTGAAAATCTAATTAAATAAAACGATAATATTAATTTATTTTATGCTTTTTGAGCTTTGGACCATTGTAAGTTGCAACA
>NC_026146.1:3407607-3435338 GCF_000512975.1 Sesamum indicum | reverse complement strand
CATCTGCGCTTTTAGTTGGGAGATAATGCTACCCAATAAAGTTTTCACTATTTACATATGAGCACTTAAAGATAAATTATGTTTTGCATTTATGCCCTTCAATTTTATACATTTAATATTTTGTCCCCTCAAAACTACAACAATATCGCTTTGTCTCCTCCGATGAAAAAAATAATAATTTTATTTTCAATTAGACTCATCTTTTTAAAATACGAAAGATAAGATATCGAAACTTTATGTTTTCTAAACTAGAAGTCGTTGCATGCCGTCTCTGTGTGCATATAATAAATAATTTTTCATGTGTTAAAATATATTCTAAATAACAATAAAATATATAGACTAATAAATTGCATTTCAACAAAAAAAAGAAATAAATTAAAAAATAATTCAAGATATTATCGAAACAATAAGATTGAAATTAATCTAATTAGAGATATAATTGTTATATTTAAAAACTAGTCAGGTGGTGTCAATTACCGCCGTTTGTGAATATAGATGAATTTTTTTTCTTCATATTAGTATATATTAATAATATTAGACAATTAATTTAAATTAAACCAATTACAAAATGAACTTAGTTGAAATACTCAAGCAATATTTAATATTTAATAAATAATCTTATTTTAAGAAAAATCTCGAAAATCCTCAAGCTAAGGGTTGAATTTCCCCAAATATGAAAAATAAATCAAATTTTTCAATAGCGGACTCAAGATTACTTTCTGAAAACTCGTCCGAGCTCGCCAACTTTAAGATTTCTATTAATTAACAATTATGTATACAGACAGGAAATAATTAATTTTATTAAATTAAATTTTTTTTTAAAATTATGCATAAAATTTTCTACTATAAATCATAGTTTGTTTCATTTAAATTTAATTTCTTTATATTATTAAATTCAAAATCAACAATTAAAGTTTCAATAATTTCGAAATATCTAGCAAAAAGGGTGATACAAACTTTACTTCCCTAAGTGAATGGGGCAAGATGTACATTTTCATAATTTAAAGGGTCAAAGTGTGGTATGCATGTAGTTGAAGGGGTAAAGTGAAAATTCACCCAGAAATAGTCCCAGGCCAACTTACAAGGGTAAATACGTAAAACAGGATATTTTTGCTCTGGAACTAATGTAATCTCTCTGGCATTTTCACAACCCCACCTTGTATAATTTAAGTCGAGGAAATGCCATGTCATGTGAGGACTTGGCCGGTTCGAGCAATCCCTCTCTCTACAGTTTGTTCGTTAACTGAACACTGAGAATATGTACAGTTCGTGCAGTGTTCTCTCTACGCCTGCTCTTTGGTCTTCATCTTTGATATTGAGCGAAGACTCCTCACCGGTAATTCATTTTTTAGAATTTCATTTGCGTTTGATTGTTGAATTATTCCTTTTTTTTTTTATCTGATATAATTTTTCCTGGACCTTAATGTTACTGGTGATCTGCAGAGTTTTCTGTTGATTTCTTTTTTTTTTTTTTTCGTTTATAACTATTTTATGAAACAATTCCTGTTTTCTGGAAAATTTCTGAAAATGCCAGAGGAGAGCTCGTCAAGCGAACAACTATGAGTTGCAATGAAGCTGAAACCATGGATTGATTGTTGAGATAGTTTGCTGTTGGTAAAGTTAATCTGCAGTTGTAATATTCTAAAATTAGGCAATCGTAGTATGTTAAAAGTTATCAAATTACTCTTTGATTCGACGCTGATAGACTCTGTGTGACATTAAGTTGATAGTTTTTGCTGAAGAATGATGATTAACAACAAATAAGCTTCTTTGCAGAGCTGCATGTGATATATAGTTGGGGACATCTTTTTTCTGTGTAACTGCTTCAATGTCATAGTTGAAGGAGCTCATCAGTTATCAGTTCTTTTTTAGTATGAAGTATATGCTGTAAAACTTTTTGACTTGTACATCTTTATTATGCTTCACTATATATGCTTTTGTTCTTTTAGAATTTTGTAGTGCGAACTTACTATCCAAAGCAGCTACGGTGCGGTGTGCTGTCTAAGGTGAAAAAGGTATAAAGAAAACAAAAGGAAAATGAAAACAAAAGAATATATCAGAAAATATTCAATGGCAACAAGTAATATGGAATGTTGGGAGAAAAATTCTGTGTTGTGCCTTTTTCTCTCTGCAACTTGCTAATGCTAATCTCGTTGCAAATATATAATTCAATATGTTCCTCTAGACGTATTCAAGCTTGTGGTTTCCAAACAAGAGAGAACCTCTTTCTTTTCTAATTATTTTTTGCATTGAGATATCCGGAAGCAAATTGTGATATTTATAATAAAAGTTTAAGTTTTGTCCTTCAAACGTATTCTGAGATTTGTTTGGCAGGCCTCAATTAGTGGTAGGTGCATCAGAAAGCAACAATCTGCACTCGTTGTTAGCTCTCGAAAATTGCTAGCAAGTAGAAGAGTGATTTCACCATTAAGTAATACAGCACAAGAAAAGGTATGTTATGGTATCTGATCTTTGTACTTCTAGTGCTGAAGTTTACAAAAACCACATATATTTTGGAGTTGGACTCTAAAACCTTGTGTGCTGGTGAGGTACATCGAAAAGCTGAAAAAGGATTTATCTCTTACTGATCTTTCCTTGTTTCTTTCTGATTAATTGACTATCCTCAATCAAGCCATGGAAAGGATAGAAACAAGTCTTAAGACACTTTTCAGGCATGAATTTATTGAAAACGGTGCTCTTATTTAGGATGGTACGCCTAGTTAAATATACAGATACAACAGAGTCCTTCTTTGCCCCTGAAGTTTGTTTCGCTATATCTTGAGAATGAAACAGAAACCTTTGTGCATATTCCACCAGGTGTGCAGTCCATCTGTCTCAGCGGTTTTGACCAATGAACATTCTACAATAGCAAATATGGAGGAAGACGTTGAAAACATTGGCCTCTTTAGCTTAGATCCAGGCTTGGAGGCTTATAAAGATCATTTCAGATACAGAATAAAGAGATACGTAGATCAAAAAAAGCTCATTGAAGAAAATGAGACAAGCCTTGAGGAATTTGCACAAGGTAATGATGAAACAAAAATGGCAAGGTGCTGTCATCTTTGTGTTCTGAATTTTAAAGTGCAGTTAAAAAATTCAGATTCTCTCTCATTGTCACTGTTTCTGCCAGTTAAGTTATTCTATGAGGCTGCTGGATTATTTAATTCTTCTGTTAAACCAACAACAACTTTATGACACCAAAGGATCTTAGAAGCTAGATTTTTCACTGTTTAAGATGACTTTATGTTCAATTCTTACCTTTGCATTCAGGTTATCTGAAATTTGGATTTAATCGGGAAGAAGGTGGCATTGTATACCGTGAATGGGTCCCAGCTGCACAGTGAGTCTATTGAGCTCATGGATATAAGAGTTCAGTTTATGTTTATATTTTCTAATTCTTTCACTTTTACCTTATGCTACGAAATGCATTTTCTCAACTTTTGTGGCTTATTGTCTCATGTCAGGTGGTTGCCTAACATTTAACTTGTTTCTAACTCAGGGAAGCTGAAGTTATTGGTGATTTTAATGGGTGGAATGGTTGTGGACACAAGATGCAGAAAAATCAATTTGGTGTATGGAGTATCAGAATTCCTGATATCAATGGGAATCCAGCCATTCCGCATAATTCAAGAGTCAAGTTCAGATTTAAACATAGCAACGGAGTCTGGGTTGACCGCATCCCTGCCTGGATAAAGTATGCAACTCAGGATCCTACAAGATTCGCTGCACCTTATGATGGCGTGTACTGGGACCCACCACCTTCAGAAAGGTATTTCAACAGCCACTAAAGTATAAACATTGAAACCAGAAAGATGTTTCGAAAGCCATCAGAATAGAAAGATTCAAATCAAACATATCCGGCTTTAGCTTTTTCAGTTATTTAACTCATAGGTCCTTCCACATGGTCCATAAAACTTTCCTTGGGAAAAAAGTGTTTTTATCATCTCATGCAAAGAAGTTTCCGAGTAAGTAGGAAAACTTGAATGGGGGAAAATGTTGTATTAATTTAATCATGTCCTATAAACATAATTAGACATCATTAAACAATCTCTCATTCAATAGCCTTGCAGGTACCAGTTCAAACACCCTCGTCCTCCAAAACCTAAGGCACCGCGAATATATGAAGCCCATGTTGGAATGAGCAGTTTAGAACCCCGTGTCAATACATACAGGGAATTTGCAGATGATGTTTTGCCTCGCGTTCGAGCAAACAATTACAATACAGTCCAGCTGATGGCTGTGATGGAGCATTCCTACTATGGATCATTTGGATATCATGTGACAAACTTTTTTGCAGTGAGCAGTCGATCTGGGACGCCGGAAGACCTTAAATATTTGATTGACAAGGCACATAGCTTAGGTCTTCAAGTATTGATGGATGTTGTTCACAGCCATGCAAGTAACAACATCACTGATGGACTTAATGGTTTCGATGTTGGGCAAAGCTCTCAAGATTCTTACTTTCACACTGGGGATCGAGGCTATCATAAACTGTGGGATAGCAGAATATTCAACTATGCAAATTGGGAAGTTCTTCGATTCCTTCTATCCAATCTGAGGTGGTGGCTAGATGAGTTTAAGTTTGATGGATTTCGATTTGATGGTGTAACCTCAATGTTGTATCATCATCATGGAATAAACATGGCATTCACTGGGAACTATAACGAGTACTTCAGTGAGGCCACAGATGTTGATGCTGTGGTTTATTTGATGTTGGCCAACAATCTAATACACAGTATCTTACCTGATGCTACTGTGATTGCTGAAGATGTTTCTGGCATGCCTGGACTTGGCCGACCTGTTCCAGAGGGTGGGATTGGTTTTGACTACCGGCTGGCCATGGCCATTCCTGACAAGTGGATTGACTACTTGAAGAACAAGAAGGATGAAGAATGGTCAATGAATGAAATAACTTGGAGTTTGACAAATAGACGATACACTGAAAAGTGTGTAGCTTATGCTGAGAGCCATGATCAGGTATTATAAACATCAACTCACCATGCCTGCTCTCTACTTATACTTCATTATGACAATTGCTTAACAAAAATCTTTAAACCCTTTTAATTTACCTCATCTTATATAGGTCTACCACTTTTTAAATTTTTAATAACCATGCTAGATATGCTCAGAGTTTTCTTAATTATCTCTCTTTGCTTAATTTAATTTCTCGAAAATGTAAGGCACTGAATAATGTCACCATTCTCATCTAGAGGAGATGTGTCAAATCTTTAATATCAAATTTTTATCTCTTCCAGCTATTACTATTCCTTATATTTTTCTCCGATCTTGTAATGAGTAGGCTATCGTGGGTGACAAAACAATTGCTTTTTTGCTGATGGATAAAGAAATGTATTCTGGTATGTCCTGTTTGACCGAGGCTTCTCCAGTAATTGAGCGAGGAATAGCACTTCACAAGGTATTTTAAAACCTTTTGTGTTCATTATATATTATAGATCATGGCCTTTGCTCGGTCTTCCTGATTACATGCTAAAATTGCTAAATCTTTTCCGCAGATGATTCATTTCTTGACAATGGCATTGGGAGGAGAGGGCTACCTTAATTTCATGGGAAATGAGGTAAGCAGACCCTAAAACTGAGACTTGTAGAAGATGCATAGTAATGGGAATAAATTGCTTGAATTTGGAGCTTCTGCTGAGATTTACTTTCTAACTTTAACAGTTAAAGGTACTTCTTTTCCACTCTTCTAACGGAACTGAATTTTGATATAAACATTTCTTGTAGTTTGGCCATCCAGACTGGATTGACTTCCCTAGGCAAGGAAATGGTTGGAGTTATGATAAGTGCAGACGCCAGTGGGACCTCGTAGATACAGATCATTTAAGATTCAAGGTTCGTCTTCAGTGATATTAAATGTGTCAGATACAGTTTCTGCCACCCGAAGTTTAATTTCTAGAGAAAATCTTGCTTAAACTATCCTGAGCAATTTATTGCTGCAATTAACTCTGATTAATTCAATACCTGCATTTGATTTGATTTTCCAACTTCTGAAATTGTGCAATAAATTGAAATGTTATCTATGGAAGAATTTAATCTTTTCCTGCACATTATGTTGGCTATGTTCCGCAACCTTTATTTAGTTGACACCATCTATCATGAATCACAAACAATACCTTGTACACAAGAGAAAAGAAAAAAGAAAACCTCTATCCCTCTGTAGCTTTGACACACATTTTTGACATTGTACAATATATGTTTCTCTCTGAAATTAAATTTTACTTATCTGTTCCAAGTATGCATTTCAATCCAACATTATCTCACTTGTGATTGTAAATGCAGTTTCTGAATGCTTTCAACAAAGCCATGAATTTGCTTGATGAAAAATTTGAGTTCCTTGCATCAGCAAAACAGGTTGTGAGCTGTATGGATGAAGATAACAAGGTAAAAGTATCTTTTAGAGAGAATATCAGAGCTTTTGCCTGTTACTTAAACTTCCGGCGTAGAAAGGCCTTCTATAATGTGATGCACATGATTTTGATGTTCCGGTCCCTCGTTATATTAATATTTCTATCTGATACATATAATCAATTTTCTCTAAGATGACTTGTGCGGTCATGTGATTTTTGAAATAGTAATCACCAAGTTAATGTTAAGCTTGGGTTGATGTTTATTGCAGGTCATTGTTTTCGAGCGTGGAGATTTAGTATTTGTGTTTAACTTCCATTCAGAAAATACATATGAAGGGTACATTTCTCATGAAGCAATTAAGTTGTTTCGTGCCTTTTTAAGATTTATGTGTGAATTTTGCTGAAAAGTATAGCTTGAGTTTTTATTGTGAGTTAAGTTTTTCTTAATAAATTTATCACTACCTCATGTACAGGTATAAAGTTGGATGTGACTTGCCAGGAAAATATAGAGTTGCTTTGGACAGTGATGCTTGGGAATTTGGTGGACATGGAAGAGTAAGGACCCTTTTGCTTTAATCAAATGAACCCCCTCCTTCGTACAGGCTTTACCCTGGTGAACAAGAAGCTTTTATGTTTCTAAGACTTGATTGGTGAGGGGACTTATAGAAGAAGTAGAAAAGCTCTCATTTTATCTAACTCTATGGAGTTTTCATAATTGAAAAGATGCCAAAATGTATCTAAGTTTTCTTTCTTCCTGAACCCTGCTTTTACTTTTTCCAAACACATCTAAATGTGCCTAGGCATTAGAAAAGTATGACCTTACTTAAGCTATACAGGTTCAAGGCTGATTGATTGGTCCTAGGTGAGCTAACAATTTCCTGTCTTCCCCATTCCAGTTGATGGTCTACTTTAGAGCTTATTGGCTTGGTGACATTAGATTAACTTTTCTGCAAAAATATCTCTTTGATTTGCCATATTTTAATGACACCAACGAATTTCTTGACAGGTGGGCCATGATGTGGACCATTTCACAACCCCCGAAGGAGTACCTGGTGTTCCTGAAACCAATTTTAATAACCGTCCCAACTCCTTCAAAGTGCTTTCTCCTCTCCGTACATGTGTGGTATGCTTTAAACTTTGGCCCCTTTTTACATAGTCTCATGCCTTATGATACCTTTAGTCATCTATGGTCGTTTATGAGAAAATTGCCAGAATACACAGTCTGAAGTGTTTCGGGTCAGCACACATAATTTATTGATCCCAGTATACAGTTGACATAGTTCCAGTTTTATAATTTCACATCCTTCACCACGAACTGGTGATGTTTCTCTTCAACTGTAAAGGTTTCATTTGTCTGATATATGTGTGATTGCTTTCAGAATGAGTGCTGAAGCACACATTTATATGCTCTTTCACAACTTTACAACACAGAATATGGAATTAGTAATACTCAAAACCGGTGGTACCTTAGTTGATTGGGGTGAAGATAAAACATCAGTATCATGTTTTGCTTATGGCTGAAAGCATTCATGGTAATAAAACTGATAGACATGTTGATGATTATGAACTTCATCTACTCTCTCTGTGCTTGCCATATTCTCAGTTAAAACTCAAATTTGAAGTTCAAGTTTGCTGACACATTAGAACGTTGTATCAGTAGTCTAGGGAAATAACCTCTCTCCTATTCCAACTATGACAATCGAACTTGAAATCTTGTATAACTCACTTCCTGTGGATGATGAGTCCCTTACGCCCTATTTTTTAAGTATTTTGGCGAGGAAAAGAAAAGAAAATGGGGTGAAAACAAATTCGATTGTTAGGTTGCTAAGGAAGATACTAAGAAAATGAAAATTTGATAGAAAATATAGTATATAACTAGGGAAGTCATTTTCATCATAAAAAAGACGAGAAAAATTAGAGAAAAGCCTATTTGGGTTCTCTCCTTCTCCAACACATTTATCTCCTCCATGCTCCTTTCCTCATTGTTTTCCTTGATAACCGAACAACCTCGAGATATTGCATTTCTTTTATTGCTTACCCCTTTGTTCTTGCATTTTCTTTCACTAAATGTTATCCCTAACATGTTTTACTTCTTTATGAAGGTCTATTATCGAGTCGAAGAGGACTCACAAGAGAGCAAAAACGAGGCAGGTGCAGTGAAAGAAGCTCAACAGAATAACAGTAGTTCTCATGAAGAATCTCGTTCTGCAGATGCGGATGAGCCAATTCAGATGTTAGTACCAGAAATTGGAGTTGTGGAGGACGACAACGACGATGAGCCAGATGAGTGATCATATTCTGCATCGTGAGAATTTCATCCCAACTTGTCATCAAATAGCAGTTGCTATTCCTACTGCGCTGGTGTATATAATGCTCCACAGCCTCCTTTTAATCACTGGACCGTTCGGATGATTGTTGTAATTAACTTGAAATAGTGTCACCTTGAATTTAAGTAGTATGGTATAATCAATTAATATCAAGATTTATACGTTTTTGTGTTTCACCTTACTGTTATTTTATGTGCAAACTAGTAATGACAATGACTGACTATCTGCATATGGAAGGCTTCTTTGGGAATTCCAGATGATGAAATCCAACGACTGAACTAATAAAAATTTAACATAAAATCCTCTGAAAAGGAAATACTGGATGTTTTGTGTTTAAAGTTGTTTGCATCTTAGAGAATCATGAAACAACTCCGTTGTAGTCTAGATGGTTAGGATACTCGGCTCTCACCCGAGAGACCCGGGTTCGAGTCCCGGCAACGGAAATATATATATTTATTTTTATGATTTTTGGACGTCAACTCTATTGGGTTTTCTATTTTTAAATAATCCTTTTTTGGAGCACAAGACATTTATTATTATTAGTATAGAGGTTGGGTGAGGGTGTGTTCTTTTCCATAAGTCCAACACTATAAAATTATAAGTGCAAATGTTATTGAAACTGCTCACTCAACTTACATTATGATATATTATGATGATGAGAATGTTAGTCGATAGGAAGTGCGAGTCCCCCTCTCTCTCTCTCTCTCTCTCTCGCATCAATGGAGAAATATGAAGAAATTTGTGTGTAGGAGGAAATGTAGGATTTCCAATTACAAATCCTTATTATATATATATGCTGTTTATGGGTTAGGATACTCGGCTCTCACCCGAGAGACCCGGGTTCGAGTCCCGGCAACGGAAATATATATATTTATTTTTATGATTTTTGGACGTCAACTCTATTGGGTTTTCTATTTTTAAATAATCCTTTTTTGGAGCACAAGACATTTATTATTATTAGTATAGAGGTTGGGTGAGGGTGTGTTCTTTTCCATAAGTCCAACACTATAAAATTATAAGTGCAAATGTTATTGAAACTGCTCACTCAACTTACATTATGATATATTATGATGATGAGAATGTTAGTCGATAGGAAGTGCGAGTCCCCCTCTCTCTCTCTCTCTCTCTCTCGCATCAATGGAGAAATATGAAGAAATTTGTGTGTAGGAGGAAATGTAGGATTTCCAATTACAAATCCTTATTATATATATATGTGCTGTTTATGTGTCCAATATGAAAATCTGCACAGAAGGGAGAGAGATAGGCACACCAAAAATCTAGCACAAGACATACATACACCTTTATCGAACAAGAAAAAAAACTGAAACTTTCTTGAAGAAAATTACATATATTCATCAGGAAAAGAAAAAAAAAAAAGAAAAACACTAAGAAATCTCGAGAACGAGTCTGAGTAAACCCCCCAAGGGGCAACTTGTGTTGCTCAATAATCATCCAGCCCCCCCCAACCCCGAATGCAGTTTGTTAGATCAAAGCATCGATAAGGAAAACAGCCGGTTTCTCCTTAGCAGCATAGCCGTATTTGGAAGTACTGTACTTCTTGTGCACACCGGTGAGCTTCCCGCTTCCTGCCTTCTGATGAAAACTTGCCATGATTTTTGCACATTCCCTGCAGAACAATTCATCCATACAAATTTATTGCATGTTTCCTTCAAATTTTTCTTGAGATATACGGTAGAAAAAGTCACTCACATGAGCTCGTCTTGAGTGTAATTTGTGTGTCTCTCGCACGTCTTGCTCCACTGCTTACATCCGCTGATAGTACATTGAGCTGTAAAGATTGCAGCGGCTGCTAACAAGGAAGGTGGGAACCGGAGCATCCCATACTCAATGAGGCAGAGTTCGATTATGAAGTAGGACAACAGCTCCAGCTGGTCAAGGTTTACAGAGAGAAGTTTCCTAGTGAGTAAAGTACCTGAGCATCATAAGTTGTGTATTCAGTCACATGAAACTAAGTTTCTACGAACCCTTTTGTCGGATTGAGCAGCTTTCAAGAATCGCCTCATGAACACGTACGGAGTTGGCAGGGAAAGATTGAATTGTAAGGTGTTGACCATCAGTTTCTCCTACAAGACAAGAAAAAAAGAGTTAAATCTCTGGACAGAATCTACTGTTACATTCATTTATAGATTATCGAGCGATAAACTACCATGTCGAGCACTTCTTTTCTGCTGTAAGCTCTGTCAGAGATCAATATAAGGTCCTCAACAACGGGAACAGAAACTTCTTCATACTTGCACGCAAGAAGCATAGCTGTCACCCCGACTAGCTGTAATTTCTTTCTCACAACTGATTGGACTGCTAAAAATCGATCTATGAGATTGACAGTTAAATATAATGTCTCATCCATCAGTTCGAACTTGTAATGCACCTACACATACAACATTTAACAACATCAATGAGATCCACATAATTCTTTGCTTAAATATTGCACAAGAAGTAGCACGCTCGTATGCAAGATTCAGTTTTTACCTCAATCAGCCAGTCAATAAGAATACCTCTCATTCTTTCATTAATGTCAAATTGCTGTGCCATATAGTTTGGTGGGACACAGCTCAAGCTCTGTTACAATCAAATTTACATGGTCAAGAAGATGGATAGAATGGATTTATCACGTTAGGCAACAATCCGAGTAAAAGCTTTACGCATTGAGAATGTAATTAAATGGGAAGAAAACCCGAAATCTAAAAAGTTCTCAAGCTATTAAAGAGAGAGAATTTCACCTCAGTTTTCTTGTAATAAGTATATATATCATCTATGTACTCAGTAACTGCAAGTGGATTTTTCTTATCACAACTGTCTATGTCCAATACTGGCTCATCGTGGTCGATGTCTTCCATTTCCATTTCTGCATCCTACAAATCAGTTCACAAAATAAAGAATTGCATTCGATATATTTGTCGACACCAAGATAAGCAGAAATGGATACCATTTTATCAATTTCTTCAAGCATAGCTTCTGTATGTTGCACAAACATCGGCACGTCATGGTCATCCGCTTTCTTGTAGTCATCTGCAAAGATAATAATGCAGTCGGGGTTCTCATTTGTACTCAATACTGGTTGAGCTGATGGCCTGACTTCCTGGAATAACACATAATTCAATGATCTTAGGCACAACAAAATCCCAACACAAATCTGATGCATAAAAAAAGACTGTTCTTTTTTCTTATTCTTGCAAGAATCATGTACCTCAATTGATGGCTGCTGCCCTTTTCCAGCCAATTGTGCAGCAAATTTCCTGAATAAGCATCAAGAGTGTAAACATAACATTTTTTATGAAGTCCAAAACCTGTTCTTGCAGAAATTGTTTGATCAAATCAAGTCCATATTTTCAAATTATCCATAAACTCTTAAGATTTCTCATAAAGGAACATGGGATAAAGGTTTAGGAGCAAAAATACTGCAAGAACATATGGATGAACAATCAACAAACCTAGTGACAGGGCGATGAACCGGAATAACGGGATTCTTGTTAGCAGCAGCGTTTTTCCTGGTCAAGATTTAAATCAATCAACATGGGACTGAAAAGTTGTTGTTGACATGAACAAGATTTGCTGAATAATTATGAAATGTTAGGGTTAATAAAATTTTCATACTCTGTCAAGACCCCTCTTTTATGAACAGCACAAGGGTAGGGTGGAGCTCCTACAATATTCCTGTTGATAGTACTCAAAGCCCTCCTATTATTAGCAACTCCTGCTGTAAATTTTCCACCTCCAGGCATCAATCCACCTACCAATACACATTAATGATTGTTTTCATACTTAGGTTCTATGGCATAACAATTAAAGATTCAAACACTTTGAAAACCTGAGAAAAAAGGACCCCAAACAAGAATCAAACAAGGACTGATCTTTTAGCTATAAATTTGAAATTTCAAACTACCTTGAATGTTTGAAGGCCTGATCACACCTGGAAAATTCTCATCTGATCCCATCTTGATTATCTTTACAAACACAGCTGCTGGAAGAGAAAGGATTTAATCATAAGCCCATAAAAAGAAATCAAAAACCACAAGATAAACTTATTGGGGGGAAAGGGAAAGTTTTAAATAAGATTCACACAATCAAGATTCAAGGCTGATGAACAACAGAACCCCAGATCATAAAATCATAATGAAGAACAAAGAACATATGAAGAATAAAAA
Source organism: Sesamum indicum (assembly GCF_000512975.1). Classification (NCBI taxonomy): domain Eukaryota; kingdom Viridiplantae; phylum Streptophyta; class Magnoliopsida; order Lamiales; family Pedaliaceae; genus Sesamum; species Sesamum indicum. The sequence goes on along the minus strand of NC_026146.1, from coordinate 3,422,480 downwards.
ATGAAAAAGGGGCAACCTCCAAATCAAGAAAAATCCACGAAAATCTCTATTAATCCAGTCTTGCACTCTTCAACAGGATCCCAAAAGAAAGAAAGACAGAAAGAGAGAGACTATAAAGAAAACCCCATCATCAAATCAATCAATGGAGTATTCACAGATGAAAAAAGTCCCCTTCTTTCTCTCCCTCAGTGTGTGTTGTGCGTCAAATCTGCTCTGTGTGTTTCTTGAGTGTTGTTCGATTGAATTCCAGAAGGGTCAATGGGGGAGATATGGGGAGAACGTAAACAGCGGATATATGTCTGCACCATACTTCTTTTTTTTTATTTCTCTTTTCATATATTTGAAAACAACGGCTAGTAAATTACGGCCGTTGGATGAAAGGTCGCGCTTGTTCCTTGTTTGGGCCAACGGTTATATTATCATCTTTGCTTTTGCTGTTGTGCTACCCACCCCTCCCCACCCCATGTGCTCCTTTTCAAAAAAAAAAAAAAAAAATAGTAAAACAAAATCTCATTAAATTTATTTATTTATAAGTATTCTTTGTTATTAATTGTCAGGTTTTCAATTAATTCTTCATTTTCTCTTCCTAATACTAAATAATTAGATAATAATCAATGCCCTCTATTTGATTTAATACCAAATCAGAACAAAATAAACAACAATTAATACCCTCTAGGCTTTTATTTTTCTTTTGTTATTTTCATAATCTAAAAGTCCGTAAACGATGATAATTATCTTCGTTAATTACAACGCAATTTAAAAAATTTTGTTTAGGCCGTATATATGCGGTTCATCATAACATCGTACATGGCGCCATGTTTGTTAACTTACTGTAATTCGGAAATTATTTTTAATAAATAACAGAAGTGTTGTCTGTCGTATTTTAAATTATAAATAAAAATATTATATAATAGGGAGAAAAATGCTAAAAGCAAGAATGTATTTTCATCTAGCAACCAAAATTTATTATCTTTCCTTATATAACATAAAAGGTATAACATAATTCCCTAATTTCTTGAAACATTTCCAATTATGGGTATTTTGTGCAAGAATGTGTGGGATGGTTCCAACTCATAGGGCCATAATTCATGTGATTATGCAAATATTTTGACAAGATTTTGCATTGCATATACATATAATTTCTTTTTTTTAAAAAATCCAAATTTATGATAAATTTATAATTTCTTTGAAAATTCACTTTTTTTGCATTTGATAAATTTCTATACAACCTTTATAGTGTAGTAGCAAAAAACCCCACAAATTGTATACAAAAGTAAAAACTACATAAAAAAGTTGTCATCTTATTAAAAGCTAAAATGATGATTTGATTTTGAAATATTGCATGGAGCGTACACACATTTGCCTCTACTTTCTTCTCTTTTCTCTTTTTACTTTTCTTGATTTAGTCAATAAACCTATGTGATCACTTTTATAAATGCACAACAGATCGAATCGTTATATAATTGACACGTACTTCAACTTTTAAGTATATCAAATTCACAAAATACTTAATATAACATAAATTTAATCCTTTTAATATACGTACATGCAAATCAAACAATTTTTTAATTTGTAAGACTCTTTTTTTTGGCTGGTTTTCAGATAGCAGTATCATACATGTTGGTCGAAAAATTTAAATTTCGCCCTTAAACTCTAGTAGACAGTCACATGTTGTGTTGTATCAGCTGATTTATGTTGAGTTATTAAGTCCACGTATCGTTATTATAACAAATTTGTATTTTAGACAGCCACATCTGCATACCATTGCTATTGGAGAAGCTATTATTGTACGTCGTATCAAGAAAAAGATAGCATACTCGTGATTCTGCCACTTCTTAATAAAATCAGCGAAGATGCGAAAAGAAAAAAAGAGCCCATTACTGCCCGTATACACAAGCATATGCATATAAAAATGGATAAAGGAATAATTTACTACTAATAATATATTTGAGTTCATACATAGTATTCAAACATGGTCAAAGAACATATAATGTTGTAATAACTCCAAAAAAGGACAAGTAAGTTTTTTAGTATAGAAACACAATGTTGTAATAATAAACAGGCCTCTGAAAAAGAGAGTTTTGGTCTTCTATAATGACAGTAGAGGACAAGAGAAACAGGAATTTGTGCAGAGGCACACTGCCCCTCAACCTCAAGATGCCCTTGCAAAATTCTTCCCTTTATCATTCATATATAGTGTAGTATAATAATCAATTTAGTACAGGACCACAACCCCCACACATGTTGTTAGAATTTAAATTTTGAGTTCATTAAATTTGTTTATTTGCAAAAGGGCACCCCCACAATTTGTTTAATATATGTAATACGAGTATGGCAGAATGGCTAATGGCATAATTATAAGTAAATTTGAAAAGAGTTCTTGCTGTTAGATAATCAGAATTTTCATTAAATTCATGTGGCTGATTGTATTTATTACGGCTGTCGATGTTGTTTGTGCTGTAAAAAACATATTGCTGCCATGTTTTCAATCTAAATATAGCTTAGTGTTGGTAGAGTTTTGTGGAGGGATGTGACGTCCGTAAGATTTTATACATGATTGAGAAATTAATTGATAACTATTAAGAAAATTTAAATTTTATTATAATAAATTATAGGTTGATATTAGAATATATTAAAATTTGAATAGAGTAAATTGGAACTTATTATAAAATTTGGGAGTAAATTATATTAATTAAAAAATTAGGTAGGATGTAATGGGTATTTTGAAAAGGATTTATATTTATATATTTGGATATAGTATATTGATTGTTTATATGTTTGATTGTGGACTATTTGTTGGGTTACTTTGATATTGATGAAATTGTTATTATGTTTATATGTGGTTGTATTGTACGGACGTGAGATAAATAATTATGTGGTTGTATAATTGATTGGTGAGTGAAACCGAATGGGAAAGTTAATGATGAGAATTATCAAATAGAATTGAATGATGAAGTTAATGATGTTGTTGTGAATTGGAATAAAAGATGGCTTGCCTAACTGGAAGGGGGCATACTGCAATGGTTTATGATAATATGATTAAGAACAAGTTGTGTGCTATCATTGATCAATGGAGATGATGTGACATATCATATGTGTTGTGTGATATCAAAAAAAAAAAAAAGAAAAAAAAATATTGTGATTGAGATAATGACGATAGCCGGCAAGGCCTTTGAGTGATGCACTTAAGTAGGGCCCTAAGGAAATAAACGAAACTGTCACTATTATGTCGGAGGCTGATATATTAGTATGAGCATATGTTATTTCTTATATCTGCTGGTATTATTCGACGAATATTGGTTGGTTGATATGATTGTATTATGTTTGACTTGCGACGTATGATTATATATATATATATATATATGGATTGATTGACTCCACTTACTGAGTAGGCAACTCACTCCTTGCCACGTACTTTTCAGGAGATAGGTTACACTGACTGGTCATATTAGATTTTGAGACGTGCCATTATTGTGAATAGGTGGGCCCTGACATCTGAAGTCAGGAGTTCTGGCTATGAGATTATTGGATATACCAGTGTTTTGTCGGGTTTGTATTTTGATAATGCCTATTATCCCATAAGGTGTTTATTTATTATAACGATAAATGAGAATATTTTATAAGAGGGATTGTAATTAAGGAAAGAGTATGATAATTAACAGTGATTAAATGTAGCGTCATAGGGGTGCTACAGGGGCAGTTTTGTTAAATCGTCTTAACATATCATGAAAATGTTGATATTGCTTTTGTGTTGTAAAAAGAAATAGAACAAAATTATTAGAATAGGTGACCAGAAAATCAATTGAATTGGAGGTTTTGGAAACCATTTAGCAATCCTTATGAATGTGATATTAGTTTGATGAATGTAGTAAGCATTCATCTGTGGCACTATGTGTTTGTTGTGTTTTAACGTCACAAAAAATGCCCACAAACCAATTGACTAACCCATTTAGTTGGGTTGCGCATTGGATGGCAACTACCTAACTAACTTTTGAGGGTTGGTCTGAAACATTCCAAGTCGAAGATTTCGAGACTGGGCATCAAGAGTCCTATAGAGACTTGCACTAAGTATTGCATTCATTGGATGAGTGTCATGTTTCATCGGCGATAGACATGTGATGTCTATGCAATTTTAGTGGATTAATTGACAAAGTTATTAACTGATTGAACTGACTAGCGGGAATCATCATATGAAATCCCTAGAGGCTTGGTCGGTATGACTTGAATTTCCGACTCCAATAATACATGATTAGTCTTTGGACTTGAGAAATCATGACAGTCGCATGCATATGATGGCTATATCTTGAATCTGGGGAGAAATGACTGCGTTTTCAATGTGGTTGTTATAAGCCTTGTCTAGTGTAGCCGGAGTATGTAGTGAGAATGGTGAATTTCAAGATAGAATCTGTCCCCTATCAGTATATAATGGATATATTTCCTATGCGCTTTGAGATGGTTTAGACTCTCTAAGTCTATGGCCGTAGCGATTGGTCGAATAGGAAATGGTTTCTTTGTCGATCAATAAAGTAAACATATCTCAAGTATTCAGCATAGTTGTCTAGTCCAAAATGAGAACCAACGCCCAAATACATGCACAACATACTCATACACACTCATATAGATGTTCTCATTTAGATACACATAAAGATGTTCACATTTCGATAAATCAATCAACACCAAACTCAATTATTATTATTTTTTTTTTCAAAAATTTATTATTCGTATTGATTTCAATCTTTGTCATTGAATTACCGAACCATTTCAAATATCGAAATATTATATTTATTTGTTTTTATATTCACTTTTGTATACATATCTTTATGTGTTAATTATTCTTACTATTTTTTTTAAATTACTTATTAAAAGTTCTTTGGATTAAATATAATTACTATTCCTAAAGTATCCACTACAACAATTATCATTACAAATATTGCTTTCTGACAAAAAATAAAAATAAAAATAAAAAAATTGCTAAAATACCAAATCACCCTTTGTCGAGACTTTGTCGAATTCTAATTTCACTTGTCCATTGAGCTCTTTTCATTATTGTAATCCTAATACCTAGGGCTTGTTTTATTTTAGTTTCACTTGTTTATCAAACCAAATTAAAAATAAATTTTTACATATATATAATTACCACATATTTGTTACTACCATATATATATATATATATATTAATTATATACTTTTTATTAATTCATCTGCCCTTTTGATTTTATCAATTGTATATTTTTTAAGTATATATATATATATATAACTTTATTCTTAATTTTGTTTGACAAATAAGTGAAACTAAAATAAAATTAGCTCCAAATACTTTAGAATTATGAAAATAAAAACAGCCTGATGGATAAGTGAAAATAAAATTAGAAAAAATTTCGACACTTTTTATGTTCAACATTTTAAAAATCCCTCTAATTTTTTTTTTTCCAGATGTAGAAATTAAAGGTCAAAAGTGGTAACTATGTTAACTCAATTTTCTTTATTAAAAAAAAGGTACAGTGCTTAATGAGTACTTTTAATATAGATAATAATTAACTGTTAAATATTTCTTTGTATATCTGCAGCAAAAAGATTCCAAACATCGACCACCTAACACATATGATTTAGCAATTATCAAGAATCGAACAGGTCAACTTAGTTCCACATTCCATATACTAAGTTTTTTATTTAATAAAATTTTAATTTGATTCGACTCGACCTGACCTAATAAATATTCCTAAATAGGCTTTTCGTCCCGAGACAAGAGGCTCATTTTATTCTCTCTAGTAAATTTAATCTATTAGGACAAGAATGTTGCCTTAACCATTCCATATCAATAATAATATAGCCTTCCAGAAACAACATTTTATTTTATGATTAATAATTTCATTAAGCTAAATAAAAATGGGTAATTATTCAAAAACGAGTACAACAACAACAGAACGAAAGGTGCCACCCTTAAGAATATCATTGAGGTTGCGTTTGGATTGAAAGATTTGAGAACTAAAGGTTCTGAAACTCCACCTAATATTAATTGGAGTCGTTTGAAATCTTTAGCTCCAAATACAGTTCTTCCAAACACAACCCAACGATAATAACGCCGTTGAAACTGCAGTACCAGGATGCAGAATCTTCATTTATTAAGATTAGGATATTATTGTCTTGGTTAATGATGACACAACAAACACAAGTTCGACTTCTTACATAATGGAACAATGTAATCAAACGACTATAACTGAGTGTATAGTTCCAAGCACCAAATCCTCTGCACTGTTCTTAATCCCACAACCCAAAACAAGATCATCTCTCCTCATTCATCTTCACATTGTTGGCCTCACATTGAGACGAGAAGCAAGTTTCTGACCAAGAGACTTGTCAGCCTGTACAAATTGAGGTTAACACAAGTAAATACGAGTCTTCGCTCGAATATGGGCATCAATATTTATTAAGAGAAAAAGGAAGAGAAGAAGAAGAAGAAATGTGACCTGAGACCAGTATGAAATCCAGATACTGCGGATTTCATGGGTAAGACGGGGATCAGACAGAGCCTCGACCCATCGGCGGATAAATCTCTCTTGCCTGAAGAAGAGATGAGATGAAGAAAAATTAAACTCTAATGTACTCTCAAAAAGCCAACAATTATCAATTTTAATGTGGGTAGGATGTGGCTTACCTGTCTGGTGCCCAGGAACGGTATCTCTCACCAGGTTGCTTAAAGTTGTTCTCCTTCTCGATGCAGCGCTGCATAGATCAACAAATTGTTAGAACATATCGCATGAAACGTTCAGCATGTCACTCTTAACCAAAAAGATGCAGACTTTGTTGATATTGCATTTCAGGACTAGATTATAAGGGTTCAGTGATTCGACTGTTAGCTTTTTCATAAAAATCTCCAGTATATGATTTAACTCCAAACAAGCAGGCAGATAAGCCCTTTGTTTCAACAAACTAACTTGACGGCAAGCTACTCCCTGATCCCAAAATAACTGCTTCAACTTGCTAAAATGCCCTATGCAGAATCTTATCTAATCCAATTTGCACCAAAATATAACATCCGTATCACCTCACTTTTCCCATCTCTATTTTCTATTAGATGAGAATCATAAATTATTTTTCTTCATTTAGTGTTTGAGTTATTTACCAGGTTCACCATCTCGATAGTTTCTTCGGTTCCATAGAAACAAATACAGAAGATATTTTTTTAGTTGAGTGTTCAGAGGCAGAGGATTAAATCAGTGAAATTACTTACATATATATCTGTATATATATATATATATATATAATTTGCCCAAGGACTGAGGCTCACAGGAGAACAGACTAACTGCCGATGATTTGGGAAAGGCCTTATGATTCCACCTTGATGAACTCAAATAAATTCTAAACCGAAGACCGAAACAATCCATGACTTTCCCGTCAACTCCTTATAGTGCAATATCAAATTTAACTCATATAAAGAAACATTATATCAGGTGGTAGAAACAAGCCAATTGAAACTATATACCTTTTCACGCTTCCCTGACAACACCACTGGAGGAATGGGGTACATCTCGGAATGACGAGTGGGATCATACCTTGAAGGGAAGTAGTTCACCTGGAAAGATCCAGAACATCAGATTAAAACATCAGACTTAAGATGCTGGAAAGACATAATCTTAAGAAGCAGCAGTAAAATACCTCTTCATCCCTGTGCATGAAGTTCATGAAACCTTCATGATGATTGTTGTGATGGGCACATTTGGGAGCATTAGCAGGAAGCTGGAGATAATTTGGCCCAAGACGGTGCCTTTGAGTATCGGCATAAGAAAATATCCGAGTTTGCAGAAGCTTGTCATCAGAATAGTAAATTCCAGGGACGATAATAGCAGGGCAAAAAGCAAGCTGTTCATTCTCTGCAAAGAAGTTATCAATATTCTTATTCAACACCATGCGACCGACGGGCTGCAGGGGCAAGATGTCCTCAGGCCAAGTCTTGGTCACATCAAGTGGGTCGAAGTCAAATCTGTCCTCATGGTCGGGATCTATAATCTGAATAAAGAGCTTCCACTCTGGATAGTTCCCTGCTGCAATTGAATCATAGAGATCCTGGGTGGCATGGCTGTGATTAGCTCCTCCAACCTTAATAGCTTCATCCTCCAACAGAGACTTCACTCCACAAGTAGGCTTCCAATGGAACTTCACATAATGTGCTTTCCCAGCCTTGTTGATTAGAGTATAGGTGTTAACACCGGAGCCATCCATGTGCCTGTAATCTTGTGGAACACCGATATCATCAAAGAGGAATGTGAACATATTCAAACTCTCAGGATGGTGGGAGAAGAAATCCATGATTCTCCAGTTCTCTTGAATGTGGGACTTTGGATTGGGTTTCAATGCATGAACCATATCAGGAAATTTCATTCCATCACGAATAAAAAAGACAGGGAAGTTGTTTCCCACCAAATCAAAGTTTCCCTGCAACAGTGAAGGGAAGTAACCAACATCAGTTAAGTAATATCACGTCATAATGTCGAACATCTTTTGCCACTTGATCTTTTAAATAAGCATTCCATTCTGATAAATTTTTGAAAGAGGAAAATAATAAATGAATTGAAAGTAAAAAAATCCATCTTTTTTAACGATAAAATTCATGCAATCAAGGAGATAAAGGATTTTCTGGTTCATATATGCAAAAGAGATTTAGCACAAATAAAATGGAACATCAACTTTTTTACCTCTCTTGTGTAAAATTTCACTGCAAATCCCCTGGGATCCCTGAGAGTTTCAGGGCTACCGCGCTCATGGATGACAGTGGAGAATCGAACAATAACTGGTGTTTGAACTCCTGGAGCTCGAAGGAAATCAGCACAACTAAGGTGGGAAATATCATGAGTGACCTCAAAAAAACCCTTGGCACTTGCACCTCTGGCATGGACAACACGTTCTGGGATCCTCTCACGATCGAAATTAGCAAGTTTCTCCACCAAATGGTAATCTTCAAGGAGGATCGGACCTGTCAAATAGAAGATTATTTTGCATCAGTACCCAAAGTTTGATGACCCATTCAACTCAAGGCCATAAAAGAGGACTTCTATACATTAAGAACGAAAAAAGCGAGCTGCATACAAAATTGATGAGAACAGTGTAATCATACTATACCACACCATTTCGATGAAAAAGTATACACATAACTAGAGTCTATGCACATTAAGCAAATTCATCAATATTCCCTCTTGAAGAATTCATTATGCTCAACGGATATCTTGCCTTACACATATGAACATAAGTTAAGGATAATATCAACAAGCATTAAGAAAAACCTAAGAGCTAAACAAAGCTGAAATAAACAAACTATACTATCAACAAATCAAGGACAAATCTCAAAGAGAAAAAAACAGTGAATTTTCGTCATAATCACAAGAACAGAAACACCTAGCAAAAATCATGCAACTATTCACTTATCCATCACCCAATTCTCTATTGTTGCAGTCAAACAATCGGCAGGGCGAATCACAACTTCTGAATCAATTCCAAAAGAAAAAGTGGAAAGCAACTGATTGTGGCCAACATCTTATCATAAAGTTGGGACATCCAAATCTTGTCCAAGCGGACCCCCAAAACACTTTCAACTGTGTAGGAAATTAACATTCAAAATGACCCCGCAAGACAAAACAATCATCGACTCCTTGCATCATTGACCATCAGACACAGAATCAATAAAAAAGGACCCACCAAGTGAAAAGTTCCACTATCTACCAACCAAAATACCAAACCAATCACAATGATTAATGAATCTGAATTCCACTAAAAAGGAGAAACACAAGCGAAAGAAGAAGTACCTCTACTTCCGACGGTCAACGAGTTGTTATTGTTCCAAACCGGAGCTCCAGAATTCGTAGTCATAAAAGGTGAATTGAAAGCACTAGACGGACGGTACTGCGCCAGAACCAAACCATCAACATCAATATTCCACGGAAAACAGAAAATCAAACACACAGACACACACCAAAAAGAAGAAGAAGAAGTTGTACAGTACGCATCACCTCCAAGCTAAAATCAATACACTAACCATTAAAAAACATCATCCAAAACACCAAACAATCACGAATTTGACCACACACTAGCAATCATACAACCAAGCGAATAACCTCCAGCACCATCAATCCAAAATCAATGAAAACCAAATCCAAAACCAAAAACAGTACCTTGTACGGATCCATGGATAGAGCTCAGGCAGAGTTCTCACTTCCCTTGTCAAGAATCCAATTTGTTCGCCAAGGAGCACGAGGAACGTGTGGAGATCAGCTCCCGAGTTTTTAAATTGTGGTGGTGGGGCTCTCTTGTTCTTCGGCTCGCAATTCTATATACCTCTCTCTATACAAACACACACAGACACCCAATTTATATAACAAAACATTTAAACCAAAGGAAAAAATATTATCCTTACAACAAAAATAAATATATTTCATTTTTTTCTTACAATAAAGTCCAAATCATTTAATTTCCTAAATAAAAATTATATCATTATCTTATTATATGTGGCTCTTCTTTTATTATTATCACATAATATATTCGAATTTTTTGTGTCTCACAATCCATCTACGCAAACCTGATAATATTCAGTAATTCGAAAAATAAAATCACGAATGTCGTATCATAAATATTTCGATCGGAAATTTCATAAAATATCATTTTGAATTTTGTCAAATAAACATATCTGATAATACAAAAATAAATATAATATATATATAGATCGATTTTGGAGGCGAGTTTAATGCAAATGCAGATATTTTTTTAGTCATTTATTGTCGTAAATAATATCTTTCTTAAAGAGCAACATTAAATAACTTATGTTGTTTTTTTCCGTATATTTTGATCTGTGTTTGTTCTAAACGAGTTAAAATTTTGACTTTTACCAGACTCATGTTGCAGTAACATGTCATCGTATTGGTCAAAATCCTTCTTGATGAGACTGTGGAATATTTAATATTCATTTGCTTTATTAATAATTGACTTAGTTAGCACAAACAAAATAGGATTGAATTTTTTTTAAAAAAATAGAAACAATAGTTAAAAAGTAATATAAATAAGGGTAAATTATATTTTGCCATATGAACTGTACCCGTTTGTACACTTTGGCATCTAAATTTTTTATTTGTGTCAACTTACCATCTCAACTTTGTGAAATTTTTGCAATTTGCTATATATGACCATTTTTTCTTGATTTTTCTGGTGAAAAAGCATCACATGTTGTGCATATGAGAAAAATATCACATCACACAACCTTTAAATATCACTGCACAATGCATGTGAAATTTTTTCGATGAAAAAACAGTTACAAATGGCAAAATGCAAAATTACATAAATCGAATTTAACTCAAAGGGTATTTGTATAAATTTTTTTCATAGACGAAATGGGAATATTTAGATTTATAATTTCAAGAAATGTATTTATAAGTTTTAAAAAACATAAAGTGTTTATATAATTAAATTTCATTATAAAAATTGTCCATATATTAATTTTTTATACGATGGAGATTTTTTAACAATTCAGGTATCAAATTTCAAGATATAATTAATGAATTTTTGGCACTATTCAATATATTTTATGTGGGCTAAATTTTTTTCATAAAATAAGATATAAATGATTTATTTTAGGGGTAATATAAAAATAGAGGATGTGATGAAGCCATGTTTTCTTATCCAAGGCTTTGGAGTTTATCCAGTCTGCATCTGCTGCTGTGTGGCGGTAATGAATTCGTCCGATACGATTGCGCCACGTAGCAACTGTCCTTGAGGTGCGTGCTGGTGATAGAAAGCAACCCTCCGTGGGCCGGAAACAAGAATGGGCCGCAATTCATCTGGGCCCACACCACAAGTTTTTTGGTTGTAATTTTTTTTATAATTATGTTTAATTCAAAAAAATAAAAATAAATGAAGAAGAAATACAAAGTTTGAATCTCGTAGTGTGAAACGGAAATATGCTTTTTGGATGTGTGTGCCCTTCAATCAAAGGTCTAATTGGATTTTTAATTGGGACTTATATTGTAGTTATATGTATAAAATATTTTTAAAATTAAATAAATAAATAAATAAATATTTGTACATGTGAAGTGTATGGGTGAAATCTAATAAGGAAAAATATCTATCTTTTTATTATTAGAATTTTGTATTCATAAATTACATGATAAATAAGACTTTATTAAGCTGATGAAGCGAAATTGAAGCCCGTTCGAATCTCATCAATGAGTGACCGTTTATCTGTTTAAATAGTAATTAGTTGTTACGCAGATAAGTGATATACTGATTATCAAGGCTTGTAACGAACTTGTAGCTAATTTACTGAAAAAACAAAAAAATATGGCCTTTATAATTTTCCAGCGCAAGGAAAATTTTACATGTTAAAATTATATTTTTAGTCCCATAAATTAAAAAATAATGCAAATATTGTCCCAAAAGCTTAATAGATTTGGTTCTACAGAATTAATGTATTGGACTACAACCACAATGACTAAAAATATTAATCTCGTAAAGTACTTGGGGCGAAACATGCAATGCTTCATGTCCTAGGGGGTTAAAAGTGCAATTTTCCCTTAAAATTGATAACAAACTATACTCACTGTTTGGTTTGTTCCAAAAGATGGCATCAAATTCTTATAAAATTTGTTGTTTTCATAATTTTTGTTTTTGGGTAGAACAACGTGCAAAACCTGCCTAAACCGAAAAAGTAATACGTAAGATGCAATAATCAAGAACTTGTGTTTTTAACCATTGATCATTCTTGATCCAACGGTCATGGATGGACTAAGTACGAGCTATTTACATCCTATCCATCCAAAAGTCAAAAGGTTCTTGATTTAACATTTCAACAAATTGTGAGGAAAAGAGAAGGGGAAATTGTGGGAGAGTAGACCCACAAGTTGTAGAAATATTTGGTACAAGTTTGAAGACATATCTCACATTTTTGGTGTGCTGGTTTCAAATTCAAACCTTACATGTATACCAGTTTCATCGATACATTATCATATGTATTCGACTAATACATCAATATAATTAAAAATAATAAATAAATTCATATAAAATGTTATAAATATCAGCACACGTCTGATGACACTCCAACCCATATCGCTCAGTTTCTTCATTTAACATTTCAACAAATAGTGAGGAAAAGATTTTGGGCTGCAAGTTGGAACATATATCTCACATGTATGGTGTGGTGATTTCAAATGTTACTTGTACAATTTGACCACCACACCCTAAATAAATTCTCAATATATATTATATTTTTGGTTTCATAATAGAAGTATCTCCCACTATGCTTGTCCTTGCTTTTAATAGACCGATTGAACAAAGAAAGGGGAAAATAAATAAAAAGGGGATAAATTGTGATGAGTTTTTCTTAAATTTGTCATAATTATAAATAACTCGTGTTTTAAAAAATTTATAAATATTCCCCTGAAATTACAAATAATCCTAACAAATACCCCTTATGATGGCTATCACAAGGAGGTATTTGTAATTTTTCAAAAAATGAGAGGGTGTTTGTAGTTATAACAAACCTCAAGGGCGAGAAAGTATTTATAATTATGACGAACCTCAAGAGAGCCCGTTGTAATTTACCGACACAAAAAAGTTTCTTCTCACCATAAAATGTCACGATTTCAACAATGATATGGATATGGAAAGTTCCTCTGAGTTTGCCTCAAAAGCTAGAAACATGATCCCATGCTGATCTCTCCCCTTTCATGCCAAGAAGTAAAGTTTTCAGGCAATTCAGATACAAGATACAGCAATCACTATACAAATGAAGAAGAAAACAAATATGCAAATGTGACCAACTGCAAATAGTTTATACCTTCGTTTGTTGTCAACTGGACTGCTCTCTTCCCGACTTCACTGCGTGATTGCTAATCTGAGCACGAGATAAATACAAAAGCACTGATATAAATCACATCAAACAAGCAGTGTTAATGTTGGGATCAAATAACAGAAACAGATACTACAACACCATTCATGAAAAACAAGAACTCACAACATATATCTCATTGGTTGGCGGTATCATTGTGCTCCAAAAATTTATCAAGGCGTTCCATCGTAAGCCACCCTCCCTGACAAACCTTCATTGTGTCACTACTTGATCTCCCTCATCTGGAGAGTAAATGCTCTTGCTGCTGCTTAGGCTATGATCTCACATGTTAATTCTGCACATCTTTCCATGCATCTTTTATATAATGCCAGCTATGATGGATAAAGAAGTTCACACTAATTCTTGAAAAGCAAGAAATTTTAATAGCAGATGCACACGTACATAAATTTGCATATTAGGATTGCCCCAACACTATTCCTTTTGCAAAATGAACGGAGGCCATTGGTTCAGTGTTCAAAGGAAAAAAATAATCAGCCATATGACAAGCACAACAAACAAGAGATCCATCAGTTATAACACCAAAAAATTTGAGAAATAAACACTCCCTTCACACAAATCAGCCATGTTTTCAAATAACTTACTTCAATAAAGATAAGGAAAACACCAAACTGATGCCGATTATTACCTATCACACTCCTCTTTAAGATCAAGCACTTTAAAAATGAAAACATACTTTAGCAACCAAATACCAAAAAGAGAAGGTCATTTCCTCGTTTAGTTTTACTGCATGCAGTTTGCCACCTAAAGCTGCATAAATCCTCATAACTAACTTCACAACATACCAAAAAAGAAGAGAAAGCCAGGAAAAGTTAACTTGTGCATAAGGTAGTAGGATAACATCTTTTTCAGCATGAAGGATGCTTCACCAGTTACTTCAATTTCTTCTAACTTGACTTAGAACTATTTAAACTTTGACTGTTTGAAATTCAAAAAAATAATATCCAAATGAAACATAATTAGGAAGAAGAAAAAGAAAAAGTGTAAGATA
>NC_026146.1:3333833-3407564 GCF_000512975.1 Sesamum indicum | reverse complement strand
GAGATAACTGGGTTTGCGATATATAAAGATATTGAAACAGCATCCTCTAGTAGCTTGCCAGGCTCTTTATGCTGAAAACTTTCTCTAAACCTTACCTTTATGAATGGAACTCCAATGATTTAAGCAGCGGAAAAAGGAGAACAATCTATATTGAATATCCCCTCAAACTAGGGCCTATGCTTTGGCAAGAAAAGGTCAATCTTACCAAGCCTTGGCATTCGCTTGACTCCTTTGCAGATAGAGAATATTTGTTCTTAAATAGTAATATACAAGCATGAAATTTCAAATAGAGGATGTTAGATAAACAGAACCAACCACTAGTTGCACATTACAGCTTTCAGATGACCACAAACTCTTTTGATACATTATATTGTTCATCAATTATACGAGCCCAGGAACTTTAGATACAACAATTTTTCATTTCTACAAATGAAGCACGGAATAGATCATAACTAAATATTGCCACTGCTCGACTGTTCCCGATTCTCAAAGAAAAGTCTTACTGTTGAATATATGAGAGAAGGCTCAGCCATTGCACCATTCCCATAATCTCCACAGGCTAGCCTCTTCGTCACTGGTGGGATAAGAGAAATTCCTAGATCATCAATCACCATGAGATGACGTTCCGTAAAAGGGTTGGTCCACATGAAGGTATTCATGGCTGGTGCCACAAACATGGGTTTAGTATAGTCCCATGCCCGGACGATGCAGGTCAGCAAGTTGTCACACAATCCCCCAGCAATCTACATAAAAATACACCAAAGTCCAACAAAAATCATAGTTTGATCAAACCACATCCGACGATGGTTGAAGATGAACAACTATTTACAGGAAGGAATGCCACAGGCCCACAAGAAATCACTAAATGCTTTAGTCAAATCTACAAAATACATCTTCAAGCTAAAGTGACTTCCCAAAGATTCATTTCAAATTGATCTCCAAGTTCAAGGTTTTATGCTTTCTGGTCCATTTGTATAGCCAATGCATACTATATTACGCAAGACACCAGCATTCCTGACAATATGGTGAACCATTGAGAAACACCATTAAATATGTTTACCTTTCCAAGTGTGTTTGCTGACAAAGGTGCAATGACCATAATATCAGCCCATTTTCGAAGCTCAATGTGGAGGACACTATCACCTATTTTATTCCAACTAGACCATTCATCCTCATCAGTATAAAGAGTGACATCTTTCGGGACCGACACTCTATCTACAAAATGGAGTGATGCCTTGGTAGCTACTGCTTTGACTTCTGCCCATTCAGAAAAACAATGGCAAAGATTAGCAAATTTTATTGCGGCCACACTTCCACTTGCAGCAAGTAGAATCCGAGGTTTTCTCGAAGCATTGTTTACTTGATATAATTGCATATCCGCGCTTGGAGGTTCTGAATGCACCATAATCTGTTCATTGTACAGTAGTGAACATGAATAACCAGTTCACAGGTAATAAATAAAGAGCTACAGCAAATTGATTCAACTATACTCATTGCTTCTAGAGAAGACAAGTCAAGCCCATATGCTTAAATTTTCATTTTTGCTTTTCCTGGTTATAAAGTTCCAAGTTCTTGAACTTATTAAATATAGGAGGGAATAGATTATTTATAACAAAAAAGATGTTCTTCTTCCGCTTTTCATTCATTTTCTTCGATTTTGTTCAATAAAGAAGACAATTTTTTATCATATTTTATTTCCTTTTAATTATTTAAAATCAAGAACACCTCACTCAGTCAGATCAAGAATTGAATCATAAAGCACATATAAACCAACAGAAAAATGCAGAAATTGTAACACTGAAAATGAACGCAAAAACAGATAAAGGAGAATTGGACAAAAGGAGATTAAGTGCATTGATCCAGAGGGAGACTCACCGTACGAGGGTTCAGAAGGTCGCGAGAGATAGAGAGAGAGACGGAGGATTTCAAAAGAAGAGGGCGCTCATGTGCTCTTCCAACGGCGCGTGAATCTGATTTTGTCCTAAAATGTAGTTCTCAAAACTACCCTTTGATTTAAATTAAGGATAATTAAACTCTTCTCTGCTCATATTTGTGTAATTATATATAACTTTTTTATAATTTAAAAAATTACATTTATCAGTCTTGATGTTTATTTTTGACTAACAAATAAGTCCTTTTATTAATCAAAATTTATCGAATTTGCTGATATTAAAAAGAAAACCAGAAAAAAAAATTATATTTACTCCTATTGATTTATTACTAATTTATTACAGGTCAGATAAATTTTATTATGACCAAATTACACTTATACGTCTTCACGTGTGAATACTCGCGAGAAAGTATATCTTCACCATTATAAAAGTAGTTTAGTCAGAAAAATATTATTGGACCTCCAATAAATAAAAAAAAGTCAATCGATGATATATATTAATTTTCATTTAACTTTTTCATTAATATAAGCAAATTCAATTAATTTTGACTAATTGAGAGACTTATTTGTTAAATGAGAGCAAACCTCAAGAATATTAAATATAATTTTTCAAATCACATAAAATTTAAGTATAATTAAGCAGCTCATTATCTTTCTTTTCGAAGCAAAAAAAGAAGAAAAGGAAAAATAAAAAAAGCATTTCATTGCATTAAATAGCATCATAAACCAATTGTTAAGTAAGTGTGGGCTTTTGTGCCTCTCACGGATGGCAACAAAGCCGGTTTGTTCGGATCCAAGACCCGTCCCACTCCTTAAAAAATTAGTCTCGTTCCCCGCCCGACCACGCCTCTTTTTTTTTTTTTTTTTTTTTTTTTTTAACACTGGAAGGTGGGGGAAGCTTTCGAAGTCCCCATCTCTTCTTCATTGAAATTTAACTAACAGCTATCGCTACATCATTACTGCAACAAAATCATAAAAGAAGGAGTATTCCTCCTTTATATTGTAACAATTTCTTCCAGCGACATCATGTTTTGTGTTTTTGCTCCTATCTTCTTTTGATTCGCTTGTCCGAATTTCTTAAACCACAAGAGTTGCTTCTTTGTTTCATCACTCGATTTTTCTCCTCCAAATTCTTGGCCCCGCCTTGCTATGCTTTGCTTCTTAATGAGTTTAATTTTTTTTTTCTTAGTTTTAGGTTTTGTATCTTAAGTCTAAAATTATATAGTAAAAATAATATTAATAATAAATATTTTTATTCTAAATATTTTAGATTTAACTAATTGATTATTTTTTAATAAATAATATCATTTTAGATTTAAAACTTTAACATAAATTTTGATCTAAAATAAATTATATAATAAAAAAATACATTCATCTAAAATTTTTATATTTTTAATAAGTAATATCATTTTAGATTCAAGTACTTTAACATAGTTTTTTTTTTTTTATATCTAAATAGAACAATATAATACAAATAATACATACAACTATTTTTTTATTTTTTCAATAAGTAATATCATTTTAGATTAGGTACTTTCACATAATTTCTAATGTAAATTATAATACAAACTATACAGTTTATTTATTTTTTTAATAAATAATATCATTTTAGATTTAGATACTCTAACATAGTTTGCGATCTCAATCGAATTATATAATACATACAGTACATTCAACTAATTTTTATTTTCCTTCAAAAGGTAATGTCATTTTAAATGCACGTACTTTAACAAATAATACATTGAATTAATTTCTTTTTAATTTTTTGTATTCCTTATATAGAGTTGGATATATGCAAAATTGTTCAAGAATTTACATTTATAATTTCCTAATAACTAAATATTATATATGTAGCACCCCCTGCAACACCATGCATTATTATCATTAATTATCATATATCCTTCTGAAGTATAATCCGTCGTATAAAAAAGTTTTAATTTAAAATGAATACGACAAACTTCAATTTTATCAATAAAATATACATATATATATATAAAGTAAAAATAGATGGTGTCAAAAGTTTATATTTACAATTCGACTGATGTATTCATGTACACAACTCGTATAGCACCCCTTCCGTAATTGCATTTTACCTCACAAAAAATTCACATTTAACCCAATAAGACAACTCAGATTTTTTGCCAATATATATTTAAAAAGAATTTTATAATTTTTTAGAGAGATGAACATGAAAAAGTAATACTCAAAACAAGTTACAAACTAGTAAAAAATGCCTAAAAACTATTATATCGTCTTAATAGGGGCATTTTAGTTATAAGGGCAACACAATATCACGCAAGAACGCCAAAATAATCCGCCAACCGCACCATTCGCCTGTGCAACGCACACTCTCTCAATTTCTAACAGCAAGAATGGATTTTTTTTGTAGGGATTTACAAAATACGTACGATTGTATTTTTTTCTAGTTAATTTAGAAAAATACAGGGGTAATAAGGCATTTAGCCAATTTTTTAGTATCTCATTCTAGAAAATTTAAATCTTTACTCCATTTCTTTATATATAAACTAGACTTAATTATCTTTCTATTGCTACATATCTTGCCATATTAAAGTCACTGTCTATGTTTTTTAAAATTTCCCTTACTGCCCAGTCAACCTCTAATCCTGCCAGCATCAGTATTGTTCACTAATTAAATCATAACTTTAATAGTAATTCTCTAATTTTTTTTTAAAAATAGAATTAATTATACTTAAATCCCCTCTACAAATGTGAAATTACACTTTCTCCCAAAAAATTTTTGAAACTACACTTGCACCCCCTTCAAAAATTCTCAGCTTACACATGTCCCCCGTCTGTTAGGGTTTGAATGAGAAATGCTGAGGTAAGTAAAATAAATTACAAAATTATTATATGAAAACGTTAAATGAGGGGTAAGTCATGTAAATTTTTTGCTTATGTTAGTATTTTTTTTTTTCCAAATTCTAACAAAAAGGGATCATGTGTAACTAGTGAATTTATGAAGGGACTGTAAGTGTATTTTTAGAACTTTTTTGAAGGAAAGCGTAATTTCGTATTTTTAAAAGGGATCTAAGTTTAAATAACCCAGAATTTTATTTATAACAAAACCAGACATCCTAGTGTTTTGCCTCTGTCTAATTTGTCTTGTGCTCTCTTCTTTTTTTTCTTAGTTTCGTTAGACCTTTAGTTTTTTTTTCTTTGGTTTGTCTACTATCTGTGTACTGCTTGTCCTTCCACTCTTGGAGTGGGGTTATAAGGCTAAATTGCATTTTACTTCTTGTGTTTTATTATATTAGTAAAAATTTCTTCGTATTTGGAAAATAGGCAAAAAATCTCCTTCTATTTTTAAAATCCCAGCTAAAAAACCTCATTCTGTTACAAATTGACAGAAAGTGGTGTAGAGCGTAGGGATGGGGGTAGGCGGCGAGGGTTAGGGTGGCCCTACCGGGCGGGGGGTGGGGGTGGGGTTGGCGGGTGGGAGTAGGGTTTTCTTTTCTTTCTTTTAAATTATATATGTAATAGTAATTCATTTTTTATAATTTTTAATTATTTATATATAACAGTCAGACGATGTAAAAATTTAACTCCATTACACTTCAAAATAAAAAAAGGAGCGTGTGCTGAATTAGAAAAACACAAGGGGTATTTTACTTATTCTTAAACAAGGGGGGAGGATTGTTGAGTTTTTAAAACACAGGGGGATTTTTTGTAATTTAGCCTTTATAGTATGATTTTCATTTGGCCCTCAAAAGAAAATCCATCTTACTCCTTTACATGTTTTTTCTTGATAGAATCTTTATATCAAATTTCAAATTCTCCCTAAATCAAAATATAATTGATAAAGAATACAAGTATTATTTTTACTCCAAATATTCTCATATGTCTCTAGTTTTGTTTCCACTAGGAATCATATGATTTGATTTGTATGCAATAAGTTATCATAGTATAGTACAACTTTACGTGCTCCGTCACAAATTGGTTTCGACTGCTTCAAAATTTTCTAAAAAATAATAATATTTTCAGAATATAATTTTATATGTTTCTACTTTCAATTTACAAAAGAATCACCTTTAATATTCAAGTACTTCCAAGGATTTATATCTTATCTATTAAACTCAAACACAAACTATTATATAAATCATCACACCGTATATCCATATTTTTATACTAATAATAATAATTATGTATAAAGTTCGACGGCGCTACAACCCAAAAGGAAAGTAGCGAAGTTTCGAGCCATTATAAAATTTGAAATGCAAATCCAGTAAGAGGCTAATGCATCTGATAATCACATAGCTAGAACTGTTAGTTTAAGATGCCACGACTGACATACTTTACAATATTGACGATAAGGCACAAAATTCAATATGGATAGTAAATGTGACCTATCTTATAAAAAATGTATAGTAAGGAATGAGTTACCTACACAATGTATAGCTAATAAGCTTATGTATATACACATACGTAGTAAAACAAATTTCATGCATAACACATATTGACAATCATATTTCAATCCACAATATAGTACCGAACATTATTGTGTATTCCCCTAGGACCTTGCTTACCCCAAGTTGTAATACATCATTCAATTTGTATATAACCCTCAGCTGGTTGGATAAGACCAAATCCTCCATGGATTTGATGGAGGGTTATTTCATAGTAGTTGGATAAGATTGAAAATTTTCTTAAGATTCATTGGGGGTCATCTCCCCTACAGATTCGGTGAATGGTTAACTCTTGGCAGATGGAGACCCGCAATCCTCAGGAGCAATTGGATTCTGTTGTGGATGATGATATCTTTAAGAGATAAGGATGGCTTCCTGGATTTTTCGTGAAGTGCCGAAATCCCAAGATTTTAGGGTCTAAAGGTTACTTTTGGCTGAAAGAGCCACGTGTCCTCATTAGGGGACGTGGTCCGTATTTGATTCTATGGAGCCTTTTGAGAGGTTCAACATGGATGCCATCTAATCCACCCATGGAGCCCATATAATATGAGTTTCTACTTTGACTTTAGAATTTCAAGTCTTTAAGCTTCCCTATGGACCAATTGGGCCTTCTTGTATTTGAGCTTTCTCGGGCCTGCGTTGCTTGGGCTGTTTTGGGTTAATTTATTAATTGGGGACACTTCCTACCTGACTTCATGGGTGCTCTACTCAACTAGACTTTCTGAGAGCGCCCTGATCCCTTTAAGACTTCTTGCATTTGTCTTTCTTTATACTCTCGCGATCACTTTCTTGTTTTTGTATTGTCTGGTCCTCTTCGGACCAACCAATTTTCATGAGCATCATACTTAATTATACAATAGGCATAAAAGTAAACTTAAGCTTCAAATAGAACTAATAATTTTAATTAATTTTGAATATGCAAGAATAAAATATTCAAAAGAAGTGATCATCTTGTATAAAACTAAATATGTTTGAGGTTATATTAATTAATATACAATTTAATAACCCAGAATAGTTATTCTGACTCACCCACACTTAACAAATAATATAGATAATAAAAACATAAAAGTTAAAAAATAAAAAAAAAATGAAGAGGTTGGGATATCTGAGATTTTTATTTTACTTTATAACTTGGACATTAAGAGCCCGTTTGGTTGTGTTTTTATTTTCATTTTCAATTTCTAACAATTGTATTTGTGTAAAAATACTTTATTGATTTTTGTGTGAAAACTGATAATATGTTTGTATTAGTTATTTTCAAATATAGGTATATAGGTGTGAGAATTAATAATATAGGTATATATATTTTGATGTGACAGAAATTAATTATGAGGGTTGATCAAAATGGTTGCGAGAGAAAGCAATTTTATTTGATTTAAAATAAGAAAAGACATGCTGACAAGATAAGACAAGTATGACCAACACTTGTAACCTATAATTTCAAAAAATTCAAGATTAAAATAGGAATGCATTCTCAATAAAAATGGCTTGAACAAACAAAATGCCAACTACCCAAATAGTGAAAAGTGAAAATAATCTTATTGAAAACACAACCAAATGAGCTCTAAGTTTTCCAAATGTCTGAAGGTACTAACAGACATAATGAACCAGGAATGATATAAATCTTCATACAGTATTCCTATTTGTTTTTCAAACTAAAACTTATTATTTTAGACTATTCTAAATGATACTAGGTTAGATAGCCAATAAGATATAGGATTTAATACTTTAGGGCTAAGAATTAAAAGTTTTAGAGTTGTACATGAAAATTCAAACCCCTCCCTTTCACTATTAACTTTTTCAAGGTATTTATTATTTAATAGTATAGTTAGGCAGCGCAACAATCCTTCCCATAAGAATTAGTAGTATTTTTTTTTCTAGTGTATAAAAACAATAAGAATGATAAAAGTTATAAAAATAATTAATACGGCATCCAATGTTAGACATATCATCATTGATCAAATTCCCATCATTACCCGCTAAAAGGATCAAAAAGCCCCTTCGTTAAGGGAAAAATTGATATTACATCAGGATCCGCGTGTAAGGTCACGGGTTGGGTCGACGAGCCCTTCCCCGCACTTTAACCCATAGACCGACACGATAAGGCAGGAAGAATTGTGCATCGTTCGAATAAAGCTGGGAGATGCTCAGGATACTACCCGTGGCTTTATCTATTGTGTCAAATTGGGCCCTATAAATACTCAAATATAATTCACTTGAGGTAACTAGCGTTAATTATTTTTGACCATTCACCTTCTAATCAGATATAGACTCGAACTAATTTGAGCGTCGGAAAATCTTAGTCGAGGACGAACCTGACGAGCCTAACATACGTGTTTCAATCCTCATGAACCATCACCAATTTGGAAAAACTACGTTGGCAAACCTGATATCGTTCCGTGAGGTCGCATATTCGAGTTGGATGAAATTTATTAATAAAATAATATTAAAATATATTAATTAATTGATCGTTTGAAATAGTAATTTTTTCTTACCTGTTCGAAGTCTTGGCGGAGGAAAAGAAAAACGGCTAACGACTAAAGGTAAAATTTGACTTTGGCCTAATTTTGTTTTTTTATTATACCTAGAGTGGGAGAGAGGCGGTGCATTGATGGCTCACTTGGACAACCCAAACCAAATTTTCTCTTACATTATATGCCTATATTTTATTTTAACTTTTATCAAAATTCTAACTATGTTTTCTAATTTTTTAATTTATATAACTTAACTCCAAATATTTTATAAAACACCAATATAAAAAGTATATATATAGAGAGAGAGAATGTAATGAATTAATATATAATTATACCTATATATATATAGAGAGAGAGAAAGGGCAACAAGGGCAATTTGGGGAGGGGGTTTGGGTGCAGCGACGGCAAGTTGGAGAAGGTTCTTTGGACACAGCTACAAGGAAAGGGACGGGGGAGGGAGGCGTGGCGAGGTGGAGGACGGAAACGGTCATGGAGATTGAGGCGGTGGACTAAGGGGGGAAAGGGCGGCGCTGGGGTCTTTTTTAAAGAAAAAAAAATATATTATTTTAAACATTTTATATATTTTACATGAACTAGTACATCCATATTTTTATACTAATAATAATAATCATGTACAAAAGTTCGAGGGCGCTACAACCCAGAAAGAAAATAGCGAAATTTCGAGCCATTATAAAATTTGAAATGCAAATTCGGTAAGAGATTAGTGTATCTGATAATCACATAGCTAGAACTGTTGGTTTAAGATAACACGACTGACCTACTTAATAAGATTGATGATAAGGCATAAGATTCAGTTTGGATAGTAAATGTGACCTATCTCCTGAAAAATGTATGGCAAGAAATGAGTTGCCTACACAACGTATAGCTAATAAGCTTATATATATACACATACGTAGTAAAACAAATTCCATGCACAACACATATTGACAATCATATTTATTCCCTTAGGGCCTTGCTTACCCCAAATTGTAATACATCACCTAATGGTCCTTGTGTGATATATATATATATATATATATAGCTCGTATGATAAACCATAATCACACAACATACAACTCATATAATATGTCACGTTATCAATCATACCATACAGCTCAAATGATGTCACATCATCTTCGTTAGTCAATTGACAACACACAACTCGTCATCATATTATTTTTATTTCAATTCAAAATATCCTCATCAGTGACTTCATTATTCAAACCACCATCCATCTATCTTTCTTATACCATATCACATGAAAGCACATAATAAGTCCATAGAGCAAAAAAGTAATACAAACAAATAATCAACAATTCACGATCAAATATAAATAATTATATTTATCTCAATCTCAACACGATTAAATTAGTAGAAAGAGTTGCACAACCCTTTACTTTATAATCGTGTCCTATAATAAATTACAATCAATATATCGATAATATCATAAATTATGAATAAAATATTAGATAATATTTATATATTTTTCACCAGACTTTTAATATGCACTTATATCGAAATTCGTATCTCCTATTTATTTTTTTAAAATAACTAAATATATTAAACTTTTCAGATATACATCTAATTTAGCCATCTGTCTCTGATTACATCCCCGAATTAAGTTATCTCATAAATCCTATATTATTTTGAATAAATTTAAAATTTTTAAATACAATTGTTTAATATTTTTAGTAACTAATTAGATACATGCATATTTTGATTAATAAGTTTAGATAAATTCAATAAATTGAGTAATTTATTTATTGGCTATAATACCTTTTGAGTCAAACTAAATATTTAACCAAACTAATCAAATTTATAAATCGGATAATAGATTTTACTTTAATAAATTTATTACTTTGGCCTAATCTTTTATTACTATTATTTATTATATGCATAGAGTCGGAGAGCTAAAGGCGGTGCATTGATGAGCGCACTTGGGTAACCAAATTTATAACATTTTTCAAAATTCTAATTCTGGTCTCTAAGTTTTTAATTTATATAACTTAATTCCAAATATTTCAAAATATTCAAATTTCAACTTGTAATTTATTTACAATTAATATAATTGTTTAATAATTATCAAACATAAGTATATAATTATAAAAAAAAAGCTATTAAAAATACTAATCCGGCATCTTGGGAAAGAAACCCCAAACCTGCCCCAAACTTTCGGATTTCAATTTGTTTACCTTGATCAGCCAAAAAATGTACCAAACTCGCCCCAACCTGGGCGAGTCTGGGGCGGGGCCCTAGATGCCCCAACCCCATTTCCATCCCTTATGCCCCCACCCAGTAGGGCTTAAATATCTTCACGAAGGTAAGATTTGTGTGCCTCCCTAGAGAAAGGCTTATGTGTCTCCATGAAGGAGAGTTAGGTGCATGCATGTAATATGGTTTGTGTGCCACCACGGAGAAGGACTCAAGTGCCTGCACTAAGTAGGACTTGTATACTTCCACAAAGTAGAGCTTAGGTACCTGCTGGGAGGCAAGGCTTCATGCTGAAGGAAGGTTTAAATTGGGAGCGGGTTAATATATTTTTTCGATTCGAGCAAGGAGGTTGTCAAAATTGAAAACGGGTTTCTTGGCTAGATACTTCAAATAGGTCTTCATTTTGCAATCCCTATGCAAAAGCACATGTTAGTACACTAGAGATAGCAGAAGGGATCTCTAGGACCACGAAGTTAAAATAGTGTAGATACTACCTCAGCCATTCTCCTTCATTTTGTTGTACGAAGAAAAGACTCATGGTTCCCTTACGGCATCATTTACTATTGGTACATTTGTTCAGGAACGGAGAATCGAATTATCCAAATGATTGGACGTGATCCTATGGGTAATTGATTTAACCACCTTCGAGCTGAATGTGTGAGGGTTATTATAAACAAGAAACATTTGGTCCTAACAATATATTAGTGGAGAAAGGCAACATTCTAAAAGTAAGACAAGTGCTCCTGGAATCCGTGCTCCTATCATACTCTGGCAACTTAGGCTCCATCCAGCTAAAGAATGTGCCCTCCTGCTCTCGTAGGGGGGATCCTAAGACATGTCTCTAAGAATGTAAAAGTCCCTGTTGAAGCATATTAATTTGCATCCTTCAGCCGCTGATGGTGCCTTACTGTAGGACCAGATACTCCAGCCTTCCCCCAGGGGGGACATCCCAGCGTAAACTTCTCTACGTATTCAAAGTTGGGTGAAGAGTAATTCAACTCTAAGTAAGGAAACTGATCATACACTAGAGGTCATCCAGAGGGAGAGGGAGCATGCTTCTGTAAGTGATATCCAGAAGGTGTTAGTTTTGATATTAGTAACTTCCATCATTCTCACATTTTAGTTTTGTGTTCCCATAGACGACACTATATAATGCGAGCAAAAAATGATGCTTGGGTCCGATTGGAGTACAAAGTAATGAGATAAAGCAATAAAGAGTATAAATGATTGAAAATACCCATTTCTACGTACAAGCCAGAGAAGAAAATTGAAGTTCAGAGTATAAAACTCGAAGTAAGAACAAAGTTATCATTTTAGCTTAAGTTGGGTTCCATCGCTAGGAGAGGTCTCAATTGTATACAACCCTCAGCTGGTTGCATAAGACCAAATCTCCCATGGATTTGATAGAGGGTTATCTCATAGTGGTTGGATAATATTGAAAAATTTCTTATGAATTCGTTGGTGGGTCATCTCCCAGCAGTTGGATAAGGCTGAATTCCCTACAGATTCGATGGATGGTTAACTCTTTGCGGATAGAGACCCGCAATCCTCAGGAGCAGTTGGACTTCGTTGTGGATGAGAATATTTTTTGGAGATAAGGATGCCTTCTTAAATTTTTGGCAAAGTGCCGGAACCCCAAGATTTTAGAGTCTGAAGGTTATTTCCAACTGAAAGTGCCATATGTCCTCATTGGGGGGGGCATGGTCCGTATTTGATTCTGTGGAGCCTTTTGAGAGGTTCAACATGAATGCCATCTAATCCACCCATGGAGCCCATGTAATATTTCCTCTACTTTGGCTTGGGGATTTTAAGTCCTTAAGCTTCCCCGTGGACCAATTGGGCCTTCTTAGAGTTGAGCTTTCTCGGGCCTGCGTTGCTTGGGCTGTTTTGGGTTAATTTATTAATTGGGGGCACTACCTACCTGACTTCATGGGTGCTCTACTCAACTAGACTTCCTGAGAGCACCCTGGTCCCTTTAAGACTTCT
Source organism: Sesamum indicum (assembly GCF_000512975.1). NCBI lineage: Eukaryota > Viridiplantae > Streptophyta > Magnoliopsida > Lamiales > Pedaliaceae > Sesamum > Sesamum indicum. Next base: position 3,394,578 of record NC_026146.1, on the reverse strand, counting down.
TGCATTTGTCTTTCTTTATACTCTCGCGATCTCTTTCTTCTTTTTGTATTGTCTGGACCTCTTCGGACCAACTAATTTTCATGAGCATCATATTTAATTATACAATAGGCATAAAAGTAAACTTAAGCTTCAAATACAACTAATAATTTTAATTAATTTTAAATATACAAGAATAAAATATTCAAAAAAAGTGATCATTTTGTATAAAACTAAATATGTTTGAGGTCATATTAATTAATACACAATTTAATAACCCAGAATAGTTATTCTGACTCACCCACACTTAACATATAATATAGATAATAAAAACATAAAAGTTAAAAAATTAAAAAAAAATGAAGAGGTTGGTATATCTGAGATTTTTATTTTACTTTATAACTTGGACATCAAAGTTTTCCAAATATCTGAAGGTACTAACAGGCATAATGGATCAGGAATGATATAAATCTTCCGATAGTATTTCTATTTATTTTTCAAAAGAATGTATCTAAAACTTATTATTTTAGACTATTCTAAATGATACTAGGTTAGATATAGCCAATAGGATATAGGATTTAATACTTTAGGGCTAAGAATTAAAAGTTTTAGAGTTGTACATGAAAATTCAAACCCCTCCCTTTCACTATTAACTTTTTCAAGGTATTTATTATTTAATAGTATAGTTAGGCAGCGCAGCAATCCTTCCATACCATAAGAATTAGTAGTATTTTTTTTTTCTAGTGTATAAAAACAATAAGAATGATAAAAGTTATAAAAATAATTAATACGGCATCCAATGTTAGACATATCATCATTGATCAAATTCCCATCATTACCCGCTAAAAGGACCAAAAAGCCCCTTCATTAAGGGAAAAATTGATATTACATCAGGATCCGCGTGTAAGGTCACGGGTTGGGTCGCCGAGCCCTTCCCCGCACTTTAACCCATAGACCGACACGATAAGGCAGGAAGAATTGTGCATCGTTCGAATAAAGCTGGGAGATGCTCAGGATACTACCCGTGGCTTTATCTATTGTGTCAAATTGGGCCCTATAAATACTCAAATATAATTCACTTGAGGTAACTAGCGTTAATTATTTTTGACCATTCACCTTCTAATCAGATATCGACTCGAACTAACTTGAGCATCGGAGAATCTTAGTCGAGGACGAACCTGATGAGCCTAACATACATGTTTCAATCCTCAAGACCCATCACCTATTTGGAAAAATTACGTTGCCAAACCTGAGATCGTTCCGTGAGGTCGCATATTCGAGTTGGATGAAATTTATTAATAAAATAATATTAAAATATATTAATTAATTGATCGTTTAAAATAGTAATTTTTTCTTACCTGTTCGAAGTCTTGGCGGAGGAAAAAAAAACGGCTAAGGAAGAAAGGTAAAATTTGACTTTGGCCTAATTTTGTTTTTTTATTATGCCTAGAGTGGGAGAGAGGCGGTGCACTGATGGCTCACTTGGGCAACCCAAACCAAATTTTGTCTTAGATTATATGCCTATATATATATATATTATTTTATTTTAACTTTTATCAAAATTCTAACTTGTTTTCTAATTTTTTTAATTTATATAACTTAACTCCAAATATTTTATAAAACACCAATCTAGTGCCTTCAAATTTTAATATGTTCAAATTTCAACTTATAATTTATTTATAATTAATTTAAATTTTTTAATAATTACCAAATATAAGTATATAATTATAAAAAATATTAAAAAAAAAACTAATGCGGCGGCTTGGGAAAAAAACCCAAACCTGCCCCGAACCTTTCGACTTCAATTTGTTTACCCCGACCCATCAAAAAGTGTACCAAACTCGCCCCAACCTGAGCAATTCTGGGATGGGTCCATAGATGCCCCAACGGCATATCCATCCCTAACGCTGCCATCGAGTAGGGCTTACATATCTTCACAAAGGTAGGGCTTGTCTGCCGCCCTAGAGGAAGGCTTAAGTGTCCATGAAGGAAGACTTAGGTGCATGCATGGAACATGGTTTGTGTGCCACCATGGAGAATGACTTAGGTGCCTGGACGAAGTAGGACTTGTGTTCTTCCACAAAGTAGAGCTTAGGTACCTGCTAGGAGGCAAAGGTTTGTGGAGAAGGAAGGTTCAAAGTACCTACTGAGAGTAGGGTTTGGATGCCTGTGTTGAAGACAGGATTTTTGTGCTTGCACGGATTAGGGCTTAGGTGCCTGCATGAAATATGACTTGTTTTCCTCCATGGAGGGCTTAGATATATACATAGACAAGGGTTTGTTCCTTGAGCTTTGAATGGAGCAGCACATCATCTTCCAGTTCCTTGTGTTTTTCACAAACGATTTCTTTCTTGTACTTCTTAGTCCCTCCATGTTAATATAGTTTTTCAATTCGTGCTAGGAGGTTGTCAAACTTGGGAGCGGGTTTCTTGGCTATGGACTTGAAAAAGTCCTCATCCTGCAATTCCTATGCAAAAGCACATGTTAGTACACTAGAGGTAGCAAAAGGGACCTCTAGGGCCATTAAGTTAAAATACTGCAGATACTCCCTCAACAATTCTCCTTTATTTTGTCGTACGGAAAAAAGGCTCACGGTTGCCTTATGACATCGTTTACACTCGCAAATTGATGGAGAAAGGGAGAACGAAATTCTCTAAATGATCGGAGTTGATCCCATGGGTAATTGATTTAACCACCGTTGAGCTGACTGTGTGAGGGTTATCACCAACAAGCAGCATTTGATTGTAACAATATAACGGTGGAGAAGGCAACATTCTAAACGTAAGAAAAGTGCTCTTGGAATCCGTGCTCCCATCATACTCTGGCAACTTTGGCTCCATCCAGCTAAAGAGGGTGCCCTCCTATACCAGTAGGGGGATCCTAAGACATGTCTCTACAAGTGTAAAAGTCCCTGTTGAAGCATATTAACTTGCATCCTCCAATCGTTGAGGGTGCCTTACTATAGGACCAGATGCTCCAACCTTCCCCCAGGGAGAATATCCTACCGTAAATTTCTCTATGTATTCAAAGTTGGGTTAATAGCAAATCAACATAAAGTAAGGATATTGATCATAGCTAGAGGTCGTCCAACGGGAGAGGGAGCATGCTTCTGTAAGTGATTCTCGAGGAGGTGTTAGTTTCAGTATTAGTAACTTTCATGTTTCTCACATCTTAGTTTTGTGTTCCCATAGACGACTCTATATAATGCGAGCAAAAAATGATAGGAGTACAAAACTAATGAGATAAAGCAACAAAGAGTATAAATTAGTGAAATTACACATTTTTGTCTATAGGCAAGAGAAGAAAATTGAAGTTCAAAGTATAAAACTCCAAGTAAGAATAAAATTATGATTTTAGCTAAAGTTGGCCTTTTATCTCTAGGAGAGCTCTCAATTTAAATACAATCCTCTACTGGTTAGATAAGATCAAAACCTCCATGGATTTGATTGATGGTTATCTCATATTGGTTGAATAACATTGAAAAATTTCTTATGAATTCATTGGGGGTCATCTCCCAGTAGTTGGATAAGGTTGAATCCCAGATTCGATGAATGGTCAATTCTTGGCGGATGGGGACCCGCAATCCTCGGGAGCAGTTGGATTCTATTGTGGATGAGGATATGTTTTGGAGATAAGATGTCGATCTTTCGCGAAGTGCCGGAATCCCAAGATTTTAAGGTCTAAAGGTTACTTCCGGCTGAAAGCGCTACGTGTCCTCATTGGGGGGCGTGGTCCGTATTCGATTCTATGGAGCCTTTTGAGAGGTCAACATGGATGTCATCTAATCCACCCATGGAGCCCATGTAATTGGAATTTCAAGTCTTTAGGCTTCCTTGTGGACCAATTGGGCCTTCTTAGATTTGAGCTTTCTCGGGCCTGCATTGCTTGGGCTCTTTTGGTTAATTTATTAATTATGGGGACTTCCTACTTGATTTCATGGGTGCTCTGCTAGAATAGACTTCCTGGGTGCACCCTGGTCCCTTTAAGGCTTCTTGCGTTTGTCTTTCTTTACACTCTCGCGATCTCTTTCTTCTTTTTGTATTGTCTGGACCACTTTGGGCCAACCAAATTTCATGAGCATCATACTTAATTATACAAAAGGGATAAAAGTAAACTTAAGCTTCAAATAGAACTAATAATTTTAATTAATTTTTAATATGCAAGAATACAATATTCAAAAAAAGTGATCATTTTGTATAAAACTGAATATGTTTGTAGATATATTAATTAATATACAATTTCATAACCCCAAATAGTTATTCTGACTCACTCACACTTAATAAATAATATAAATAATAAAAACATTAAAGTTAAAAATTAAAAAAAATGAAGAGGTTGGGATATCTGAGATTTTTATTTTTCTTTAATTAATTAATTCATATATAGCCCACAAAAGACTTCAATATACACACATTAAGATACAAAGTAATTAATTAATTAATAAATGTCATCATCCATCTTTCCTCTATAAATAGAGTCAATTGTGCAACCTAAAAGCATCCATCCACCTACAATATTTCTCTAATTTTCAATTGCCACAACACCAATAATTAACAATGGGTCTCCTAAAAAAATCTATCTTAATCTTTTTGATCATGGTGATGGTTATAATGCAGAAGCCATGTGAAGCTGGTCGACAATTGGGAGAAACACTCCGTGCTGTTAATCGCCCATCATCGATGGAGCAACGTGACAAACTTTACACCCAGTCGCTCCAAAACGTTCCTCCTGGCTCCTATGGTGCTGTGCAACTCTACACCCAATCGCAAGATGTTCCTCCCACCTCCTACGTTGTCCCACCCTACACCCAATCGCAAGACGTTCCTCCCACCTCCTACGTCGTCCCACCCTACACCCAATCGCAAGACGTTCCTCCCACCTCCTACGTTATCCCACCCTACACCCAATCGCAAGACGTTCCTCCCACCTCCTACGTTGTCCCACCCTACACCCAATCGCAAGACGTTCCTCCCACCTCCTACGTTGTCCCACCCTACACCCAATCACAAGACGTTCCTCCCACCTCCTACGTTGTCCCACCCTACACCCAATCGCTCCAATTTCCATCTCCAATTCCTCCGTACCCATTTCCTCCATTTCAACTAACCTCCTACGGTGTTGTACCACCCAACACCCAATCGCTTGAAAACATTCCTCCCACCTCCTATAATATTGTTCCACCGTACACCCAATCACTTCAAAACATTCCTCCCACCTCTTACGGTGTTGTGCCACCCTATACCCAATCGCTCCAGATTCCTCCCGGCTCCAACAGTGAAGTCTCACCTCCTTAATCTAAAATAGGATCCGGTTGACCATATATATACACATCTACACAAGATCTAGAGAAGTTGATTCTCTTGTACTAAATAAGTGTAGAATAAATATTAATTCTTGTTTGAAATAATACATAAAAGTTTAATGTACCTTAAAAATTGAATAAAAGTTTCGTCTTCTCTCTACACACCATATATATACATATATGTTTACATATTTATTGTATTGCCAACTCGATGCTTTTTACACTCCAAGCTTTTCTTACTTTATATCTTATGAATTTAATACGAATTACCCCCTGTAAAAAAATACCAAATTATTTTTCTGTGTTTGTGGTAGAGCAAATAATTTACCTCCTCACGTGGTTTTGCATAATACATGTGCTTTTTACTTATTTTTATTATTTTGAATTTGAATTATTTAAAAATCATTGGATCTTATTTAAATCAGAGGATCAAATTCAATTTATAGATCAATAGCTTAGATCTTACTTAATCCAAAATCAACGGTCTAAATTTACAATTGTAAATTTACCTAATATATATCTATGTAAATATTGATTTAAAAGTGCATTACATTTAATGAATTAATATATAATTATAACTATATATATATATATAGAGAGAGAGAGAGAGAGAAAGGGCAACAAGGGCAAGTTGGAGAGGGGGTTTGGGTGCAGCCACGGCGAGTTGGAAGAGGTTGTTTGGGCACAGCTACAAGGAAAGGGACAGGGGAGGGAGGCGCGGCGAGGTGGAGGACGGCAACGGTCATGGAGATTGAGGCGGTGGACTAAGGGGGGAAAGGGCAGCGGTGGGGTCTTTTTTAAAGAAAAAAATATATATTATTAAAAATATTATATATTTTATATGAAAACTAGTATTTTACATTTTAATAAATATTTAGATATATTAAAATTATTAAAATCTTACATACAAAATCATGCACAGTTGCAAGAGGGATGAATGCACTACACACCTCTCTCTAAGGGAGTAAATTGCTTAAATTTTAAGAATACAATGAGGTAATTTGGTATTTTTTTTATTTCATAACAAATATTTTGCACATTACCCATATCACAGTAAGGTAACTTGCATTTTCCCCAGTCGGTAGTAATCATGAAACATATGGTTGGTAATTAATAAATATTTGTAACAAATAATTTTTTATTATGCAATAATTATTTACTATGGTCATGCAACGATTGTTGACCATGATTTTTATAAGACTGGCTAAAACATTTGTTATGCTAAAAGTCATAGCAAATATTTTTACTGTGGCTTTTAAGTGTGACAAATAATTTTTATGGTGAAAAAAATTATTTTTTACATAAATTTTATTTAACTGTGATTAGTAATAGTATTTATCATAATTTGTAATCATATTCATTTATATTGTAGTCAATAATTTTTTTTTCTAGTGTATAAAACAATATGAATGATAAAAGTTAAAAAGATAATTAATGTGGCATCCAATGTTAGACATATCATCATTGATCGAATTATCATGACTATGTTTTAGTTTAGGGATAATCACACTCTTCTCTCCAGAGGTTTGGTGTATTTATATATAAATATTTGTAATTTAAAAAATTATATTTAATACACCTAAAATTCGCATCTGTCTAACAAATAGGTCCCTTTGTTAATTAAAATTCATTTAATTTATTTATATTAATAAAAAAATTATATGAAAATAGATATTTACCCTCGATTAACTTATTACTAACTTAGTGCGGGTCAAATAATTTTTTTCTTAAATAAACTATCCCTACAACAATGAAGATATACCTCCTATATGCATAATCTTATGACGATATATTAGAATAATTTGGTCACAAAAAAATTATTTGACTTGCAATAAATTAAATAAGTCAATCGGGGTAAATTTAAATTTTTATCCGACTTTTTTAATAATATCAGCAAATTAGGTAAATTTGATGTGCTCTGTCATAAATTTGTGTCAACTGCTTCAAAATTCTCTAAAATATAATAATATTTTAATAATATAATTTTATGTGTCTACTTTCAATTTACAAAAGAATCACCTTTAATATTCAACTACTTCCAATGGATTTATATCTTATCTATTAAACTCAAACACAAACTATTATATAAACCATCATACTATATATCCATATTTTCTTATGCTAATAATAATAATTATTATGTACAAAAGTTCGAGGGTGCTACAACCCAGAAAGAAAATAGCCAAGTTTCGAGCCGTTACAAAATTTGAAATGCAAATTCGATAAGAGATAAGTATATCTGATAATCACATAGCTAGAACTGTTAATTTAAGATGACACGACTGACCTACTTAATAAGATTGATGATAAGGCATAAGATTCAATTTGGATAGTAAATGTGACCTATCTCCTGAAAAATGTATGGTAAGGAATGAGTTGCCTACACAACGTATAGCTAATAAGCTTATATATATACACATACGTAGTAAAACAAATTCCATGCACAACACATATTGACAATCATATTTCAATCCACAACATAGTACTGAATATTATTGCTTATTCCCTTAGGGCCTTGCTTACCCCAAATTGTAATACATCACTCAATGGTCTTTGTCGGCTATCACTATTTCAATTGCAATTTTACATTTATATATATCACACAACAGATAGCTCATATGATAAACCATAATTACACAACATACAACTCATATAATATCTCACGTTATCAATCATACCACACAACTCATATGATGTCACATAATCTCCGTTAATCAATTGACAGTACATAACTCTTCATCATATCATCTTTTATTTCAGTTCAAAATATCCTCATCAATAACTTCATTATTCAAACCACCATACATCTATCTTTCTTATACCATACCACATATAAGCACATAGCAACTCCACAGAGCAAAAAATATAATCAACGATTCACGATCAAATATAAATAATTATACTTATCTCAATCTCAATACGATTAAATTAGTAGAAAGAGTTGTGCAACCCTTTACTTTATACTCGTGTCCTATAATAAATTACAATTAATATATCGAGAATATCATAAGTTATAAATAAAATATTCGATAATATTTGTATATTTTCCACAAGTCTTTTAATATTGCACTTATATAGAAATTCAAATCTCCAATTTATTTTTTTCTAAATAACTAAACGTATTAAACTTTTCAAGTATACATCTAATTTAGCAATTTACTCATAAGAATTTATACTTTACCAAACTCCTAATATTTTTATAGCCACCGTTTCTGATTTAAAATTAAGTTATCTCATAAATCTTATATTTGTTTTGAATAAATTTAAAATTCTCAAGTACAAGTTTTTAATATTTTTATTAATTTCTGCAATTCCTCCATAGTAACTAATTAGATACATGCACATATAGTTAAGTATTTGATTAATAAGTTTAAATAAATTGAATAAATAATTGTAACAATGACGAAATTTAATAAATTGAGTAATTTAATTGATTCGCTATAATACCTTCGAGTCAAATCAAATATTTAACCCAACTACTCAAATTTATAAATTAAACATTAATCGGATAATAGATTTTGATATAATAAATTTATTAATAAAGTAAATTTATTACTTTGGCCTAATCTTTTATTATTATTATTATTATATGCATAGAGTGGGAGAGACGCGGTGCATTGATGAGCGCACTTGGCTAACCCCAACCAAATCTTATTCTACTTTATATGCCTATATATATATATATAATTTTATTTTAACTTTTTTCAAAATTCTAAATCTGGTCTCTAATTTTTTAATTTATATAATTTAACTCCAAATATTTCACTATATTCAAATTTCAACCTATAATTTATTTACAATTAATTCAAATTTTTAATAACTATTAAACATAAGTATGTAATTATAAAAAAAAAAAAAGCTAATGTGGCGTCTTTAGAAAGAAACTACAAACCTACCCGAACCTTTGGATTTCAATTTATTTATCTTGATCTGCCAAAAAGTGTACCAAACTTGCCCAACCTAAGCAAGTTCGGGCAGGGCCCTAAATGCCCAACCCCATTTCCATCCCTAACACCCCCATCGAGTAGGGCTTAAATATCTTCACGAAGGTAAGACTTGTGTGCCTCGCTAGAGAAAGGCTTATGTGTCTCCATGAAGGAGCGTTAGGTGCATGTATGGAACATGGTTTGTGTACCACCATGGAGAAGGACTTAAGTGTCTGCATGACGCAGGACTTGTGTGCTTCCACAAAGTGGAGCTTAGGTACCTGCTGGGAGGCAAGTGCTGAAGGAAGGTTTAAATTGGGATCGTGTTAATATATTTTTTTTACTCGAGCTAAGAGGTTGTCAAAATTGGAAGCGGGTTTCTTGGTTAGAGACTTGAAAAAGTCCTCATCTTGCGATCCGTATGCAAAAGCACATGTCAGAACACTAGAGGTACCAGAAGGGATCTTTAGGGCCACTAAGTTAAAATATTGTAGATATTGTCTCAGCTATTCTCCTTCTTTTTGTTGTACAGAAAAAAGATTCACAGTTACCTTACGGCATTGTTTACTATTGGTAAATTGGTTCAGAAAGGGAGAACCGAATTATCCAAATGATTGGAGTTTATACTATGGGTAATTGATTTAACCACCTTTGAGCCGAATGTGTGAGGGTTATTATAAACAAGTAACATTTGATACTAACAATATAATGGTTGAGAAAGGCAACATTCTAAAAGTAAGACAAGTGCTCCTAGAATCCGTGCTCCCATCATACTCTGGCAACTTGGGCCAGCTAAAGATGGTGCCCTCCTGCTCCCGTATGGGGGGATCCTAAGACATGTCTCTACAAGTGTAAAAGTCCCAGTTGAAGCATATTAATTTGCATCCTCCAGTCGCTGATGGTGCCTTACTGTAGGACCAGATACTCTAGCCTTCCCCTAGGGCGGACATCCCAGCATAAACTTCTCTACTTATTCAAAGTTGGGTTAATAGTAAATCAACATTAAGTAAGGATGCTGACCATACGATAGAGGTCTTCCGGCGGGAGAGGGAGCATGCTTCTGTAAGTGATATCCGAGGAGGTGTTAGTTTCGATATTAGTAACTTCCATTATTCTCACATTTTAGTTTTGTGTTCCCATAGACGACACTACATAATGCGAGCAAAAAATGATGCTTGGGTTTGATTGGAGTACAAAGTAATGAAATAAAGCAACAAAGAGTATAAATGAGTGAAATTACCCGTTTCTATGTACAAGCAAGAGAAGAAAATTGAAGTTGAAAGTATAAAACTCCAAGTAAAAACAAAGTTATCATTTTAGCTAAAGTTGGCTTCTATCGTTAGAAGAGGTCTCAATTTGTATACAAACCTCAGTTGGTTGCACAAGACAAAATCCCCCATGGATTTGATGGAATATCTCATAGTGGTTGAATAAGATTGAAGTATTACTTATGAATTCGTTGGGTTCATCTCCCAGCAGTTGGATTAGGCTGAATTCCATAAAAATTTGATGGATGGTTAACTCTTGGAGGATAGAGACCCACAATCCTCGGAAGTAGTTGGATTCTGTTGTGGATGAGAATATCCTTTGGAGATAAGGATGCCTTCCTGAATTTTTGGCAAAGTGCCAAAATCCCAAGATTTTAGGGTCTAAAGGTTACTCTTGGCTAAAAGTGCCATGTGTCCTCGTTGGGGGGGTAGGAGGGGGGGCGTGGTCCGTATTTGATTCTATGGAGACTTTTGAGAGGTTCAACATAGATGCCATCTAATCCACCCATGGAGCCTAGGGGTGACAGATGAGTCGAGCTGGCTCGCGAGGCTCGATTTTGAGCTCGAGCTCAGTTTTAGCTATTCACCAGCTCGCGAGCTGGTGAATTTTTTTTATATATATTTTTATTTTTAATTTTTTATATATTTAACTTTATATTTAATATTTGATCAGTTTTATAATCTAAATTGACCATATATTATAATTATTAATCAATATCATATATTTTATTTTGGATAATAATAAATTATGGTACTTTTATTTATACATTTAATCTTTATACAAAATAAATTTAATCAAAATCTTAGTAAATTATAATATTTTTTATAATTAAAATTATTATTTAATATGATATATATAAATTTTATGTTATATTTTAATATATATTTGTATTACATTATATATTTTTTAAATTGACCAGTAATTCACTTATGATTTTTTATTATTTATAAATTTATGTCAAAATTTAGTAATTCCTATGAATTAATCTAAAAATCATAATAATAATAATAATAACAACAACAACAATAATAATAATAATGATGATGATGATGATGGTTGAATAATTCTAATTATTATTTTATTATATATATAATGAGATTAAAAAGTTTAATCAATAATTGCGATATCTTAAAATCCGAGTACCCGATTCATACGAAATTTAAATATATACAAGACTGTGTCAATTAGATCATATCAGATAGTATGATTTAAAATCACATGGCTTGATTCCACGATACACCGTCTTGAATGATTACTCTTATGTTTCGAGTACGATATCTCGATATCCATTTATTCAATAAGTCTAAAACTTTACAAAATATATTTTTCTATAAGTTTTATCATATCTAACGGTCTGACTGAATTTTGATGGCCCGATTAACCCATGGTGTTCAACAATATAAGATGATAGTTACATTAATATTATACTAACATTTATAAATATATAAATTTTGCAGATTGTGGACATATATTAATTTCAACTATATCTATGTAAAAATTTAATGATTCGATCTCATGATTTATAATAATAATAATAATAATAATAATAGTAGTAGATTTCTGAATTTTGATAAATGTAACTAATTTATTTTTATTTAAATAATTTATTGACAAATTTAATCTTTATATATTGTGGTTTCTATTTGGTTTTATGAATTTGGTAGGCTTGTTTGTTTTTTTAAATGATTAGTTGATTAACAATAAATTATTATATAAATGTGCTCAAAGTCATAATTCAAAACAGAGTAAATCGAGCTCGAACTCGAGAATACAGTGTCGAGCTAGAGCTCGAGCTCGAAGTTACAGAGTCGAACTCGAGCTCGAGCTCGTTGCCAGGCCTAATGGAGCCCATGTAATATGAGCTTCTACTTGGCTTGGGGATTTCAAGTACTTAAACTTCCATGTGGACCAATTGGGGGGCCTTCTTGTATTTGAGCTTTCTTGGGTCTGCGTTGCTTGGGCTGTTTTGGGTTAATTTATTAATTAGGGGCACTTCCTACCTGAATTCATAGGTGCTCTACTTGACTAGACTTCTGGGAGCACCTTGGTCCCTTTAAGGCTTCTTGCATTTGTCTTTCTTTACACTCTCACGATTTCTTTCTTCTTTTTGTATTGTCTGGACCTTTTCGGGCCAACCAATTTTCATGAGCATCATACTTAATTATACAAAAGGCATAAAAGTAAACTTAAGCTTCAAATAGAACTAATAATTTCTTAAATAAGTTTTATTAATTTTATTTATGCAAGAATAAAATATTCAAAAAAAAGTGATCATTTTGTATAAAACTAAATATGTTTGAGGATATATTAATTAATATACAATTTAATAACCCAAAATAGTTATTCTGACTCACCCACACTTAATAAATAATAAAAATATAAAAGTTAAAAAAAATAAATAAATAAAGAGGTTGGGATATCTGAGGTTTTCATTTTACTTTTTAACTTGGACACCAAAATTTTCCAAATATTACAAGGTAGTAACAGACATAATGGACCAGGAATGATCATTAATCTTCCGATTTCTATTTGTTTTTCAAAAGAATGTATCTAAAACTTTATTATTTTAGACTGTTCTACATGATACTAGGTTAGATAGCCAATAGGATATGGGATTAATTAATACTCTTGTACAGGCAATATTGAAATCAATTTTAATGGCATAATTAGAATGCAAAGTAGGAGACTTTTAAAAGTATCATCACTCTATTTGATTAATTAATTCATATATAGCCCACAAAAGACTTCAATATGCACACATTAAGATACAAAGTAATTAATTAAAATTAATTAATAAATGTGATCATCCATCTTTCCTCTATAAATAGAGCCAATGGTGAAACCTAAAAGCATCCATCCACCTATAATATTTATCTAATTTTGCAATTGCCACAACACCAATAATTAACAATGGGTCTCCTAAAAAAATCTATCTTACTCTTCTTGATCGCAATGATGGTTATGATGCAGAAGCCATGTGAAGCTGGTCGACAATTGGGAGAAACACACGACGTCGTTAATCGCCCGTCTTCAATGAAACAACATGACAAACTCTATACCCAGTCGTTCCAAAAAGTTCCTCCCGGCTCCTATGGTGTTGTGCCACTCTACACCCAATCGCTCCAATATATTCCTCCCGGCTCCTATGGTATTGTCCCACCCTACATCCAATCGCTCCAAAGTTATCCATTTCTTCCATTTCTTCCATATCCTCCTGGTGTTCCAGTTGCTGGTGTCCCAGTACCCTACACCCAATCGCTTCAAAACATTCCTCCCACCTCTTACGGTGTTGTGCCACCCTACACCCAATCGCTCCAGGTTCCTCCCGGCTCCAACAGTGATGTCTCACCTCCTTAATCTAATATAGGATCCGGTTGACCATATATATACACATCTACACAAGATCTAGAGAAGTTGATTCTCTTGTATTAAATAAGTGTAGAATAAATATTAATTCTTGTTTGAAATAATAAATAAAAGTTTAATGTACCATAAAAATTGAAAAAAAGTTTCGTCTTCTCTATACATACCATATATATACATATATGTTTACATATTTATTGTATTGCCAACTCGATGCTTTTCTCACTCCAAGCTTTTTTCTTACTTTATGTCTTATGAATTTAATACAAATTACTCCCTGTGAAAAATACCAAATTATTTTTCTGTGTTTGTGATAGAGCAATTAATTTACCTCCTCACGTGGTTTTGCATAATACACGGCTTTTTACTTATTTTTTTATTTTTATTATTTTGAATTTGAATTATTTAAAATTCATTGGATCTTATTTAAATCAAAGGTTCAAATTCAATTTATAAATCAATAGCTTGAATCTTACTTAATCCAAAACCAACTGTCTAAATTTACAATTGTAAATTTACCTAATATATATCTATGTAAATATTGATTTAAAATTACATTACATGTAATGAATTAATATATAATTATAACTATATATACACATATATATATAGAGAGAGAGAGAGAGAGAAAGGGCAAGAAGGGCAAGTTGGGGAGGGGTTTGGGTGCAGCAACGGCGAGTTGGAAGAGGTTGTTTGGGCACAGCTACAAGGAAAGGGACGGGGGAGGGAGGCGCGGCGAGTGGAGGACGGCAACGGTCATGGAGATTGAGGCGGTGGACTAAGGGGGGAAAGGGCGGCGATGGGGTCTTTTTTAAAGAAAAAAAAAATATTATTAAAAATATTATAAATTTTATATGAACTAGTATTTTAGTTTTTAATAAATATTTAGATATATCAAAATTATTAAAATTTTACATATAATATATTATATAAAAATAATATTTTATTTTTTAAAAAATCATGCACAATTGCAAGAGGGGTGAGTGCACTACACACCTCTCTAAGGCGGTAAATTGCTTAAATTTTAAGAATAAAATGAGGTAATTTGATATTTTTTTTATTTCATAGGGAATATTTTGCACATTACCCATATCACAGCAAGGTAGCTTGCATTTTTCCCCAAGTCTTATTATTGAATTCGATGGCGGTTGTAATCATGAAACATATCTGTTGGTTAATAATAAATATTTGTAACAAATATTTTTTTACTATGGCCATGCAACGATTGTTGACCATGATTTTTATAAGACTGGCTAAAACATTTGCTATGCTAAAAATCATAACAAATGTTTTTATTATGGCTTTTAAGTGTGACAAATAATTTTTTCATGGTGAAAAAAAATTATTTTTTACATAAATTTTATTTAATTATTCAATTATATTCATTTATATTGTAGTCAATAATTTTTTTTTCTAGTGTATAAAACAATAAGGATGATAAAAGTTAAAAAGATAATTAATGTGGCATCCAATGTTAGACATATCATCATTGATCGAATTATCATGACTATGTTTTAGTTTTAGGCATAATCACACTCTTCTTTCCAGAGGTTTGGTATATTTATATTTAAATTCTCATAATTTAAAAAAATTATGTTTAATACCCCTAAAATCCGCATCTGTCTAACAAATAGGTCCCTTTGTTAATCAAAATTCATTTAATTTATTTATATTAATATAAAAACTAAATGAAAATAGATATTTACCCTCGGTTAACTTATTACTAACTTAGTGCGAGTCAAATAAATTTTTCTTAAATAAACTATCCCTACAACAATAAAGATATACCTCCTATATGCATAGACGTATGATGATGTATTAGAACAATTTGGTCACAAAAAAAATTTATTTGACTTGCAATAAATTAAATAAGTCAATCGGGGTAAATTTAGATTTTTATCCGATTTTTTTAATAATATTAGCAAATTTGTTAAAATTTTACTATCAGATATTTGTCAGATGGAAGCTAACTTCAGGTGTGTTGGATATAATTTTTCAAATTTAAGAAAATTTTAGTATGATTACATTAAATCTCAGGGAATGTGAGTGTAATTAACCTTTTCTTATTTACATTATTAATTTGATTTTGATTTGATAGTTTGAGGACTAGTAATCTTTTATCATTTATCAGCCAAATATAGATTTTTCTAGCCATTAAAAATAAAAGTAGATAATACTATTTATCATTTAAACACAAACTATTATATAAACCATCATACTATATATCCATATTCTTATGCTAATAATAATAATAATAAATATGTACAAAAGTTCGAGGGCGCTACAACCCAGAAAGAAAATAGCCAAGTTTCGAGCCATTATAAAATTTGAAATGCAAATCCGGTAAGAGATTAGTGTATCTGATAATCACATAGCTAGAACTGTTAGTTTAAGATGACACGACTGACCTACTTAATAAGATTGATGATAAGGCATAAGATGCAATTTGGATAGTAAATGTGACCTATCTTCTGAAAAATGTATGGTAAGGAATGAGTTGCCTACACAACGTATAGCTAATAAGCTTATATATATACACATACGTAGTAAAACAAATTCCATGCACAACACATATTGACAATCATATTTCAATCCACAACATAGTACTGAATATTATTATTTATTCTCTTAGGGCCTTGCTTACCCCAAATTGTAATACATCACCCAATGGTCCTTGTGTTATATACATATATATATCACACAAGAGATAGCTCGTTTGATAAACCATAATCACACAACATACAACTCATATAATATGTCACGTTATCAATCATACCATACAGCTCAAATGATGTCACATCATCTTCGTTAGTCAATTGACAACACACAACTCGTCATCATATTATTTTTATTTCCATTCAAAATATCCTCATCAGTAACTTCATTATTCAAACCATCATCCATCTATCTTTCTTATACCATATCACATGAAAGCACATAATAAGTCCATAGAGCAAAAAAGTAATACAAACAAATAATCAACAATTCACAATCAAATATAAATAATTATATTTATCTCAATCTCAACACGATTAAATTAGTAGAAAGAGTTGCACAACCCTTTACTTTATAATCGTGTCCTATAATAAATTACAATCAATATATCGATAATATCATAAATTATGAATAAAATATTAGATAATATTTATATATTTTTCACCAGACTTTTAATATGCACTTATATCGAAATTCGTATCTCCTATTTATTTTTTTAAAATAACTAAATATATTAAACTTTTCAGATATACATCTAATTTAGCCATCTGTCTCTGATTACATCCCCGAATTAAGTTATCTCATAAATCCTATATTATTTTGAATAAATTTAAAATTTTTAAATACAATTGTTGAATATTTTTATTAATTTCTGCAATTCCTCTAGAGTAACTAATTAGATACATGCATATAGTTAAGTATTTGATTAATAAGTTTAAATAAATTGAATAAACTGAGTAATTTATTTATTGGCTATAATACCTTTTGAGTCAAATTAAATATTTAACCAAACTAATCAAATTTATAAATCGGATAATAGATTTTACTTTAATAAATTTATTACTTTGGACTAATCTTTTATTACTATTATTATTATATGCATAGAGTCGGAGAGCTAAAGGCGGTGCATTGATGAGCGCACTTGGGTAACCAAATTTATAACATTTTTCAAAATTCTAATTCTGGTCTCTAAGTTTTTAATTTATATAACTTAATTCCAAATATTTCAAAATATTCAAATTTCAACTTGTAATTTATTTACAATTAATATAATTGTTTAATAATTATCAAACATAAGTATATAATTATAAAAAAAAAGCTATTAAAAAAACTAATGCGGCATTTTGGGAAAGAAACCCCAAACCTGCCCCAAACTTTCGGATTTCAATTTGTTTACCTTGATCAGCCAAAAAATGTACCAAACTCGCCCCAACCTGGGCGAGTCTGGGGCGGGGCCCTAGATGCCCCAACCCCATTTCCATCCCTTATGCCCCCACCCAGTAGGGCTTAAATATCTTCACGAAGGTAAGATTTGTGTGCCTCCTTAGAGAAAGGCTTATGTGTCTCCATGAAGGAGAGTTAGGTGCATGCATGGAATATGGTTTGTGTGCCACCACAGAGAAGGACTCAAGTGCCTGCACTAAGTAGGACTTGTATACTTCCACAAAGTAGAGCTTAGGTACCTGCTGGGAGGCAAGGCTTCGTGCTGAAGGAAGGTTTAAATTGGGAGCGGGTTAATATATTTTTTCGATTCGAGCAAGGAGGTTGTCAAAATTGAAAATGGGTTTCTTGGCTAGAGACTTGAAAAGGTCTTCATTTTGCGATCCCTATGCAAAAGCACATGTTAGTACACTAGAGATAGCAGAAGGGATCTCTAGAACCACAAAGTTAAAATATTGTAGATACTACCTCAGCAATTCTCCTTCATTTTGTTGTACGGAAGAAAGACTCATGATTGCCTTACGGTATCATTTACTATTGGTAAATTGGTTCGGGAACGGAGAATCGGATTATCCAAATGATTGGACTTGATCATATGGGTAATTGATTTAACCACCTTCAAGCCGAATGTTTGAGGGTTATTATAAACAAGCAACATTTGGTCCTAACAATATATTAGTGGAGAAAGGCAACATTCTGAAAGTAAGACAAGTGCTCTTGGAATCCGTGCTCCCATCATACTCTGGCAACTTAGGCTCCATCCAGCTAAAGAATGTGCCCTCCTGCTCCAATAGGGGGGATCCTAAGACATGTCTCTAAGAATGTAAAAGTCCCTGTTGAAGCATATTAATTTGCATCCTTCAGTCGTTGATGGTGCCTTACTGTAGGACCAGATACTCCAGCCTTCCCCAAGGGGGGGGGGGGGGGACATCCCAGCGTAAACTTCTCTATGTATTCAAAGTTGGGTGAAGAGTAATTCAACATTAAGTAAGGAAACTGATCATACGCTAGAGGTCGTCCAGAGGGAGAGGGAGCATGCTTCTGTAAGTGATATCCAGAAGGTGTTAGTTTCGGTATTAGTAACTTCCATCATTCTCACATTTTAGTTTTGTGTTCCCATAGACGACACTATATAATGCGAGCAAAAAATGATGCTTGGGTCCGATTGGAGTACAAAGTAATGAGATAAAGCAATAAAGAGTATAAATGAGTGAAATTACCCATTTCTACGTACGAGCCAGAGAAGAAAATTGAAGTTCAAAGTATAAAACTCGAAGTAAGAACAAAGTTATCATTTTAGCTAAAGTTGGGTTCCATCGCTAGGAGAGGTCTCAATTTGTATACAACCCTCAACTGGTTGGATAAGACCAAATCTCCCATGGATTTGATGGAGGGTTATCTCGTAGTGGTTGGATAATATTGAAAAAAGTCTTATGAATTCGTTGGTGGGTCATCTCCCAGCAGTTAGATAAGGCTGAATTCCCTACATATTTGGTGGATGGTTAACTCTTTGCGGATAGAGACCCGTAATCCTCGGGAGCAGTTGGATTCTATTGTGGATGAGGATATTTTTTGGAGATAAGGATGTCTTCCTGAATTTTTGGCAAAGTGCCGGAATCCCAAGATTTTAGGGTTTAAAGGTTATTTCCGGCTGAAAGTGCCATATGTCCTTGTTGGGGGGGCATGGTCCGTTTGATTCTATGGAGCCTTTTGAGAGGTTCAACATGGATGCCATCTAATCCACCCATGGAACCCATGTAATATTTCTTCTACTTTGGCTTGGAGATTTCAAGTCCTTAAGCTTCCCTGTGGACCAATTGGGCCTTCTTGGATTTGAGCTTTCTCAAGCCTGGGCGTTGCTTGGGCTGTTTTGGGTTAATTTATTAATTGGGGGCACTTCCTACTTGACTTCATGGGTGCTCTACTCAACTAAACTTCCAACAGTATTTCTATTTGTTTTTCAAAAGAATATATCCAAAACTTATTATTTTAGACTATTCTAAATGATACTAGGTTAGATAGCCAATAGGATATAGGATTTAATACTTTAGGGCTAAGAATTAAAAGTTCTGGAGTTGTACATGAAAATTCGAACCCCTCCCTTTCACTATTAACTTTTTCAAGGTATTTATTAATTAATAGGTTAGATAGCCAATAGGATATAGGATTTAATACTTTAGGGCTAAGAATTAAAAGTTCTGGAGTTGTACATGAAAATTCAAACCCCTCCCTTTCACTATTAACTTTTTCAAGGTATTTATTAATTACTAGTATAGTTAGGCAGCGCAACAATCCTTCCACACCATAAGAATTAATAGTATTCTTTTTTCTAGTGTATAAAAACAATAAGAATGATAAAAGTTATAAAGATAATTAATGCGGCATCCAATGTTAGACATATCATCATTGACCGAATCCCCATCATTACCCGCTAAAAGGACAAAAAAAAAGCCCCTTCGTTAAGGGAAAAATGGATATTACAGCAGGATCCGAGTGTAAGGTCACGGGTTGGGTCGCCGAGCCCTTCCCCGTACTTAAACCCATAGACCAACCCGATAAGGCAGGAAGAATTGTGCATCGTTCGAATAAAGCTGGGAGATGCTCAGATTACTACCCGTGGCATTATCTACTGTGTCAAATTGGGCCCTATAAATACTCAAATATAATTCAATTGAGGTAACTAGCATTAATTACTTTTGATCATTCACCTTCTAATCATATATCAACTCGAACTAACTTGAGCATCGGAGAATCTTAGTCGATGACGAACCTGACGAACCTAACATACGTGTTTCAATCCTCAGGACCCATCACCGATTTGAAAAAATTACGTTGCCAAACCTGATATCGTCCCGTGAGATCGCATATTTGAGTTGGATTAAATTTATTAATAAAATAATATTAAAATATATTAATTAATGGATCGTTTAAAATAGTAATTTTTTCTTACCTGTTCGAAGTATTGGCGGAGGAAGAAAAAAAAAAGCGGCTAAAGAAGAAAGGTAAAATTTGACTTTGGCCTAATTTTGTTTTTTTATTATGCCTAGAGTGGGAGAGAGACGGTGCATTGATGGCTCACTTGGGCAACCCAAACCAAATTTTCTCTTACATTATATGCCTATCTATATATTATATAGATAACTTTTATCAAAATTCCAAGTATGTTTTCTAATTTTTTAATTTATATAACTTAACTCCAAATATTTTATAAAACACCAATCTAGTCCCTTTAAATTTTAATATATTCAATTTCAACTTACAATTTATTTATTAATTTAATTTTTTTAATAATTACCAAATATAAGTATATAATTATAAAAAATATTAAAAAAACTAATGCGGCGTCTTGGGAAAAAAATCCAAACTTGCCCCTTTCGACTTCAATTTGTTTACCCCGACCCATCAAAAAGTGTACCAAACTCGCCCCAACCTGAGCGATTCTAGGACGGGGCCATAGATGCCCCATCCTCATTTCCATCCCTAACGCCGCCACCGAGTAGTGCTTACACATCTTCACCAAGGTAGGTCTTGTCTGCCTCCCTAGAGAAAGACTTAAGTGTCCATGAAGGAAGACTTAGGTGCATGCATGGAACATGGTTTGTGTGCCACCATGGAGAATGACTTAGGTGCCTGCATGAAGTAGGACTTGTGTGCTTCCACAAAGTAGAGCTTAGGTACCTGCTAGGAAGCAAGGCTTAGTGCAGAAGGAAGGTTCAAAGTACCTACTCAGAGTAGGGTTTGGATGCCTGTGTTGAAGACAGGATTTTTGTGCCTGCACGGATTAGCGCTTAGGTGCCTGCATGAAATAGGACTTGTTTTCCTCTATGGAGGAGCAGATGAGGGTTTGTTCCTTGAGCTTTGAATGGAGCAGCACATCATCTTCCAGTTCCTTGTATTTTTTACAAAGGATTTCTTTCTTGTAGTTCCTAGTCCCTCCATGTTAATATAGTTTTTCGATTCGAGCTAGGAGGTTGTCAAACTTGGGAGCCGGTTTCTTGGCTAGGGACTTGAAAAAGTCCTCATCTTGTAATTCCTATGCAAAAGCACATGTTAGTACACTAGAGGTAGCAAAAGGGACCTCTTGGGCCACTATGTTAAAATACTGCAGATACTCCCTCAACAATTCTCCTTTATTTTGTCGTACGGAAAAAAGGCTCACGGTTGCCTTACGACATTGTTTATCATTGGCAAATTGATGGAGAAAGGGAGAACGGAATTCTCTAAATGATCAGAGTTGATCCCATGGGTAATTGATTTAACCACCGTTAAGCTGACTGTGTGAGGGTTATCACAAACAAGCAGCATTTGATTGTAACAATATAACGGTGGAGAAGGCAACTTTCTGAACGTAAGAAAAGTGCTCTTGGAATCCGTGCTCCAATCATACTCTGGCAATTTGGGCTCCATCCAGCTAAAGAGGGTGCCCTCCTGTACCCATAGGGAGATCGTAAGACATGTCTCTACAAGTGTAAAAGTCCCTGTTGAAGCATATTAACTTGCATCCTCCAATCGTTGAGGGTGCCTTACTGTAGGACCAGATGCTCCAACCTTCCCCCAGGTGGGAAACTTCTCTATGTATTCAAAGTTGGGTTAATAGTAAATCAACATTAATTAAGGATATTGATCATAGCTAGAGGTGGTCCAGCGGGAGAGGGAGCATGCTTCTGTAAGTGATTCTCGAGGAGGTGTTAGTTTCAGTGTTAGTAACTTTCATCTTTCTCACATCTTAATTTTGTGTTCCCATAGACGAATCTATATAATGCGAGCAAAAAATGATCAAAGTACAAAGTAATGAGATAAAGCAATAAAGAGTATAAATTAGTGAAATTACGCATTTTTATCTATAGGCAAGAGAAGAAAATTGAAGTTCAAAGTATAAAACTCCAAGTAAGAATAAAATTATGATTTTAGCTAAAGTTGGCCTTTTATCTCTAGGAGAGCTCTCAATTTAAATACAATCCTCTGCTGGTTGGATAAGATCAAATCCTCCATGGATTTGATTGATGGTTATCTCATATTGGTTGAATATTCTTTATGAATTCATTGGGGGGTCATCTCCCAATAGTTGGATAAGGTTGAATCCCCGACAGATTCGGTCAATGGTTAACTCTTGGCGAATGGGGACCCGCAATCCTCGGGAGCAGTTGGATTCTATTATGGTTGAGGATATCTTTTGGAAATAAGGATGCCGATTTTTCGCGAAGTGCCAGAATCCCAATATTATAGGGTCTAAAGCTTACTTCCGGCTGAAAGCGCTAAGTGTCCTCATTGGGGGCGTGGTCTGTATTTGATTCTATGGAGCCTTTTGAGAGGTCAACATGGATGCCATCTAATCTACCCATGGAGCCCATGTAATATGAGTTTTTACTTTGGCGTGAGAATTTCAAGTCTTTAAGCTTCCCTGTGGACCATTTGGGCCTTCTTGGATTTGAGCTTTCTCAGGCCTGCATTGTTGGGGCTCTTTTGGTTAATTTATTAATTAGGGGCACTTCCTACTTGATTTCGTGGGTGCTCTGCTCGACTAGACTTCCTGGGTGCACCCTGGTCCCTTTAAGGCTTCTTGTGTTTGTCTTTCTTTACACTCTCGTGATCTCTTTCTTCTTTTTGTATTGTCTGGACCACTTTGGGCCAACCAATTTTCATGAGCATCATACTTAATTATACGAAAGGCATAAAAGTAAACTTAAGCCTCAAATAGAACTAATAATTTTTATTAATTTTAAATATGCAAGAATACAATATTCAAAAAAAGTGATCATTTTGCGTAAAACTGAATATGTTTGTGGATATATTAATTAATATACGATTTAATAACCCAAAATAGTTATTCTGACTCACTCACACTTAATAAATAATATAAATAATAAAAACATAAAAGTTAAAAATTAAAAAAAAATGAAGAGATTGGGATATCTGAGATTTTTATTTTTATTTAATTAATTAATTCATATATAATTGATTAATTGATTCATATATAGCCCACAAAAGACTTCAATATACACATATTAAGATACAAAGTAATTAATTAATTAATAAATGTCATCATCCATCTTCCCTCTATAAATAGAGTCAATGGTGCAACCTAAAAGCATCCATCCACCTACAATATTTCTCTAATTTTGCAATTGCCACAACACCAATAATTAACAATGGGTCTCCTAAAAAAGTCTATCTTAATCTTCTTGATCATGGTGATGGTTATAATGCAGAAGCCATGTGAAGCTGGCCGACAATTGGGAGAAACACACAACGCCGTTGATCTCCCGTCATCAATGGAACAACTTGACAAACTCTACACTCAGTCGCCCCAGGTTGTTGTTGTCCCACCCATCGCTGTTGTCCCACCCTCCATCCCATCGCTCCAAATTCCTCCACCTCCAATTCCTCCAATTCCTCTAACCTCCTATGGTGTTGTACCATTCTACACTCAATCGCTTCAAAACATTCCTCCCATCTCTTACGGTTTTGTGCCACCCTACACCCAATCGCTCCAGGTTCCTCTGGGCTCCAACAGTGATGTTTCACCTCCTTAATCTAAAATAGGATCGGGTTGACCATATAAATACACATCTACACAAGATCTAGAGAAGTTGATTCTCTTGTAGTAAATAAGTGTAGAATAAATATTAATTCTTGTTTGAAATAATACATAAAAGTTTAATATACCTCAAAAATTGAAGAAAAGTTTCATCTTCTCTCTACACCATATATATACATATATGTTTACATATTTATTGTATTTCCAACTCGATGCTTTTCTCACTCCAAGTTTTTCTTACTTTATGTCTTATGAATTTAATACAAATTACCCCCTGTGAAAATATACCAAATTATTTTTCTGTGTTTGTGATAGAGCAATTAATTTACCTCCTCACATGGTTTTCCATAATACACGCGCTTTTTACTTATTTTTTTTATTATATTGAATTTGAATTATTTAAAAATCATTGGATCTTATTTAAATCAAATGTTCAAATTCAATTATAGATCAATGGCTTAGATCTTACTCAACCCAAAATCAAAGGTCTAAATTTATAATTTTAAATTTACCTAATATATATATATATAAATGTTAATTTAAAAGTACATTATATGTAATGAATTAATATATAATTATACCTATATATATATATATAGAGAGAGAGAGAGAGAAAGGGCAACAAGGGCAAGTTGGGGAGGGGGTTTGGGTGCAGCGACGGCAAGTTGGAGAAGGTTCTTTGGACACAGCTACAAGGAAAGGGGTTGGAAGAGGTTGTTTGGGCACAGCTACAAGGAAAGGGACGGGGGAGGGAGGCGCGGCGAGGTGGAGGACGGCAACGGTCATGGAGATTGAGGTGGTAGACTAAGGGGGGAAAGGGCGGGGGTGGGGTCTTTTTTAAAGAAAAAAAATATTATATATTTTATATGAAAACTAGTATTTTAGTTTTTAATAAATATTTAGTTATATTAAAATTATTAAAATTTTACATATAATATATTATATAAAAATAATATTTTATTTTTAAAAAAATCATGCACAGTTGCAAGAGGGGTGAGTGCACTACACACCTCTGTAAGGGGTAAATTGCTTAAATTTTAAGAATATAATAAAGTAATTTGATATTTTTTTTATTTCATAGGGAATATTTTGCACACTACCCATATCACAGCAAGGTAGCTTGCATTTTTCCCCAAGTCTTATTATTGCATTCGATGGCGGTTGTAATCATGAAACATATCGGTTGGTTAATAATAAATATTTGTAACAAATAATTTTTTGGGAAAATTGCAATTTTCGTCCAGTTTCTTAGGGGCGGTGGCGTTTACAGTCCAGGTCTTTTTCAAAATAGTATAGTAGAACAGTAATTAAAAAATTTGGCAATTTTAGGACAAATTACCCTAAATCAGCCGGAATTGTGCACGTTTGGGGCATGTGAGCGTCTGAAAATTGGGGGAAGCATACGTGTTCGGTGATACCGCTCACGTGTAAAAAAAAGGGGGGCCAAACATGACGTGGCAAAGTTGACGTGGAAAAAAAGGTCATGTCAGCTTGCCTATTAAAATCGCTCTTTTTGCTCTGCAAAACGCATTCACAGCTTACCCATAATCTTTGCCATG
Organism: Sesamum indicum; assembly: GCF_000512975.1. NCBI lineage: Eukaryota > Viridiplantae > Streptophyta > Magnoliopsida > Lamiales > Pedaliaceae > Sesamum > Sesamum indicum. The sequence goes on along the minus strand of NC_026146.1, from coordinate 3,368,709 downwards.
CAAGAAAAAATTCGCTCCCAAGGCACGATTTAAGGAGAAATTGAGCAAGAAATTGAAATGAGCAGCATTTCATCTCTTGTCGATTGCTATTGTGGAAAGAGGGCAGTGCTTCGGACCTCATGGACTGAGATCAATCCTGGAAGGAGATTTCATTCATGTAAAAACTACAATGTAAGTTTGTTTTTCTTTTTTGTTCATCTCCACTTTGCTGAATTTTCTCCTCATTATATTTTTCTTATTTTCTTAACTGATTGTAGATGGGTGGGTGTGGTTTTTTTTATTGGGAGGACCCTCCAATGTGTAGAAGGGCGCGTACAATTATCCCAGGTTTATTGCGCAAGAAGAATGAAATGGAAGCTGAAATTTTGAAACTAAATTTCAGGCATGGAAGACTTTGGAGACAGACAGTTGTTTTGTTGGTTGTTTGCATAATGTGCATTTGGGTGAGTGTTTGATTGTGTTCGAAGAAGCAACAAGAAAAATGTAGGGTGTAGAAGATGAAGAAGATGGTTAGGCTTAGTAGGGTGTAAAAGATGAAGAAGATGGTTAGGCTTTGAATGTATTGTATTTGGTATTTTTGAAGTACTTGTATCACAAAATCCATATGTAATCATTTGGTTATGTGTAATGGAATTTTCCCCTGTTTCAATGTATTGTATTATATTTAGTATTTAGTATTTAGTTTCATCTTTCAATTAATTATATTACAAATTCATATGTTACCATTTGGTTATGTGTAATGAAATTTCTGCACATTACTTTTCTTGCAAACCAAAACTTCAACATTTCCTGCAAACCAAACAAAAAATTCATGTTACCATTTGGACTGTAATATACATACTTTCTGGAAAAATTTCTGCACACCAAAACTTCAACAATGCAAACAAAAACAGAACACTCAAATACCCCTGTTTCATGGCATTTCACTTCACTTGCACAATGCAACCAATGCAAACAGAAAACATAACTCATAATTTCTGCAAACAGAAAAGTAATGGATAACTCATAACTCATAATTTCTGCAAACATAATTTCTGCAAACAGAAAACAGAACTCATAATTTCTGCCAAGAATTCTTACATTGCAATGTATTTGACTTCATGACATTTCACAAACACTATCCACAAAAACTCCATTCCTACCACCCCAACACAAAAACTGATTCACAAAAGCAAGTGCACAAAAACTACTTTTGCCCGTGATCCTCAGAACTTTGGGAAGGCCAGCTAGAGATGTCAACCCACTTTCTCCCATGCTCCTTCACTATTGTCTTGGAAATAGGAGCTGCTGGCCTGCTTGAAAAGGAGGGCATGAAACTGGTACCAGTCATTAGAGGAGGTGCCCTGATGTTGAGTCTCAGTTGCAATGTCACTTGGGGTCAGAATGACATGTTTGTGTTGGCCATCTACAATTGTTCGTACATTGTAGGCCCTTGAACACATGGTGGAGTTGGGTGTAGGGCCAGGTTCTGTCAGTATTTCTGGCTCCACATCATGCTGCATTGGCTCATGTTGTTCCACAATTGGAGGTAAAATTGGTGGTTGATCATTTACTCCACTATCACTAGCAGGCATAGTCACCTAATTCAATATCATTGAACACACGGTCAACCAATTTGTACAATATGATTAAACACCCATAAAAAAATGAGCATACTTACCCTATTTGGATCTTCATAGACATAATGTTTCCTCTTCCTTGTAGTGCTTGTGGACGATGAACCTGCCTGAAAATGAAAATTAATATACAAAAGAGTACATTAGTTTATATGTATACAACAGATTATGTATAGAAATAAAAGTGAATATTGAGGTACCTTTGAAAACAATGCATTCATTTCAATCTCATCAAGCCCAGGTTCTTGCATGTCCTTATATAAGGCACATCCCTTTGCATTATGCCCCTCTTCACCACATATCTTGCAGTGGTGTTTGACATGTTGCCTTCTGAGTTTAATCTGTTTCTTCTGCTTTTTCTTTCCATCTTTTTCTTTACCTTCATCAGGCTCTCTATTTCTTGCTCCAGCAGGTCTTCAAGGACCCCGTCCAAAATTTAGAGGCAACGGAGGAATGAAGTCTGTCTCAGCCCACAGCATTTCACCACTGATTGGTATTGTAGCAGGTTCATACACTGACTTGTATGTATCCACATTGTAGTAAGGGTGAACCATCTCTTCAGGCTGCAAATTTTGATTAAAAATTGCACTGCATGCATGCTTGCAAGGGATTCCTAACAACTGCCACAATCTACATGTACATGTTCTCCTCTCCAAATCCACTAAGAACTGACTCCCATCATAACATGAAATTTGATAGTATCTATCATTGGCCTTAATAGGGATGCAGTCACCATTTGATAGTATCTATCATTGGCCTTAATAGGGATGCAGTCACCAATTTTATCAATGTGTTTCTGCAGCAACTTTTTAATTTTGGGGCACAGAGTTCCTTTCCACTTCTTGGATGCTTTTTCCCTGTTTTCTTGCAACCTTCGCATTAGATATTCCCTTATCCATTCTAGCATTGTAAGAATAGGCTTATTTCTTGCATCCATTATGTTTGCATTGAAGCTTTCACAACAATTATTAAGTAACATATCACATTTTGGCAATTCAGTAAAATGTGACTTACTCCACTCACTTGGGGGCTTTTAATTCAACCAATCAAAAGCTTTCTCATCTAACTTCTTTATCTCTTCCATTCTTAGTTTAAACTCCCCCATTGTGCTTGCTCTTGCTGCTTTCCACATTGCATTTTTATATGCAAGACCCCTAAAACCCGCAATCTTGAAATTATTGTGTAAATTTCCTACACAAAACCTGTGTGCAGCATTAGGAAAGACACTATGAAAAGCCTGTAAAAGTCTTTTCTGTTTGTCTGACATAAAAGTGTATTCACTGTGCCTCTGAATACACACATCCTGTTTCAGCACCGTTAAGAACCATTCTCATGTGTCTGTAGACTCCCTCTAGACCACAACATATGCAATGGGGTACAAGTTATTATTCGGGTCCACCCCGACAGCAGTTAGCAATATTCCCTTATGAGGTCCCTTCAAATGACAACCATCTACACATATAATAGGCCTACAACCTCCCAAAAATCCCTGCTTCAAAGCACTGAAACAAACATAGAACTTTTCAAATCTGTTCTGCCCATTTTCATCATTAATCCCCACAATGCAAGCTGCAATAGGCATGTTTCTAAGTTCACAACCATAGAACACAGCTACTGTTATAGATTCTGTTTCAGGGTCTGTAAAAAGAGCATACAAAAAAAAGAAACCGAAGCAACATAGCAATAACAACACACCAACATTATAATAGCAATTTAATGGGGGGCCACGTTTCCCCTTTACAAAATAGCAATACAAAAAAAAAAAAAAACAGACACACACACACAAAACAACAAAACAGCAGGAGACAATGTTTCCCCTTTTCACAATACCAAATTTATTTTCTTTAAATACTATTTTTGAGAGCACTAAGCACAATGCAAGCAAAATAACAAAAAAAAAATGGAGGAACCACTTACGATAAGCAGGCGGTGGCATATTCACATGCCTGTCTGCGCGAATGACGACCATCTTCCCACAATCGATTTTACAGCTGTGAAAACTCATTTTCCTTCGTGCTAAAGTCCAGTAATTGTGTTTTTACTCTTTTTTCTTTCTTTACAATTTAGGGATTTGGCTGGGGAAATTTACCCCTCTTTCTTTACCCCACTCTGTAAAAGAGGTGAGAAGACGACGGCACGTGAGAAAGACGTGCTGACTGTTTTCCCTCGAACACTTTCCACATTGGCAAGCTAACGTGGCCTTTTTTCCCACATCAGCTTTGCCACGTCATGTTTGGCCCCCCTTTTTTTTTTTACATGTAAGCGGTATCACCGGACATGTATGCTTTCCCCAATTTTCAGACGCTCACGTGCCCCAAACGTGCACAATTTCGGCTGATTTAGGGTAATTTGTCCTAAAATTGCCAATTTTTTTTAATTACTGTTCTACTATACTATTTTGAAAAAGACCTGAACTGGAAACGCCACCGCCCTTAAGAAACTGGACGAAAATTGCAATTTGCCCTAATTTTTTATTGTGGCCATGCAACGATTGTTGACTATGGGTTTTGTAAGACTGGCTAAAATATTTGCTATGCTAAAAGTCATAGCAACTATTTTTCTTATGGCTCTTAAATGTGACAAATAATTTTTTCATAATGAAAAAAAATTATTTTGTAGATAAATTTTATTTAACTGTGATTAGTAATAGCGATTTATCATAATTTTTAATCATATTCATTTATATTGTAGTCAATAATTTTTTTTTCTAGTGTATAAAACAATAAGAATGATAAAAGTTAAAAAGATAATTAATGACACTCTTCTCTCTAGAGGTTTGGTGTATTTATATTTAAATTCTCGTAATTTAAAAAATTATATTTAATACACCTAAAATTCGCATCTGTCTAACAAATAGGTCCCTTTGTTAATTAAAATTTATTTAATTTATTTTATATTAATAAAAAAACTATATGAAAATAGATATTTACCCTCGATTAACTTATTACTAACTTAGTGTGGGTCAAATAATTTTTTTCTTAAATAAACTATCCCTACAACAATGAAGATATACCTCCTATATGCATAAACGTATGACGATATATTAGAATAATTTGGTCACAAAAAAAATTATTTGATTTGTAATAAATTAAATAATTCAATCGGGGTAAATTTAAATTTTTATCCAATTTTTTTAATAATATCAGCAAATTAGGTGAAATTTTACTATCCGATATTTGTTAGATGGAAGCTAACTTCAGATGTGTTGGATATGATTTTTCAAATTTAAAAAATTTTAGTATAATTACATTAAATCTCAGGGAATGTGAGTGTAATTAACCCTTAATTTTATTTTACATTATTAATTTGATTTTGATTCGATAGGTTGAGGAATAGTAATCTTTTATCATTTATCAGCAAAATATAGATTTTTCTACCCATTAAAAATAAAAGTAGATAATACTATTTATCATTTAAACATAAAAAAAGGGTCTTATTGATTTATATTACATATATATATATATATTTCAGAAATCAATTCAGACTAATTTCTTCAAAACAAATAAAATAACATTTTGTGTTTAAACAATAAATAAACTATTTTTTTTTATTTTTGAATTGGCTAAATGAATTTTATGTGTATGTGATAAACAATAAAAAGAATATAATTTATTAAATGATCAGATCAAAATCTAATAAAAATATTCAAGATAATTCAGTAGATGAAAATAATCCAACTTAGGATGCCACATTAATTACATATTTTATCGTCATTATTCTTCTTATTGTCTTATATTAGATATGATGCGTGTAAGAAACGTATGTATGAAATAAATGATGCAAGCAAAAAATGCAGTGATAGGTCCACTTAGAGTGGAAAATGGTAAAATAAGTGTTAGAAGGTAAAAATTATCAAACGAGTAAAGAAAAGAGTGAGATTGCTCAATTTTGTATATAATTATAAATAGCTTGATATGAAATTAAAGTTATAAGTACAAACTTACAATGCTTCTTTAAACTAACATGGTAGCAAAAAACGTGAAGGTTGTAGTATGGGGCTCAAAGTGAAGAATATGCCAAAACATATGAAGGTGTGAATTTGTCTGTCTCATCATGTCCTTCTCCCACTAGAGGAGCTCCCTATTTATAAGCAATTACAAGATTGTTAGAAAAGATCACAAATCTAGGGGAGTATGGCCTCAAACTTGTTAGGTAATGCTAAATCCCCCTCAGATGGTGCAGAGTCCCCAACGATTGGATTCCCTCGGACTTGAGGGGGGGTAGCTGAAGGATCCCCTCAAATTCGGGGGACTGTTGGAGTCTGTTGTGTATCAATTGGGAGATAAAAATGCCTTCTCGAATTTTCAGGAAGGTTGATGAGAAGGCCTCTCCCAGCCAAACTTCAAATCTACTAAGATTTATAATACTTCTCCCTGAGGAAACCACGTATCCCTTAGGGTGCTACTAGTCCTTATCTCATTCTGTGAGAGGGACCTCTAAAGGTTTTGCGTAGTTGCCACTTAAGTCCCCGTGGGTGCCATGTGAAGAATCTTTGATTTTAATTGGGGAACTCCCAATCTTAAGCCTCCTTATGGTCCTATGAGATTTATAATAACCCCACCTATGGATGATTAGATGACTGGTTCAGCCATATGAGACTTTTGCACTTCATGCAAATTGCAATATAAGTAAGTAGATATGGTTTTCCTCCTACATATTTCTCAAAGGAAGAATGGCAAATCAACTTTACAATTGCACGACATAATTATCACAACTAAGTAGATTTCTACCTATTTCTACATCCAAGTTTACCTATCTATGAAAAATTTAAGAGGAGGAAAATGAAAACTGTGATCCCTATCAAAATTAAATATAACAAAAAAGAAATTTTTTTAATGCATCAACAATAAACTAAAACTGCGACGATGTAGACGGCCGGTCATCTTGCTTCTCTATTAGCACACACCTCGATGGTGGACCAAACATGCTCAATATCACCTACAGAAAAACAGAGGAATCATCGATCGTTCCAACATTCAGAAGGTCAAAATCTGAATAGATTGTAAAGATAATTTTCATAAACCTCCCATGAATTTCGAGCATATATAACAGAAACTCATCGATCTTGAAAAATTCCAATACCGATCTTGGATTGCAAAATTATAATGTATATTTTCATGAAATAGAGGGAATTCTTTCTTCAAAATATGTCCAAATCCCTGAGTTAAAGTTTGCAAAAAACGGCCGAGGGACATCTCCGTTTCATTCATAAGACAGATAAACGGGTACGAAGGGTATGAATCTTACAGGTAAAAAGACGAGGCCGTGCAAGAAACCAAGAAGCACCAATGAAAGATACATTTTGAAATAGTAAACCTGCAAACCGGAGAATAACATTAGAAGTAGAACGAAATGCGTTGTTTGATATACAAGCCTTTAGATAGCAAGATCGCATACCACAAAAACTTCTGTCCTCGAAAAGCACAAAACAAGCACTCCAACAAGCTTTGTTAGTGTGATTCCACTGCACGAAAAAGTGAAATCATTTTTTAACAGCTTTGAGTCGAGGAGTTACCGGTATCAATATGGGAGAGAAACAGAACACTCGGAAGACAAGAGTAGTCGATAGAGTAATATTAAAGAGAATATCAACTGAACAAAAGCTTCTTCGACTAAGAAGGGAAAACTCGAACCTGAATACTGAAGCCCCCATGGTTGTCAGAGCTTCTTTCATCCGTTGATTCCTATCTCCGCTGCTCACCTGACATAACAACGTAATTCAGGGATCATTAAATCAACTATATTAACAAACCTTTCAATAGCTTTTTGCAAATATTACAGACTTCTTAGTGTTGGATGATTGATACAATTTTTATCCGACAAGCAAGTATGCATTATAGATATAGTGTGCTAAGCATCGAAAATTCATGTTAACCAAAAATATTCATGTGGATTTTATCAATTGTTTGTTAGCGCCCGCTTTCTTTTCCCCCTAAATACTAGATAAAGCAACAAAACATTATTGACATGTGTCTGATTTCCGTCCTAACATGTGCTAATTCTGTTTTCTTAGTCCCCTGTGCATGCGAATTCAAAGAAGGAAAAAGATTATAATATTAAGACATGGAAAAAAAAGGGATAAATATTGAGAAAATAAGAAGAGAAACCTCACCAAGAAAGCATGAGTGATATGCACACAGAACTCAACGGCGATACCCACCGACATCACGAGGTTCACAACGGACAACGCGTTCAGTTGGATATTTAGGATTGCCATTATACCCTGAAAGGAGACGTTTTATAAATGAAAGCATGCTAGAATTTTAGACCTTTCTTTTTCCAACTGGTATATGAATCATTAGAAAGAAAGAAAAACGTACCAAAAGATCCACAACGATCATCACTAAAACGAGTAGAATTATTGCTGAAGTCCAGAAACTAAACACAAAAAAGAATAAAATGAAAATAGGAACTGAATGAAATACAATAATTGGACGAAGGAGTAAGGATGATATTCACATAGCAAGAGAAAAATACTGACCTGCATGTGATAACCAAGCAAACAACAAAAACTGCACCTGTTAAATTGTCAAAAGAAACGAGATATCTTAAGAGTTTAGCCCGAAGAAAATGCACCGGCCCAAGTTGATTGAAGCGTAAAAAGAACTAACCAATAGCTATAGCGAGGTTGATCAGAGCTGTCTTCCATATATTAAGGTACTGCTCGAAGAACATATAAAAGACGGCATATGGAAAGACATCAATCTGTACCAGCAAAATCAAATGTCAGCAGAACGATAACACCACCGCAAGGGATTCTTTATACTAGCAGAGAAGTCAATGGACCGTAAACATACTAGCTTTGCTAACTGGTTATAATTGCAGAATCTGTAAAGTAGGAAATTCTTAGGATTGCTAAAAAAATTTTCATGAAAATACAAAATGAAGTGAACTGCTAAATAAAAGTGCAGCAGAGAGAAATCAAGACCACCCAGCTTGAGAATAAATGTTTAAACTAATTATCCTCAAGGTACAACTCTTCTCCAGAAGAATTACCTTTAAAGATTCAGACATTTTCGAACTAAAATCTCGTGCAGCCCGCATTGAGTTTACGTAGTCAATCTGGAAACAGTAAAAATGTAAAATAGCGGCAAGTCATACTCATTACGTGTTTCAACAACATAACAGAATAAAAGATCATCACACAAACTTGCAAAAAATGATTACCTGTTTGTTAAGGGGAGTGTGGTATGTCCGAAATGCTGATGCTCGTATTATTCCATCCTCATAGCCTAACAACATATGGTTATAAAATCACAACTTTTAGAGACAGAAATAGCTTTGGGCTTAGTAAATTTCACAAAGTTCGGCAAGAAACATGATTATCCAAATTTCCACCTTTGAGTTCGACGCTGCTTGTATACGCCCCATTTCCACCTTTAGCACAATCAGCGGAAGGTAAAGCACTAAGGAACCATGGCAGCTTTTCCCTGAATTGTTCAGTGGATGGACGATCGTTTTGTAACTCTGAGTGTCGGAAACACTGAAAAATACCCGTGTTAGTCACTATTTTCAACCAAAAGTCATTTTCTCTTTGCCTCAGGTTAAGTTACCGTTGTACAGTCCTTGCACACTGAGCTGAGTCCACAAGAACCACTACTTGACGAACAACAAGGAGGCTGAAACAGAAAAATGTTCCATCAGATATACTGCAAAGGTCACATACAATTTTTAAGAAAACAAGAGGAGGATTATCGCACAGCTTGAAAGAGCAATAACTTACGAAACCCACTCAGCTTTACCCCAAAAAATTGCATATTTTACAAGAATTTGGTGACATGAACACACAATTATTCTGTTCTAGTGAGCGTATACTAAGGTGGAAAGTAGAAAAAAAAAATTACCTAAAACTATACTCTTTATCCTGGTTTTTCTGTGATTTATATGACTTTGACATCATCTGTCTAAAACTTTTTAGAATCTTAAAATTATTTATCTCGAGAGAACTAGCAACATGTCTTATCATAGTTGAATTATGAAAAATCTTTGAAAACCAATGAAATGTGAACTCAACTGACAAAAGAAAAGCTATTCAGAGGCAATATAATTAGTGAAAACAAGTTTGTATATTTAAGATGAAATAACAAATCAATATCTGAGCGTATTGGGGACCTGATCGTCAGGAGGACAGTAGCTCCCGTTTGTGAATTTTCGACAACACCCAAAAGCTTCAGGAGAGAGCCAAACAAGAAAATCATCAAGCCATGAAGCTGCAGGTTTAGCTATATAACTCGACTCTGGTACTAAGGATGCTCTTGCAATCTGCAGAATACAGGAAGTTTCAAGTTAGAAATAGTAACTTCAAAGAAATTAAACCTATCCAGACATGAAACTTAGGGATATCCTATGACCGAGGAATATAGTGAAATACAGAGTGTGTGCATGAGAGACTGGACAAAAGCCCAATTTCTCTCCCAGTGGCCAACAACTATCTGATATTGTAATGATTAGAAAGTAGCTGTGTCTTAATACAATGGATTTACCTCATTTAGAAGAGAATTGGAATCACACTGACTGATGGAACAGAGCTGGTTTGTTTGTCTTGATTCTGAACTGAAGAAACAAAAAAGATGGGCATAATAAGAAATTCATTACGAAATAAAAGTCTACAAGTAGTTAAGAACTTTAAGTACAGCAGAAAGCAACGTAGTTCATGTTGTCTCTAGAAGGCCGTGGAAATGCATAAACTCATTTACTATTTCCCAGATAGATGATGTAAGCATCTCGCTCCCGCAGTCAAACCTCTTTATCATATGGAGGAATACCAACACACAAGGAAATAGCCATAACCACGTTTCTCTTTCTTTATCTTTTCTGTTTATGCTCTGATGATGTCCGAGATGGGTGGATATTTCCACAGACGTACGAGTGAAGAATGAAATTTCAAGTCTATAGAAGCACATTCCCTGAAGGGACATCAAAAATGAATTCCCAAGAAATAAGCATCATATTGAGGACAAATGACAGACCTGAAATTGTAGTTTTGCACCACAAAGTAGAGTGGCGGACCAATTCTTAGATATTCAGCGAGATTATTAAAGTAACCCTGCAGGAATGAATATAACTACGAGTATAAGGTTTCTAAAGAATGAACAAAAGGTGTATACCATAATACAAAATGGTAAGTGATTAAGACCTGAAGATACGAGTCTCGAGGAAGAACAATTTGCTGTTCTAAACCAGGTTCAATTCTTGGACATAACGCCTTGATCAGTCAATAAAGAAAATTAACTCTTTGGACCACAAATGAAATAACTACTAAGACATATGAACCATACATTAAAAGAATGGGAAAAAGGTAGTGCTACAACTTACTATGCTTGCCAGCGCAAATGCACTAAAAGCACAGACAACCAGCAGTTTTACACCCCAAAGGTTCAGAATGGGAGCATGAATTTCCTAGACAAAGGGAAATCACGGGTTATTGTACGACAAAGAAAAAACATAAATGTCAGAGCTTACAGTCATTAGAAACCAAACACCACAGATCGGATTTTTATCAACTAGAAACTATCAATAACCCAGTTCTCAAAACCCATCCACAATTTCGAGAGATTTTAAGGTACCTGAAGTTCACTCAAAATAAAAGGAAAGAATAAGAAAATTCTGTATTTATCCTGTTCTTTTACATCTTGCACGAACTAAGGATATAGTCCTTGAATGCATGCCAGATTCTTCACAAGGATGCATATTAATTAGACAAAAGAAAGAATCAAGCCCATCTCTTACCTTCATATATCGAGCAAGCAATCCGAGTTTCTGCTGATGGCTGCCTACAATTTCACAAGCAGTCTTTACTTTAGCTTTGTGTTTTTATCATATAATAGGCATGCAATAAGATAGCATGACCAAAAGAAAAAGCATATTGCTCAACGAGATTCCCCAAAAGTACCTTTCTCCAGCTCCGCATTCGAACCAGATACTTTGATACAAGGAAAACAATCGATCCTGTTATCCTCAGCTCTTAGGAAGTCAAAAACAATTAAGGCAACAAATGCAGTGACTTGAAGTAGGAAATCCAAGAGAACAGCCAGTGCTGCAAACAATGGGTGCATAAGAGTTAAACAAGAAACACATATTAGGTATATAGTTACTTGGCAGTCACTATGATAGCATCTCTCTTGGATAGTGTAAAAGATGCAAAATTAAGATTTAACTGATAAGAGTTCCAACCTGCAAACATGGAAAAGACACGGCAAGCTGGCATAGGGATGAAACTCCCAACTGCAAATGCCAAGACCTCCGCCAGACTAGCTAGGGTTATAGAAGGCCCAACTTCTACAAGTGCATTACTAATCCGTCCCTCTATAGGCAGTTCTACCTGTTGTCGCTTTACTGCATGAACCAATATGCACATGTTGTCTACTCCAACCTGACAATCATGGAAAATGCCAATCAACGCATCAAGAGTAGAAAACAGTACACAAATCCATTTTGTGCACATGTTGGTGCCTCTCTGTTTGAGAAGATGAATGTGCCAGACTCATTTTATGAACCTAATTACACATCCATGGTTGGCCAATTTGTTTGAAATGCCAAGTTTTGGAGCTGTTCTCACCAGAGACTAGCACTGCTGAGTTCAACTTTTCAACATGAATAATGTGTTATGCAACAAAAGCTCAAGAACATCTGATAAAATTGAATCTTCCTCAAACCTACAACTATCATTTAAAAATTCTGAACAGAAAAATCTTTTTGGAGAAGAACGAAAAGCATGAAAATTGACAAAGTTAAGAAGATACAGTTAAGTACTTCGAGAACAAAACTTACTGCCAATACAAGAAAAGGAATGACTTCCATTATTATTAGTGTTGATTTGACTCCAATTGCACTGAAGAATCCAACTGATCCAAGTACGGATAACATGACAAGAACAACCCCTGATAGGCCAAGCAATACCTGTGGAAGCATATGTGCAGTATCAACCAAATAAGAGAATGTCAAGGTGATACTTGAAAGTAGGAAAATTGGAATTTTCACAGAGCAACGCTAAAATACACACACAATATCAGAACAATAACAACAAAATTGTGTGATTTGTTTTCCAGAAATCTCAGAAATTTTATAAAATGTGTGTGTGTGTGTGTCGAGGGGGGATATACTTTTTTAGATGCGTAAGAAAATTTTAAATATCCATGGAAACAAAGGCTATCTGTTAAATCATACCTTAGAGGAGATATAATAGGAAGAGAAACGAGGAGCATCTCCCAGAGTCAAGGATATGTAAGCAAACATGACAAGATAGCTTATCTGAAACAGAAAAATAAATGTAAGAGCTGACAATACCATCCCATATCTTATATTCTTTGAAAATGGATTTTGTATTATATTGACGAACTAGTTGGGGAAATACAAAATATAATAGAGGCATGAGTTGGATTCAATCAAATAAGCAATTATGTTGTTCCTCTGCAACTGAAAAATGAGCGAATATGTTGTATGGAGATTTGGGGGATTTCGGAAATAGATATATATATATATATACAGAGAGAGAGAGAGAGAGAGAGAGAAAGCCCCCTACCAAAATAGTGATAGCATCTGCAGTACTTTCTCTTTTTAATTCTTCCTCAACAGAGCTTTCTGATGAAAATGCGAGTGTTAAATTCCTGGATTGCACCATTGGCAAGAGCTCCTCCTGCATAATTTTACTGATTAAGTATCACAGGGATTTATTAGATAAAGCATGAGGAGCAAAGAAAGACCGCATATGCACACTAATGTATATGCGAACAAATGTGAACCTTTGCTAGCTGAATAAAGGCTTTCTCCCATGCCACTGCCCTCTTGGTACCATTTCCTTCTTCATCAATTTCATTGTTAACAGGATAAGTCACAATGAATGCAGAAGCCTGTTTGAAATGACTGGTTATGTTTATATATTTCATACACACAAACTCAACCAACATGAGGTACAAGCAATACCTCAGAATAGTTATTTCCAGAGAAACCACCAAGAGCAGTGCTTGGATCAAGCGGGGCTTTAAATGCACTGGCACATGTATCTGCTGAGGTATAATGCTATAAAATATAGACCACAAATAAGTGTCTCTAGCAACAAATTAGCATAAAGTTCAAAGACAGGGAAGGGCTTTGGATGTTATATATAAAGATGGAGACCACTAAAAATACCTGAAAACAGTATTCAACGTGTTCAAGACCCCCAAAGCTGTCATAATTTTGCTGATCCATCTTGAAATACTGTAAACAAAGGAAATATTTGCCAGTTATACAGAAGTCCAATCATGAAAACAAAAAAACAGGCTTCGAAGCATTATAGTGAATCAGCAAACCACAAATATCCAACGGAATAGTTAGAAATGAGATCTAGGAGACAAGTTACTAAAAAATAGATAGTGTTCGCGTATATAGTTTAGTCAATAACGTGGTCCATCTTGCCATTAAGTCGCCCAAAGGTTTTCTGAAATCAATAGAACGGGAAATTCACAGTCATGCTCTTTATTGTGTCTTATGACGTGATTGCCATGTTAATGTCTTCAAGATGCAAATCACCGACCTCTAAGCTTCAAATCCAATGAATTTTAGATCATTCATGACCATAGCAAGCTCTCAGGGCCTCCAATTGAAATTAAAAATTCTAAAGTATCCCAAGGAAAATGTGATCTTAATGTTGATAGATAGAGGAAATGCAGTAACTAGAACACGAAAATCTAGTACCCCACTACACCTTCAGCAGGCAAGAAACGCTTTATGAGCAGCTCAACTTGTCAAGTAGAGAAACAAAGAAGCTAAGTCCTAAGGGGCAAAATTCGTCATGTCTTGATCCTAATTTAGCTGCTTCATCTGTGATATCCTCTAGCAAATACATATGAGTATATTTTAAGGATATGATAAGACAGCCACTTTCCTAGTTTGTAAACAATTCCTTTTAGGATTGATACAGAATTGAATCTTTCTGTAGCTTGGAATGTGAATAGAGTGGAGAAATATGCAAGAAATTCTCAGATTTCTGAAAACATAGTACCTGAAGAACACTTTGAGTCGCACAATCATTGCCAAGTGGCTTCATGCAAATGTCAGTAAGAGATATCATCAAACCCGAGTAATTAGCTCTGATAGCATCCACCTATAACAGTTAATATTAGATAATCTCTATGAAGCAACTAATTCATTGCTGTAGAATAACGAATTTTAAATCCAAAATAGAGGGATGCATTTTCGCCAACTTACAGAGAAGGTAGCAAACAAGTTTTACCTTTTTCTGGATATCAAATAATAAATTGATATTGCTATCTGTCACAATGCTAGGTGCTTTTCCATGCACAGTGTCTGGAATTGTTGCAATTATGAGCTGAAAAGTTTCAACACTAGATTCTCAATCTGAGTACAGTTCCAGACAAAGATGCAGCAACATTAACTATAAATATAAGGTACCTGCTCAATCCGGTAAAAAGGAGCAAGATGACTGTCGAAAAATTGTTTCTCTTTGGCAGCTCTACTTCCAGGGCCTACCCATAACTGGAGAGGTAATAGGTCAAAAATTATCTATATTTAAGAGATAAGGCGGAAACTTACTGGAAGACATTAGAAATAAATGGGCTTAACATGGTAACATCAAATGCCGAAACTTTCTCTACCCTGGCCAAGTTGTGGCACCACATTTGTCGTGTCATGTATTGTAGCAAAATCAACCCAAGGAAACCACCCAAATAATCTTAGGAAAATATGTTTTACGAGATCCTACTACGAATTCATTTTATTGAAGCAAATAAAGGGATGTACAGCAGAGCTTCATAAACTCCAGGTGATTGGACACGGAGATTGACTGTCGTCAGTACAAAAATAACAGAAGTAGTTTTGATACAAATGAAAGCAATCATAATAAAATTTAGTAACTATTATACCTTCTCAGGCCTTGTCTCCACTTGGAAACGAATTAGACCTAAGCAAAGCACTAAAACGATGCCAACTGAGGAGCATAATACAAGGATTGGATTTCTTGCCACCCACGTTCCGTATCTCCTGAAACAGACAGCCAATGAACCATGTCAGAAGAGATTCAAGTAAACAAAAGAAAATCAGTATTCTTGCACAAGACTATGATTAACTCGATGACATTGTAAATCACCTGTAAAACTTTGACATATACCCTTGAACAATAGAAAGCTGTACACCATTGGTAATTTGGGGAACATCCTCAAGCATCTGAGATAAGCAAATGACAAGATTCCATAAGGAGATTGGCATGGATAACTGCCAACTAAAATCAGCACGACGACTGAATGTAACCAGTACAAGAATCAAATGGGACTTTTTCAGAATGAAGAACAGTATAAATCTCCAGAATGAGGTAAAGGACAAAAGAAAAAGAAAACATTTGACATAGCATTGATGAAATATATGATCCCAGAAAACAAACATTCTTGCTGTAACAGCTGCATTACTTTGGCACCATAGAACCTCACAAGTGAGGGAGAAAAGTAGGGGATGCATACTCCAAAACATAGATTCGCATGACAAGAAAAGCAATCACATATTAGAAATTCATATTGGTATGCACCTGCATTGGGATATTCTCATCCTTTTGACTGTTTGCACGGCGAATGATGCCACCATTAGGGACATTAACTAATGGCTTGGTTCTAGATGCAGGACTCCTGTTCCTTTTCCTGTGGACAAAACCCCAGCCGAGAAATACAGAGACGAGTATAATGTACAGTATTGCTACTGCAACCTCAACACATTTTGCCTGCACTTACGAATAAATGGAAACACATTAAGTTCAAGTAATTCAAATAACTAAGAAGACTAGTGAAAATAGCTTATCAAACTTTTGTATCATGTCAATCTTGAATTATGAGGCATTTACAGGTTCAAAAATGAAGGTCCACAGAAAGAATGAGCTTAGCCATCTAAACTAAATTTTCTCACCTTTAGAGAACCTATTCTCACTGAACAAGAACCTTTCTTGGGAGGAGGAGGAAGAGCAGAATTTGAACAGACTGCAGAAGCAGGACAATCACCACATGAGCAGCCTAAAGAAGTGTCCCCACATGAATATGTGGACACATTCATAGGTATCATTCCTGATGACTCTGGGGCAGATGGCAAAAAGTTGATAGCATATGGTGATCCTGGTACCCCAAGCCCTGCCCGTCTACCGATAAATGCATACCATTCTGCCATACATAATCACTGATTAGCAAGCTCTCCAGATCCAAGGAAAAGATCACAATATATTAAAAAAAAAAAATCAGAAAGAAAGAAAGCATAGAGTTCTGTGACAATTTCAGGTAACTTAGGCAGTTCAATGATGATGTTTAGTTCCATGATTCATGCTGCTAACAGTACCCGACTAAAAAGCTTACCTCTGAAATTTTTGGCACCAGCACCAATAAATTCTATGGCTCGAGTATTCATTGTACCAAATTTTACATCTTTGCAGGATTCAAACATTCCCTGACCAAAAGTGTCAGTTATGTAAAAGTCGATTCCATCAACAGTCAAATTGCTACCAACCTGGACAGAGGACATCAGGAAAAGGAGAGAATTAATGTCTTAGGATCTAACAAAGTAATTCATATCAGATGTCTGATGTTAGAATATGAGCTACATTCACTTTCTGAAGAGCTAAAACATACGGATGTAAGATGACATGGACTAAAACGAATTTTAGTGAGCTCAAAATGATCGTAAGTTTTCCCATAACCATCAAATAAAACAAAATCAAGATGACCCTGATGAGTGAGCACAAAATGACTGAAAGTTTTCTTCCCATAATTATCCAGTATAGGGAAAAGGTAGCAAGGTTTTAGGAAACAGACATCGGCAAAAATATCTTAGTTACTAGTTAAATTAATTGGTAATTGATGAAGAGAATGGAAGTAAATTGTCTTTCTCCCGAAAGTAACAGAATCATATTATCAGGATTCACAACTACAGAAATGATTTAGTTGAATTACTGACCTTGGCAATAGAAGTCACATTAATAAACTGACTCTGATTAGGAGAACATGTAAGCTCACAGAATAGATTCAAGAAATTTCTCAAGCATGCTGGACAACCTACAAGGAAAGGAATTGCCTGCAACAAATAAACTAAGAGAATATAAGTCATTTGTTGTTGTCAGAAGTAAGATAGAAATAACAGTAACAAAAAAGAAAGACCAACACAAGTGAGCATCAATCACTCTAGTCCAACTTAACATTGGCACTTCTAACTGTCAGCATTTCTTGCGAAACATATTAACATCTAGATGGTTAATTTGCATGATAACAAGAATCGACACTTTTAAGAATTGCCAATCTTTTCTTTCATACACTTTGGTAACTCAAATTTAAAATACCATCTGAACCTATATACAGCGAACGAAAGAAATCCATAGCCAAGCCACTGGCAAAGCTGAACAGTATCATAAAATCAACAACAGAGTTCAATTTCTTACTTGCTGAACTTGTGTTCGCAATGTATTGAACTGTGCCTCTGTACAACACACATTTCCGGTAATTGTGGGGCACAAACTTTGAATCTTTGCTGATAGCAATTCATCGGGCTGTCAGCAAAAAAAAAAAAACATTAAACAAACCCAACTCAGAGACCTATGAGAAATCAAGAACTCAAAGTTATAATCATGGCACAACAGATATAGAAACAGTAAGTTCCGACCAATGAAGCTGGCACTACCTACCTTGACGGCCGGGGAACCAACAGGGCAATTCAGCACTTTACCATCACTTCGCGCTCCACAAATGTCGTACATGGCACAGTAATCTTCGGAATGTCTTTGTCTAACAACCAGAAACAATTGTGATCAATTTATCTAGTTCAACCAAGATTGCAAATAGCTGCAACTGAAGATAAACCAGGAAAGAAAAAAAATGACTATCAAACACCAATAATCCGTAGAACAAACACTTGTTCCTCTAAACTCCATATCACTTGCTTGTTTAGAGAAAGAAAAATTCACTTAAATCTAACGTTTTAAAAGGAAAAGAAACCATAAACACGAAACACTTTTTTATTCTGCGGAAAACAACTCCTATGACTCCAAATGGCTTTCAAAACCTTCTGACTGATTCACTTTCCCGAGTACACACATAAAAGACAGCAAGAAAATCACAGACACACACACTTCAATGTTGTCAGATATGAACTTGAACAATCAATAACCATTTCCCAACAGACAAGAAGCATACCCCCCAGTGTCGTTACTCGTCAACAGAAACCTCGTATCAGACCGCTCCCCATTCACCATAGCCGCCGCCACGACCACCACAAAAAACACCTGCAAAGAATCCCATATCAAGCCACAATTGTTTTCCACCCAACACTCCTCCAATTCCACCCACCAAAAGAAAAAAAAACGAAACCCGAAGAAACACCACCGAAACAGCAGCGTCCGAAGCACCTGAAACACAACTCTCCGGTGACTCACCGTAAACACAGAACGCTGGAAGACCCTCATTTTCCTCCTCTGCGAATAGCCCATTGCTGGCAATGGACCTTGTATCCAAATGGGAACCAAAAGCTCAGCCCCCAATCAAGTTATATACACAAGTACAAGAGAGTTAAAGAGTCCAGAGTCAATGTGAAAGGTTGTATATATATACAGTCATACAACATATACATACACAGATAAATACTGCTGTATATATATATATATATATATATATATGAGAGAGAGAGAGAGAGAGAGAGAGAGTGGGGAGTTTGAAGTGATGCAAGCTCGCCGCGAGTTTTAAGGAAGAAAATCCGACGACGGACGGAATCAGGACGTTTTAAAAAAAATAAATAATTATATTAGGAATTGACGAAAATGCCCTTACTTTCGGTCCTTTTGTCGTGTAAGGAGTAATGAATAATGTTTCCCATTCACACCTCTACGTATCATTACATTTTACTATTGCCCATTGGTAGAGATAGTTTTTTGTTTTTTTAATAATTAAATAATTTTATAATTCAAATTTGGGTTTTTGGGCATTTTGGTAAATTTGAATTAATCAATTTGGAGTTAAAAGTTTTAAATTCATGATAAGAAAAATAAATGAAAATCCTCTGATTTTTATTATAAGCTTTTTTAGTAATATTGCGATAAATTTCAAATTCATTTAATGTAGAGTTATGTGAAGATGTTTCGTTTTAAATTATTCATTCAAATCAAAATACGTCCGTCCAAACGAAACCTAAAAACTTTTTCTGAAAACTTAATTCAGTTCATTTAGGACGCTTAGCTGGTGACAGTAATTGCTCGTCTCTCAGTGATTGAATGCAAAAACGGTAAATTACATTAAATACTTAAAAAATTATACTTTCCCTTTAAGGTAATCGAGTTTTTCTTTTCTTATTTTTTTATAATTTCAGCATAAACAAACAATTATAAAAATTTATTTTTTCATAAATATTGCTATTTTTTAGTGGATAAGAAGGAAATAAATGTAAGTATTTAAATTTTAATTAATACTATATTCGGATTTTAAATTATGCGATAAAAACACGCAAAATAAATTGTAAAGACATATATGAGTGTGTCATATCTCTAATCTTTCTATACTATTTATTAAGGGAGAAACCACTAAAATAACAACGACCGTTAACAGAATATGAATTGTCTAAAATGCCCTTTAACTAAATTTTTATTTTTCTTTCACAAATGACCATATTTTTTATTTATTAATAATTTATCTTCATACACATTAAAATTTAATTTATTTTATTAACTTTATATTTATTTTCAATTTAATTAAATAAATATGACAAAACTTTAAATTCAGTAGTTAGTATTTTATAGAGTATATTATATTGACACTTTTCAAATTCAATTACACAAATACCTTTTATCATTTGTAAAATTATAAAATTACAAGTACATCCTCATGAGGGGTGTTAGTGTAATGAATTTCAGAGAGTGTTTGTGTAGATTTTTAACTTGAAACAGGGGTACAGTTGTCATTCCGCATACACTGACTGTATTTGCAATTTTATAAAAGGCAGGGATGTTGTGCCGGTGTAATTTACTCGTTAGTAATAATGGGTATAAGTGGAAGGGGCAAAAGAGTACTTCACAAGGATGAAAAAGCATTGACTCCAATGTGAAACTTTCGGGAACACCTTTTTGAATTTAGTCGGATTGGGAAAAGAAAAGACTGAGATTCACACGTTAGTGTGGTTGTATGTAATTACAGAAAAGGGCCTGAACTGAGTTTGTTGGGTGATAGCGACGGCCGAATCCTCTAGTAGTGGCTACCAAATACTTGCATGATTTGAAGGTTGATGATCTCTCCCTTTTTTTCTATAGTTTTCCAATTCTACCCCTTCATAGATTTTTTTTTTTTTTTTTTTTAAATAACTCGGTTATAATCATTCATATCAAACATTAATGCTTGAGAAAGACAACCCAACAATTATATTCTGAATAAAATTATCTTATAAATGAAATTTAAACAACACCTACCGTGCAGTAGAACAACATCACACGCATATAATAGGATTCGAGCCCATGACCTCTAAAAAATTCCACCCCTTAATAGAAATTTTTAGTTATCAATCATTCATTACACGAGTGGTGAGGTCGATGTCTCACAATTAAGATGTTGTGAGTTCGTATCTTACGGATGCAGGTATTTAATCTATTTTTTTAACAGTAGTATGTTGTTCTTTTATTTGCTCTGTACGTATCGTGTGCTGAATGTTGGAATAACAGTATGTTGGTCGATCTTATAACTATTGATATTTAAAAAAAAAAAAAAATTAGTTGTTTTCAAGAACTTTGATTTTATTATTCTTTGGTGGCGTCTTATTAGGAATTATTTATTTAAATTAGCATAATTACAAATGTTGCTTCTTGATTTGGGGGTTATTATTTTTTTTCTAGTTTAGACAAATTCAAGTTGCGTCGAGGTTTTATTTTTTATTTTTTATGATCTTTTAATTAAAAAATATAATATTCTCGTGCCTTGGCATGGGGTACTGAATATTAATTTAAATTATATAATAATTTATCCATCCAATGAACCAAAAAAACAAGAAGAATTTCAAAAATATAAAATTAAATATATTCTATTTTTTAAATAACTAATTTTTTTTATCAATATAGAGAAGGAAAAAGTATTATTTTAGTCCACTAAGTATGCCTAGTTTTAATTTTAGTCTGATAACTATGTCCATTTTTATTTAGGTCCAGTAACTTACGAAATTGCTTACTTTTAGTCATGTGGCAGATTTTCGGACAATTTTACTCCTATGAGTGCATATGGACTAAAACTGTCTTTCAAAAGTTGCATAGGGGTAAAATTATCCGAAAATCTGCCAGAGGACTAAAAGTAAGCAATTTCGTAAGTTACTGGAACTAAACAAAAAATAGACATAATTATCGGACTAAAATTAAAATTAGGCATACTTAACGGACTAAAATAATACTTTTTTCAATAGAGAAAATTAAAAAATAAATAGGTATATTGAAGAAGGAGGGGGAGATATGCTTTAATAATGGACATTAATGAGTTGGGGTCAAATCTATTTAATTACTAATTAAGTATTTATTTTAAAGATTTGGCTAAGATTAAATTGACTTTCTTAATTATTATTTTTAATTATTAATATAAATGTGCAATCAACGTGCATCCTTTAAATATTTATATTCCAACGACTATATTTTCCTTCATTTTTCCCCTCTTATAAAATATCGGGATGTATCGATGTATATTTTTCGTCATCAATAAATATCGAAATAATTATTTTTAATGCACAAATTTATTTTTAATTAAATCAGCATCTCATCTAGACTGATGATAAGTTCGACATCAAATCATGTATAATTTAATTTTTTTTTTTTTGTTAAGTGATTATGTATATGAGTACATAAAAAATCAATAATCAGAGTATATCGAGTTGAAATAAATTAAAAATTAAAAAACTATAATTTTTTTTAATAGAATTCCAATTTTAGCGAGTATAAAAGAATTTTATGTTTATATGTCCAGAATAAAAAATTAATATCGAGTTAATTATCAAGTAAAATTATCGTTGCTAAGCTACATTATTTAATGCAAAAAATTTACTTGCTAATGAATTTAGCAACGAATATTTACTTACTAATGATACTAATGATGAAATTCGAGTACTAATTAAGTTATTTATAATTATTCGTATACCAAAAATATATTAATAATGAAAGTGGAGTACTAATTAAATAAATAATAATTATTTAAATACCAAAGTGATATTAATAGTAAAATTGAGATGTGAATATGAATTTTAGTCTTTATAAAGATGATAAAACATAAAGTAGATAAGTTTGAAAATATTTGTGGATAGTCTAACTTATAATTCATATCCACCCCACTAAGAGTGGGATTTTCCTAATGCCCACTAATTTCAACAACCAACTCATTTTGTAAAAATAGAGATAAATACATAAATAAATTAATATATATAAAGGGACATTGGCTCTTGATACTTTTATTTTTTAAGTAAAAATATTTAATAGATTCTTTTAAATATTTGGAATAATTATATTTCCTTCCCCTGGGGCTTAGTGTAATTACACACATGTTTTATGTGGTTTGAAAATTTATATGTAGCAACTATGAGGTTTGTTTCTATCTAATAAATAGGTTCATCCATTAGTCAAAATTCACCGAAGCTGTTGATATTAAAAAAAAAAAAAAGAAAAAACTGAATGAAAATATATAGCATCGATTGGGTTATTTCTGACTTATTGCTAGTCAAATAAAATTTTTTGGCTAATTAAACCACCCTTATAACTAGGGCTGACAACGAGTCGAGCTCGAGCTCAATCTAATTTATTATTATTATTATTATCATTATATTAAATTATGCGAATCACTAATTTTTTACATAAATTTATAAGTAATAAAATAGATTGTATAATGTATACTATATTATTATTATTATTAATATTATTAGATTAAATAATGGGCATCATCAATTTTTTACATAAATTTATAAGTAATAAAATAGATTGTATAATATATACTATATTATAAATATACCAAAATATAATATGAAATTCTAATTTATTGTTATAAATATAAACTACTTATTAGTTTAGTAGTAATATAATTAGTAAAATATACAAAAAATAAAAAATATTCTGGACAGTTTAAAGTTATAGAAAAGTATCAATTATCTAAAATATTGCAATTGAAATACATAAAAACATTTTATAGTTGAGATTAATATATGTTCATAATTTGCAACAAATTTATATGTTTATAAATGTTAGTATTACATTGATATAACTATCATCTTACATTGTTGAACAACATACGTCAATCGGACTATCAAAATTCAGATCAGGCCGTTAAATATGATCATACTTACAGAAAAATACACTTGGTAAAGTTTTAGACTTATTGGATATACGGATGTCAAGATATCATACTCGAAATATAAGAATAATCATTAAAGTCGGTGTATCATAGAATCAGGCCATGTGATTTTAAATCAAACCGTCAATGGACACAATCTTATATATATTTAAATTTGGTGTGAATCAGGTGCCCAAATTTTAAGATATCGTAATTATTGATTAAATTTTTTGATCTTATTATATATATAATAAAATAATAATTAAAATTATTCTACCATCGCTATTATTATCATTATTATTATTTTTAGATTAATTCATAGGAATCACTAAATTTTAACATAAATTTATAAATAATAAAATAGATTGCATAATGCATAACAAGTATCCTAATATAAATATAAAATTCAAAAATAAATAAAAAATCATTAGTGAATTACTTTTCAATTTAAAAAGAATATAACGTAATACAAATATATATTAAAATATAACATAAAATTTATATATGTCATATTAAATAATAATTTTAATTACAAAAAATACTATAATTTATTAAGTTGTTGATTAAATTATTTTTGTATAAAAATTAAATGTATAAATAAAAATACCATAATTTATTATTATTCAAAATATATGATATGATATTAATTAATAATTATAATATATGGTCAATTTTGATTATAAAATTAATCAAATATTAAATATAAAATTATATATATAAAAAAAAAAAAAAATGTTCACCAGCAACAGCCACAACTGAACTCGAGTCGAGCTCAAAATCGAGCCGGCTCGCGAGACTCCTCTGCCACCCCTACTTGCAACGGTTAAAATATACCTCATAACATGCATTAATGTGTGGAGATGTATAAGGTTAAATTGGTCATAAAAAAAATTATTTGAACTTCAATAAACTAGTAAAAAGTCAATCGATGGTAAATATAGATTTTTTTTTGGATTTTTTTATATTATTAATAAATTTGGTGAATTTTAACTAATGAGAATGACTTGTTCGTTAGACAGAAGCAAATACCAAGGATATCAAATGTAAGTTTTCAAATCATAAAAAATTTATGTGTTATTACACTAAATATTATCAAGAAAAGAAAGTGTAATTATCCCTGAAAGATGAGTTGCCTTGTTGTGTGAGGTACCTAGAAAGATGAGTTGCCTTGTTGATGTAGGTGTGCTATTTACTCCCCATTCATTATGCATTTATTCACCTTGAAAAATCAATCTATCAAATTCATGCATTTATTGCATTTGAAATTTTAGTTAAATACTTAAAGACTTTATTCTATTTTAATACCAAAATTCAATTAAACTCATACTACATTCAGTATTTTGTGTATTGAGTATATGAATAATTATTTGATTATCGTTTAAGGAGTCTATATAAGGCTTGACATGGGTGTGTTTGTGCATTCAATACACTCTTATTCATGATTTATTGTAACAAACGGCAACCCGTTAAGAATCCATCCGTATCTGGATAAAGCCCGATACTGTATTCGGCCTTGGGATATGGTAATTTAACCCGACTATACCTCACATTTTATCCAATCAGATAGACACTGATAAAAATTAGGGATAATTACTTTTTCACCCCTTTATATATGTTCTGTTTATACAAACCACCCCTATCTTTTAGATAATTACACATACACCTACCAAGATATTATTATCACTTACAGAAACCACATCTTATTTTTTAAAAAAATTAACACATATCCTTCAAAAAATGTTGGTATCATTACATAAACTACTCCTATCTTTTGACTGTCATAGGTAATTTTCTGTAACTATGCAAAAGACAAAAGTAATTTATGTAAATAAATCATAGATCAGGGGTGTAAATATAATTATCCCTAAAAATTGTTAATTTATCATATTACATATTTATCCCACATATAAAATAAATGCCCCCTAAATTCCTCCCCCACCCCCCACCCCCCAAAAAAAAAATGAGGGCAAATTGGTAAAAGAAGAATAGAAGAGTGAGTGTAAAGAAAGAAAGTGTTGTAAGGTTAAAACAGCAATGGGATTGTTTGAAAAAGAACAAAAGAACATAAAGAGGAATATGAACAAACAGACAGTTGGGAAGATTGGAAGTGGGATTAATGATGGTGAGTGTGAGTGTGGGGTCATATATCCCCCATTTACATTCATTCTTACACACACACATATATATATATATTCATATTCTAGATGAATGTCCTAATCATACTTGTCCTATTTAAGAATATTTATGTTAGATGTGTGGACATCATTTTTATATATACACATATTTATAAACTACGTCTATCTCTCTTTAAATTTGATATAATTATAAATATTTTTTTAATATTTAAAAAATTATAAGTATTTTATTCAAATAGAAGTAGCCTTTAGATGACGAGGTAGAAATTACTCCTTTACTCTTATTTATTTTTATTTTTTTTAATATTTGAAAAAAATAAAAAATAAAAGAATTGAGGGTAGTAAAGTAAATGATCCACAAAGATACTAGTCCATAAAAATATATTAGAAAAATTTAAAAATTATAAAAGAAATTATAATTCGTAATCTAAAATGGCATCTTAGACAATTCACCACAAAATTTAGATGAAAACTTAAAGAAAACTAATGAAACGGTCTCGTTGTTAGATATACATTAAAATTAGGGGGATATTTAAGATTTTTTAAATTTCAATGAAGTATTTATAATTATATCAAATTTCAGTAGAGGTGGTTGTCATAAAAAACCCTCAGTAGGTAGGGATTATGAATAATTATATTTTACACTCGTAATTTTACATTTATATCCTTTTAGTTAATTATAACTACTCTTTTTTTTTTAATCTTTTTTTCACATTTAAAAAAAATCCAAATTTTTATTTATATATTTTTAAAAATTTCACATATTTTACATCAGAATAGATATATTTTCAAATGTTTTGACATCGTCACACTACAACAAATACAGTTTAGACCATAACCAATCTTAATTAATGATGTTGCTTGTGACTTAATTGGTGCCTCATTGTGCAAGGTATTGTCTGCTCTAACTCATATGAGCCTCACAATTTTGTCTAAAAATATACCTCCCAGAGATAGGAGACATTGGGTGCTTATAAATCGTTCAAACTCTTCATCTACAACGAATATGAGACGTTTGCATACATAAATTAATGGGAT
Organism: Sesamum indicum; assembly: GCF_000512975.1. Classification (NCBI taxonomy): domain Eukaryota; kingdom Viridiplantae; phylum Streptophyta; class Magnoliopsida; order Lamiales; family Pedaliaceae; genus Sesamum; species Sesamum indicum. The sequence goes on along the minus strand of NC_026146.1, from coordinate 3,341,634 downwards.
AATTACACTCTCCTCCTTGAAGTTTGGTATAATTACAGAATGTGGTTTTGAAAAATTACATCTAGCACACCTGAAGTTTGCTTATATCTAACAAAAAAGTCCCCCGTTAGTCAAAATTCATTGAATTTACTAATATTAATAAAAAAATGAATGAAAATTGATATTTACTCTCGATTGACTGATTAATGACTTATTGCAGCTCTAAGAATCTTTTTCAGACTAAAAGTATCCTTATAACGGTGAAGATATACATCCTCACATGCGTTAAGTCGTGAAGACATATAAAGGTATTTTGGTCATATAAAAAATTTATTTGACCTACAATATATCAGTAATAAGTCAATCAGGGGTCAATATAGATTTATTTTTTTTATTCTTTTTTTGTTAATAAAAGCAAATTCGATGAATCTTGACTACCGAAGGGACTTATTTATTGGACGAAAGCAAACCTCAAGAATGCTAGATGTAATTTCCTAAATCATATGAGGGCCTACATATAATTACACCAAACATCATGAGATGGAAACGTAAGCATTCCTGAATTAATTTGACTGATCATAGTAAATAATATTAATTTACCGTAGTCTCGAAATCACTCTCATTTATAATACACGAAATAATTTATTTATTTTATTTTATACTTTGAATTGTACTTTAGAAAAAAATAAAAATTTAAGATGAAGAAGTACATAAAATTATGAATAAATATTGAATATAAAAGATGAATGAGCGTGAATGCTATGATTGCCACTCCACCCACATTCTAATCTCTATAATCATTCCTCAACACTTTTCGCCACGCCTCCTTTCATGCCATAAAACTCTAATTAACACATACTATTTATTTCATTTTTTTTAAAAAAAAGATACATTTAATTATTTAATTATTTTGAATATCTCTCTCTCTCTTTTTATTTAAAAAAAAAATTAGCCGTCGTATCACGACATCCATATACGTATATAATAAATTATAAATATAAATAAAATATATAAAAAAATTGCATTTTGAACAAAAAAAAAATGAAAGAAAGATTCAGAAACACCAACCTAAAGTATTATCGACATAACAGAAAAATTGATATAGTAGTGTTAAAACAACGTGAAGTTATTTTTACAAAAAAAGTAATTAATTTCAAAAATTATTTGATTATAAATATAAATTATTATATTTAAAATTTAATGCGGCTGTATTACTAACTCTCATTTGTAAACATGGAGGGAATTTTCTTTTTTCTTTTTTAATATTAGTGCTAGCTGTTGTGACATGTTATTCTTGCGTGCATATAGTAAATAATTTTTAATATTTTTGAACATATTATAAATAAAAAATAAAATAATAGATTATATTGAAAAAATAAAAAAATAAAACTATTTTATTAGTTAATATAAAATTTAAAAAAATTAAATAAGTTAATTATTGTATTAATTAATTTCACAAAAAATTAATACAACAATATCATTAATCGTCATTTATGAATGTGCGGTGTCTTTTTTTAAAAAAAATATTATAAATATATTGGTAAGAGGGTTGTGTATAAAGTGGATGAGGTAAATATTCCCTCTTTTTCCCTTTTTCCACGTTGTAATAAAAAGTCAAAAAAGTAAGGAGGAAGACAGGGTGGACTTCTGTACGGTTCTTACTACATTTACATTTAGGGGCTCCCCCCATGTGGATTTTTTGATTCCTTCATTATTTAATTATATTTTAATTTTGGGTAATTTAATATTCGATTGAAATTAATTAGTAATAATTTATTTAAATTTGATTTGTTTACCTTTAAAATTAAATTTGAACAATTTTTTTTTATTCCATAAGTTTTCGAACTCGATTTAATTAGTGTAAAAATAATAAAATATACTTAAAATATTAAATCATTTGAGTTCGATTTATGTTGATCCAATTAGAATTCATTTGAACTTGATGAGAGTAATAATCAACTCGAATTCAAACGTATTTTTTCATGCCCGATATTAATTAAAATAAGTTGGAACAATTGTGTGCTCGACTGGACTTGAATTATTTACAATTATACAGAGGAGCGTATACAGAAAAGAAAAAAGTGGTGTACAGAGAAAATAAAAATCATGTTTGGTTAGGAAGAACAAATGGAAGGATAAAATACAACGACTTTTCCTAAGGTTTGTCATAATTATGAATACTCCCTCATTGTTTGAAAAATTACAAATACCCCCTAATTTTTTATGAAATTATGTAATTCTTGGATGAAAGTGTAATTTTATTTCTTAAAACATATTATGGACTAAATAGATAATTTTTTTAATAAATTTTTAAAATTTTCCATCCACTTCATCCTATTTTTTTATAATTTTATATTTTTTAAACTACGAGCAAATTTGACAAATCTCTATCAAGAATTACATAATTTTATTATTGTAATTTCCAAACAACGATGAACTATTTATAATTTTTCAAACAACAAGAAAATATTTATAATTATGTAAAATTTCAGAGAAGCTCGTTGTAATTTCTCCTAATAACTGCATTGACCATTATGTTAATTGCCAATATTTAAAGCCAAATAAGTTGACATGAATTAATTCAACTAATAATCAATAATTAAATAAATAAATGACATATGAAAGTGAGACAAAAAATAAAATAAAATAAGGGTATGTATTTTTGAGTTGGGGTGGACCCTCAAAATCATTTATTCTAGTTATCTACTATAATTTGACCACACCAAAATCATAGCTAGTGTCATAAATTTTAATGGGACATCATCACTATTTGACATTGGATGTAATTATTTATATATTTACCATTAATTTTATTTTTTGTATGTTAATTTTTATATGATAAATTAAATAATATTACTCTCACCATAAAAAAAAAACTTAACTATTTCCTACCTTATTAACAGATACGGCTTAAAAACTATGACAAATCAATTATATTTATTACTGCCAAATAGGAGTAGTTGTCGTGGTTAATAATAAATAATCAGAGCAAATAGTCATTGACCACGGCCACGCAACAGTTGTTAGCTGTGATTTTTGCAATGGTGGTTAAAATATTTGTCATTATTTTTTTATCACGGTCACGCAACAGTTGTTGGCTGTAATTTTTTGGATGGTGATTAAAATATTTGTCATAACTAAAAGCCATGACAAATATCTCTACCATGATTTTTAGCTGTAGCAAATATTTTTTCATGATGGAAAAGTTAAGTTTTTTTTAAACTTTATTTAACTGTTGTTAATAATAATTATTTAATACGATGATTTTTAGTCATAACCATTAATATTGTAGCCAATAGTAATTTCTTTGTCGTGATGGTTAATTGAAATTTCGATTTAAGCTACGACCACTTTGATTTCGTTTTAGCTTTGGAATATTTGTAGTAACAAAAAATTTAATCGACACGACACTTTCCTATATGCATAAACATAATTGAAAATTTGTGAATCCGTTATATTACAAGCTAAGTAGAGGATTGATGAAAATAGCTTGTAAATAAAAATATATATCTAGTAAAATTATCTCCCACATTGAAAGAACAAATAAATTTAAAAAGATTTATAATGAGATATGTCTCCTTAAATTTCAAAATGGAACTTGGAGGAAAAATTGGAGGGGATGAAATTAAATAAATAAATAAACATACTCTTGGTACTTGCTTGATAGAAGTTTTCGAAATTGGTACTCGTAAACTTCAGGAGACTTATTGTATATTAGAAGTGAATTGTCATATCGACTCACTAACAATTTATAGTGTCTAAATTCATTCCTCTTCATTGTTTTCTAACGTTTTTTTACATAAATCAGCCCTCTGCATGTTGAATATTATGCACACTCACTAAAAATAACAATATTATTTACACAAAATCATCTATATTTTTTGAAAAATTAAACATATATATCTAGAAACGTCGACAACAATACACAAACTATTCCTATTATTTTGACTGCCAAAAGTGATTTGTGTAATTATACAAAAAAAAATAATAATAATAAAGTGATTTATGTAAATAAAAAAATTATACACAAATATAATTGTCCCTAAAGAATAATACACACATTAATAAAAAAAAGTGACTTCGATCAAATTTAAGTTCAAAGTAAAATAAATTGAAATCTTGATGATTAGGACAAGAACTCATCAACTGATCAAGATTCTTCCCACCAACATGATTGGAGGGTCCACAAGGCCAAGAGCAGCAGATATTTTTTTTTTCTTTTTCTCATTATAGGAACAAGCAAGCCCATGATGATCCTAGTAATATAAATCGTACCAACTTTTAAATAATCAAATTTTTCGTTGAATTCATTTATTCCCATAAAATAGAATTTGATTTTAAAATAATAATTTTAATTATCTCACAAATTACAATTTATTTTTTCTGAACTCAGTACTCTACTTTCTTTTTTTTTTTTCACAAACATTCATATTTTAAATAAATTTATAATTATAATTTATTTTTCGTTTCTTATCTCACTTTACATTTTTTTCGCCCCACGTTTATTTATTTTGATAATTTATTTTTTTTATTTTATATCATAATTTTTTTACATATTCACAAAATCATGTACAAAATTACTAATATATATACATATATTAATCGTCGTTGCACGTGGTTTCCGCGAACATATAAAAAAAATACGAAATAAAGATGAAGACAAAAAAATATACTATAAATTTATTAAAAATATAGAAATTTGTTAAAGAAACAAACATAAAGAAGTTTGCAGAGACAGAAACATGGAGCAATGAGTGAGAGAAAAAAATTATAAAATTGTGAGATTATTAAAATACTTTTAAAATCATTATTCTGACTAAATTTATTTTAAATAAATTTAAAGATAAATTTGAATATTTAAAAATTGATATGATAAAAAATATATTTTTTTATAATAATATATATATATATAATACAAGCAATCCCTTTGTGATATCGCAAATGAGCAAATTATCCCCTTATAAAAGAATAAAAAAGATTTATCTCCTCTATTTTTTAAAATACAACAATTTACTCCTATATAATTTTTAAAATAAAGCAATTTACCTCCCTATATAAAGATGTAAATTGCTTCATTTTAAAAAGAATAAAAAAATAAATTATTATATTTTTTTTATAAGAGAGTAATGTACTCATTTTCAATATTATACATACAACATTCCTAGATTTGTGCTCCAAAGACTTCACACCTATTCAAAAGGGTGAGGTTGGACTCACGCACTTGTCCTTTTCCTCTGATGTGTAAGAATTTTGGGATCATCAATCACATGTTTTCCCAATTTTACCTAACATTCCTTCTAATACTTTTATTTATGTCTTTGTCTATCTTCTTGTTTAGGGATGTAAATAATTCCAATTCAATTATTGTTGTTTCAGCTTCATTATTTAAAATTAATTTCATTTTTAATTAAATTATAAACAAATCGAGTTTGAATATTTTTAATATATTTTATTATCTTTTTAATAAAGCATTCGAGCTCGAGCCGAGCTTCAAAATTTATTAAATAAAAAATTAAGTTAAAGTTTGGTTGTTCAAACTAATGAATCGAGCTAAAATAAGCTTCTAACAATCAATATTCTCAAGTCGAGTATCGAGCAATTTAATTAGTTTTTCACTTTAATATTGTTTATTAAGCTCCAAAATAATTATTATAACTAAAAAATATAGATTATTTAAAATATATTTAATTATAACTTTTTTTCCTTTCAAAAATCATCCTTTCGAATAATTAAATCGATAGAAGGGGGTGATGGGTAGTCCCTTTCGGTTGCCCTCCCCTCCCCCAAGGGGTTGACCTCTTCGTCGCCCTCACTTGAAGGGGTGATGGCTCGATTTGAGAGGGCGTCCCTCTGGATCTGGGTGATCGTTTTAATCTAGATTTAAGATGATGTCGCCCCCGTTGTCTGAAATCTAAGCAATGGCGATCGCCAAAAAAGAAGGGTTTTGTCTCCAAGACGCCATCTCCAAGGTGCGTTTGGGATGATGCGGCCAATGGTGATCTGCCAAGAAGATGACCTCAACAAAAAAAAAAAGGAAAGTATTAGTTTTATTTTTTTTAAAATTTAAGTAAAAACAATTTATTTTTTACAAAATTTAAAAATATTAAAATTTAATTTAAATTAATAAAATTAAAAAAATAATTCGAATAATAATAATGATGATAATAATAAATAGAGAAAAAAAAATAAAATATAGTAATTTGTTTGTGAAGGTAGGCTTGCATAGGTTTAATAATCCCATAATGATTAATGTAGAGTGGGGGCCACTAAATTTAAACCAAACTTAGTACAAAAATATATATATATTTTTTACTTTAATTTGTTGCTTTTTAGTTTTTTAATGTCAGAATCACATAATTAAATAATTAATTAAAGAAGCTTAGGAAAAGGGAATAATGGGGAGCGGCGCAGCGCATGCACCATGCTTAATCATGATCATTAATTCCAATATTAACATCACCTAAGTTTACCAGAGGTTGGATTCTATGACCTCAAGACCATGCCCTTTTCACTAATTTACTTATCAAGATATTAAATATTAAATAATTTTTTTCTTAATGAGATGATGTGGTCGTTTATCGTGGTACTGGAGTCCTGCTAAACAAGAGATCCTGAGTTTGAGTTTCGTTATCATTCATTTATAAAGAAAGATTTCACGGACAGGATTTGCATGCATGTAAACAAGAGAGGCCTGTCAAGATGTTACATTTTAAGGATAAATACACTGCTCTGTCGTGAGATTCTGTGTAATTACATGAAGATCATGTGTGATTTAAAGAATTGCATCTAGCGTTTGTTCCGTCTAACAAATACACATCTTTATTAGTCAAAATTTATTGAATTTACTGATATTAACAAAAAATATTGTCCATCAAATAAATCTTTTATGATAAAAAAACTACACTTATCAGGTTAAAAATAGACTGCTTGGACTTAACCGTCCACACTCATTACTGTTAGTTGTCATTTATAGGAATTAGAAATAGCACGGATACAATGACCAACACGGCTTCACACATGGCCGTGTCTGGAGCTCCCATGTGTTACACGGCCAGGCATATAGTCGTAATTTTCTGGCTAGAAGGAGGCTTTGCCTCGATGTTGTATTTCTACAACTTTTTTTACAAAAGAAAAATGTATAAGGGTAATTTGGTCCAAAAAAAATTATTTAACATACAATAAGTCAATAATAACTCAATCAAGGCAAATATAAATTGTAATTCTTAGGTTTTTTTTTGTTTTTTTTGCTAATATTAGTAAACCAGTAATTTTGACTAACAAAGAGATTTATTTTGTTATACGAAAATAAATATCAGGAATATTAGATATAATTTTTTAAAATATAAAAGATTTACGTATAATCACACAAAATCTCATTGCCATCCATTACCCTCTCTAACAATTTAAATTTTTCGATAGGATGGTTGTTTAACGTGAATTTATTTTATTTAATATTTTTTATTTATCAAGAATCTAAAAAGTGTGTACATAGATGCATCTATGATGGGACTTTAGAATTTTTTCAAGTTTTTTTTCTTCTTTTCTTTGGCCCATATAATATATTTAATATATTGAATTAAGAAGGGTTTATATATGAGTTGGTATTGTGATGAATTATGAAATAAATGTTGTTATTAAATAATTGTGAAGAGAGTTGAGATGAAAGTAGTAATTAATAAATGTTGGATGAATTGAAGACACATGCAAATGTGTAATGAATGTGTGGGGTAATGATTCAATTCAACATGCTTAGGGATTTGAGTCCCAATCATTGCTCTCTAAACTCACCATCCTCCATGCCCCCCCCCCCCACCCACCAATA
>NC_026146.1:3305389-3333806 GCF_000512975.1 Sesamum indicum | reverse complement strand
CCAATATATATATATATATATATATATTATATATATGATTTTTAAAATAATAATAATAATTTCATTTTAATATACCCAAAATACAAGAAAAAATGCTTAATTTTCCAATTAAAAAAATGGGGGTGGGGGTGGGGGAGTGATTTGCAAAGTAGATATAGAAGGAGTCAAAATTTATAATAATAGCTCTGCACTTCATATCATTCTATCCATTATTACTTCTAAGCGTAACTACAAAGCAATTTTCAATATTATTATTATTCTTTTATTTTCTTTAAATTATTGCTTCCTTTTTCGAAATAATAATGAAATTAAAAAAATATTCCCCATTCTCATAATTATCAAGAATTTATCCCCCAAAAGTTAAAAAGTAAAATAATCTCATGGGATTTTTTTCATTCGCAAAATCGAAAATAAAACATATGTAAAAAAGAAATAAATACCTATTTATCTAATAAAACTTATATAAATCATAAAATTTTAATTTTAACTGCTAGACTTAAAAAATCTTTTTAATAGTATGCAATTTATTACGTATTTGACTTTCCCATTCCAAAAGGGTATGGACTAAATGCTGCTTTCCAAATACTAATGGGCTTCATAGTTACATCAATGGCCCAGTTAGATACACAAAATCCAGCCCAGCCCATAAATATCAACACAATTTCCATTGTGGGCCTGTCATTTGAAAGAGTACATTGGGCTGCTTGAAATTGTGTACTCATCTTCTAATACTCTTTATTTTGACTTGATACACTTAAAAAACATATGAATAATTATATATATTTATTTAATTAAATAAAAAATAAAAATAAATACTTCAGAAAATCAATAAAATAAATTAATATTTAATTATGTCAAAAATAAATATATTTAAAGCCATTATGATCTTGAAAGAAACACATGAAACAAATGTCTGGCTATATGCACTCATCAAAACCAGTCATGCCAAGAAAAGAAGAAAGAAACACACAACTTTAAAGTAAAAAAAGAAAGCGTGTTAACAACAATTATTTACAGTATGTAGCTACAAAAGATGACAGGACTTGTGGATATATCTTGGCTAGCAACAAAGATAACATCAAAAACACCTTCACATCTTTTGGATGCTGAATAAATATGGGAATCACTGACCCACACACACCTCTGCTTACCTCTCACTCATGCTCATGGATGCTGCATGCTCAACTTTTTCATTAATGCCAACCTTACAAAACTAAGCATCCCAAGTTCCATTTGCTACCACTAACACAGCAAACAGTTGTATTGATGTTCAGCTTCAACTTGATGCATTTTCAACATCTTGTCTTTTAGAATCAACTTTAACGTCCAGCTGAGATGGTGATGATGATGTGCGACTGTGAGATCTCCCTTTTTCCTCTGCTTGAGAAGCTAAGTATTCAAGTGCCATAACGATATCACTGATAAGGGGGCGGAAGCTTGCTTGTTCTTGAAGACACATTGCAGTAATTGCAATAGCATGGTGCAGACTCCGGACTGAGAAGCGCCCTTCAAGTAGAGGGTCCACCATCTGGACAAATTTCCTCCGGTCCTTTAGAAAAGGGCGAGACTGCAAGGAAAATAAAATTCTCAGTGGTTTGAAAAGAAACATTAGATTATAATTGTATGGAGAAGAAGTACGCTGGAACAATATGAGAATTATTCTCAACACATATTTTGTGCGGAAAAAACTTGATCGTCCGCTTTTCCAATGATACCGTAAAAGCTACTTAGATGGCTACCACATTTCAGAAATACGTCCAGAGAAATTTTCTCCAAAGCTCGTGTTTCTTTAGCAAATTCTCTCAAAATTTGTATTCTATACATTTCTTACTTACCATAAACCTAAAAACCACCTCTGGCTCCCTAAACCTTAAAAAGACATGTTTCGTCGATAGCCATAATAATGTTTCTAATCCTAAAAACAATTCATCCAAAAACATAGATTAAATCATTTCTCATTTCGCTGAAACTTAATTTTTCCCATTTTTCTGTCAAAATCAATTTTGAGGTAAGAGCATCCAATTGCAGTCAGATATCCATATCTATTGCACCAAAACCTTTGATAAAGATAAGGGTAGTTCCAGTAGATATGAAATAAATCTGAAGATCTTATTAGTCCCAAACAGATATGTCATGTGCTAATCGGAAACTAGAAGTTAAGTGGACATACTCACCCATGCAACAAGGTTCTGCTCTCCTGGCATCCTAGTGCAGTCAATGGCCTTACGTCCAGTAATCAGCTCCAACATAACCACACCAAAGCTATATATGTCAGACTTTAGAGTCAACTTACCGCTCATGGCATATTCTGGGGCACAATAACCATATGTTCCCATCACTCGCGTTGAAACATGAGTGTTGTCGCCAACGGGTCCCAGTTTGGCAAGTCCGAAATCAGACAGCTTCACATTGAAGTCATTGTCCAACAATATGTTTGAAGATTTCAGATCACGATAAATGACGGGTGGATTTGCTTTGCAGTGAAGATATTCAAGGCCACGAGCAGCACCAACTGCAATCTTCAGTCTTGTGCTCCAGCTCAGGGGCTTCTGACCAGGTTCTACATCTGACAATAGAGATAAATTCTCATATCATTCAGCGTCACGTATGTGAGACTAGGGATATGCATGTTTCTGGAAGAGAAAGATTAAGGGCTAACTAGATAACAATCCGCGAGTATTGTTCTTAGCTCAAAAATTTTGTCTTACACCGCCAGTCCTTTCTCCCTTTATTCTGGGTGCCCACACTAACATTATAAAGATAGTTTGCGAATATCTGCTATACAGATGAAAATATAGCAATCAAATCAGTGGCGGACTAGGGATTTCATGGTAGTTTATCCTTCAAACAGATTTGACGTTCAATATAGGAAAAAGCACATGAACATCCTAGCTAGAGGCTTCAGGATTGTCATTATATACTTAAAAAAGTGTTGGAACACCTGTTCACATAGATCAAGAATGCTTCACCACTTCACAAACAAAAACAAGAATTAAAAGAAGAAGCAGAAAATGAAGAGCTTCAGGTAATGAGTTAACTGATCTTTTCCTTTCTTTTATGTCTCACTATCATCTTCAACAATTGATCGTGAAATCGAGAAAGTGACTGAAATAAAGAAAAGAAAATTGTGGAGAACCAGTACATAAATCAATTAAGTGGTCAAATTTCAAGCAAAAAAAATTCTAATAGTAGACTACCAAATAGATGGTTCTCCAGGCTGCCCATCGGCATAAACTCATAAACCAGGAGCCTCTGGTCTCCATCAGTACAATAACCGATCAAGTTCACAAGGTTGGGATGATGCAGCAGACTTAGCATCAGAACCTCCACTATGAATTCTTGATTCCCTTGAAGCCCTTCAAGATTAAGTTGCTTCACAGCAACAACCTGATAACGAAAGAAAAGTGGTGACTGCCAAATGACGCTTTAATTGCATTGAATTTAAGGTTAACAACAATTTCATTCCGATAAATTCACGGAACTAATCTATTGTAACCTACCGTTGTTTCCAATTAAAAAGTGGCAGATTTTCTTCATTCCAAAACCACATACTTAGAGACTCCTACATTTTAAAAGAACATGAAAAAACAGAGAGCTCACCAAGCCAGATTCTAGGCGGCCTTTGAAAACACTTCCGAACCCACCTTCACCAATCAAATTAGCATCCCTAAAATTCTGTGTCGCCATTGCAAGTTCTTTGAATGTGAAGCTGCGAGCCACATTGCCCTTCTGGGAGTTGCTTTCCCTGCCCTTTGCTCTCACATTCTTCCCACTCGCTATAGAATGAAAAAACAAAACCAAAAAGGACAAAATGGATTGATATCTTGCATAACTACCAAGTCCAAACACTTCAAAGTTCAAACGTTGACATCTGTAAACTTACCACTAGCATTGGCATTTGCCTTTCTCTTCCCGCCGACTACATACCAAAGCAGTGATCCAAACCAAAAACGAGAATAAAGCATGACAAGTTAAAATAAAACACATTTACAAAAACAAATTATCCGCAGATTTAAATGGAAGTAAGCATGAACAACAGTGAGAGAAGAAGAAGGAACCTGAAGAATTAATGGATCTTGGGGCCATATCTTCATCATAATCCCTCACATCCTTCCTCCGAGGATTCATGCAAGAAAAGCAACCCATCTCTTTTCTACAAACCTCCCCACCCCCACCCCCTCCTCTTTCTTTCAAATTCTGTTCCCCCCACAAGTATGATCCTTCACACAAAAGCAGAATTTACAGACACAAAAGCCCAAATTAAATTTCACTCAGATATCCCAAATCCAAACCCATTATCATTCAACAATATCACCAGGCCAACACCAAAATCAAGAAAATAACTAAAGGTTTAAAAAAAAAAAAAAATACTAGGAAAGAGTACAATTACATACTCCCCCTCTTTCCAAGATGCAAGAAAACCCAAATCCCAGAAAACAAAACATAATGCACTCGAACTTCCAAACCACACTTTCACACAGATCTAAGTAAAACCAAGAATTACCACAAAACCCAAAAGCAAAAGACAACCCCAGAATTTATATTCTCCCCACACACGCAGACACACACCCAAAAAAGAATGAAATAGTTGCCCAAACAAAACGTAAAACGGCTATCTATGGAGAAAAAAAAAACAAGAAAACAACTCTAAACAAAGCACATTGAAATTATCAATTAAAAAAAAAAAAAAACAAAGCAAGCCCAGAATCAAGCAACGAAAGTTATAGTTGTTGGTTTTTCCTTTGCTCTTCCTATATTCAGCTGAGCAATTCTCGTTCGGCTTACAACCCTCCTTTAGCGCCACCTTTAACGGTAAATCCTTCCCCTTTTCTTCGTCATTCCCACCTTCTCTCTAGAAATTGAAATCTTTTGGTTCCCAATGAGGTGTTAGTGTGTGTAGTGTGTGGGCCTTTTGGGGAAAGCAAAGCAATAAAAGCACTCAGATGATTGTTGAAGGTCACTCTCATTCACAGCTAGCATTTAAACGTTTGGGTAAGGAGGCACCTCAAAGTACCCAAATGCCCTCCCTTTATACTGCTATTTACTATTCACATGCCACTGTCCTCCTTAGGCTTTGTTTGGCTTTCATTCTCTATTTTTTTAAAAAAATATATATATATTTGCCACATCTTTATAAAACACATAATAATACAATTCGACCGTTTTACTTACCTTACGCTGATATAAAATAATCAATCAAATATATAAAACAATGCTCAAAGAAAAGACAAAATATAAATACATCCAAACAATGCCTTAATAACCTTTTTTGCCTTAATCTTGATCAAAAAGTTGTCTTTTTTTTTTTAAATTAATTTTTGGGGGGACTTTTTGACAGTGAGTGAGACAAAAAAGGGGGTGTAGATTTGGATTGGTTGGAAAAGGGCATTCACATGGGGGGGAATTTCTTTTTTGGGGTCAATCTATCATTAGATTAGATTTGGGGGGTCATTCTTTTAATTTTTTTATTTGGTGGGGTGGGCCCTTCTCTCACCATAAATGGGGGGAAATTAAATATATTTTAATTATTATATATATTTAGCCATCATGCTACGTCACTCCTGCATTCATATAATAAATAATTTTTTATATTTTAAAATATATTAAATATTAAAATATATATATATATATAAGTCGACATATAATATTTACGAAAATTAACTTGAAGGTATTATCGACACAATAAAAAAATCGACAATTGTATCATAAATTATTGTTTATAAATAAAAAGTGATTTTCTTATTATAGTAATATATATAATTATACATAAACATATATATAGTTTGGTATCTCTAAAGATTGTAACTTTAATTATTATGCTTATTGGGGGAATAGATTTACATATGGGGAAATGATATGATATATATAATAGTGGGACTTTAAGGATCTATATGTAAATAATTTAATGTTTTACTTTAGTATATAGTATAAAAAGATGCATTTTATGTATTAATTTATTTCCATAACGTTGCTATGTTATAATTTATTGTATACATTAAATGTTGTAGTAAGAAAATAATAATAAATTCAACAAGAAACACAATAATAATAGACATATATATATATATATATTCACATTTATGAATAAATGGAAACAAGAAAATCGCAAATAACAATGAAAACAAACGAGCCCTTGATTTCTTTTACATAATCCCCTTTACGATGCAATAATCAATTAAAAAAAAATTCGGGTACTCTGAAAAGCTCCCCTACCTCTAGGTGGTTTTTATTTTTAAAAAAAACAAAAAATTCTTTATTAAACTTATTTTACGCTCTTGTATCATCTAAAGATGATATCAAAATATCCCTTCTATTTTTAAAATCTTTAAGAACCCGTAATTTTGAAATTTCAATCAAAAAAGACAATGAAAATATATTTAAGATATAAACTTAAAAATTTTGCAACGACACTATTTAATTAGTTTTTCATATAGAATAAAGTATGGCGTCAAAATTGATATATATATATATATATCTGCAAGAGGGGATTTAACCCTTTTGTAATTTTATTTTAAATCAATACGAATAATTAATGGTGAGAATAGGGAGGTGTGAACGATCAAGTTTTGATCGATAAATTATTAAATTGATAAAAATACTCGTAAATATTTTTATTTATTCACACTGTAATCAATTTCTTAATAATTTTATATTCCTGCGTAATCGGTATCGATTTATTTTATTAATTCTAACTCATTATCTATTTTATTCTTAATTTTTTTATTTAATTAAATAAAAATTCAAATTATGCATACACGTGGAAATAATTAGTGTGTATTATGAACTCACCAGATTTGGTGAGATGAGCACATGTGGAAGCTAAAGTTGCGGATGACCAGACCCTTCACATTTCTTCCTTACAAAAAAATCAAATCAAATCAAAGAATTTTGTGAAACCCTAAATTGAATTATTGGTTTTCACAATTAGGGTTGATGTGAAAATGGCAGGCATTAGTGTTATTTCTTGAATTTTCTTGGAAAATATTTAAAAAAATAATTTGAAAAAAAAAAAAAGAAAATGGACTTTCATTTTTATTAGGTCAACCCATTTATTATTATTATTATTTTTTCTAAAAAATAATAAGTAGTGGACAAAAATAGATGGATAGAGTTCACAAATTTCCAAGATGATTTATTGTTTGTATGGGGTCCAATAACAGGTCTTGTTTGGCTGTAAACACTTTACAAGATTATGATCATACATACATACATACATATATATATACATATTTTAATTATAACAATTTCACTCTATTTATAGTAACTTTTTAAAATTAACCCTTTAAATAATTAACTACTACTTTTATTACATGTAAAGTGGTAGTGCCGGTGTTTGGATGAGTTTATAAGTTATTTAATGTTAGGAAAAATTATATTTTGTGTTTTATATAACAGAGGATGTTGCACTTTTGATCTCAAAATTACGTACTTAGCATATTGGGCTTTATAGGATAAAAAGTTGGAGCACTTTTAGTCATATATAATAAAAAATTGTAGCATTTATGATCGCAAATGCTGTAATTTTTTAGTCTACGAGACCAAATGTATTAAGCTAGTAAACTGTGGGATCAAAAGTACAATACCGTTTATCGTGTGGGACGAAAAGTGCAAATTTTTATTAATGTTATACTTGAATTGATGTAAAGTTTTAGTTTTTTTTTTTCAAATGATCCCATATTAAAAGAAATTGAAATTCATTAATGTTTAATAGTTCGGGCTTAAAGTTTAAGAATTTAAATTTTTTTTTGAATTTTAAATTACCCAAATAAATTCAAAAGATTTGTTATTAGGAATTCAAAATTCACGACTTCAAATCCATCAGTTCAAATGCAGCGTAAAATACTTTATATGACATTTAAAATTTATTGATAAAACTTTACGGGGTATTTTATAAATATTTAAGAAATGCACTTATAAAATTCAAAAATAAAATATGCGGAGCTAATTATAAGTCCCTCTAAGAAAAATAAGGACAGAGTCCTTCAATTTTGATCATATCAATCACAGAATTGCTATTACTAAAATTTTTAAATCAGTAATCTTCTTTTATTTAAACACTTGATAAACTTATACATCTTATAAAATATTTTTAAAATTATTTATTAAAATTTTTAAATAAATTTAACCAAACACCATCTTGACAACAATATTAATTTGAACATATATATATGAGTAAATTACAATATTAATTTGTTAAATAATTTTATTAAAATTTTTCTACTAAAGTTGTTGAAAATGAGTGTATATGATGATGGATGGTTGATTAAGATGGGGGGTTTTGGCATGATTTGATGATAAAAACATAGGAAAGGTCACTATCATGACCAAAAATATTTGGGCTACCATCCAATCATTGAGTGCCATGTTTGGCATATCTAACAGCCCATTTGCAATTGCATGTCAACAAATATGGAGGTTCTTTGCCTTATTCATAAGGGGCACAAACATGGCTCTATCATAAATACCCTAATTAGGGTTTTTATTTTAGGGGAATTATTGTTGTATGATGATATCCAAGTTTAGGGCATACAAACAAGTCATCTTTTTTGCATTGTAACAACTTGGTAATTACATAATTAGTGGATTTCGTGATTCGAATGCGAATGATCTGTTCTCGATCGAACTGATGAATTAGGTCGCACCAACTTCAACAAAATTGATTCGTTCTGTATATATAAGCACTTTTCAAGATGAGAAACACAGACAAACAGCTGTAAACGATTGAACTTATGTATAAAATGCAGTTGATAAAAAAATTCTTTTATAAAAGTGAAAGTATTCAAGAAACACATGCACGAAAAGACGAAGTTCTACTCGTGCAGACCTTTGCTTTTATTGAACTTAACTACAATTTTTTTTATAGTAAAATTTTAATTTATAATTATTATATTTATATTTAATTTAGCCCATGCACCTCTTTTTTTTTTTTGGCATTTCTATACTACGCCATCTCGAGCATTTTCATAAAAAAAAAAAAAGAAAAGAATTGGTTGAAATTTAATAATAAATTCAAATATATCATTAAAATAACATAAGGGTGTCGATGCAATAATCTCCCTCATTCAAAGGACAATAATTTTTTAAAAAAAATTCTATATTTGAGCAAAAAGCTGAAATTTTTTCTTGTTCATTAAAAGTTGCAATTTGATCCAATGCAATTGCCATATTAACAAATGTGGTACTCAACTTTTTTATTATTATTATTTGGGCCCATTTTTAAAGTCCAGCCCATGAGTAGTAGTACACAATTCAGCCCACAAAAGCTCTAAAGGATTTCTTACAAAAGGCCCAGAGATGGATTGGAGCCCAAAAGTTTTGCGAATTACCCGAATTGCCCTTACCATGTATTCTAATTAAGTTACATTTCAAGAACAAAGCTCATGTTTTACCGTACAATACTAACGTAGGAGCCGTGCTATGCACATATATATATATATATATATATTTAATTTTTTTTATAATATATGGTCTTATAAATGAATTTTTTATACAAAATAATTATTTTTTAATGGGTAAAATTTAATAAATAGATCAATTTTTACATATATCTAGCCCTATATAAAAATAAAAATAAAGAATTCATATTCCTTATAAACTATATTAAAGCACACACTACAAAAAAAATTAAAGATTAATCGGAAAAAAATCAAGTCACAATTTTAATATTATCACTAATTATATATATTTCGTGACAAACATGTTTAGATTATCGCAGTAATGAATTTCATGATTTTAATAATTATTAATATTTTATAAAAAATTATTATTAATAAGAGTTGGTGATAAAAAAATATATACAAAGAGTTATCATTAAATACAATTAGTGATACATAAATAATTATTTTGTCACTATAAACGTGTCACGAATTGTATATATTTAGTGACAATTTTATATATGATGGTGACGAGATATACATTTTTGAAAATTTTGTCACTTATATATATTCTTACTGACAACTTTAAAATTGACATTTGATATATATTTTCTTGCAGTGATACTCAAAGTATGTGCTAAAATTTTAAAATATAAAATTATAAATATTTATCTAAGTTTTATTATGAAATTATTACCTTTTTTTAACTCCCTAATGTACTATTTGTGAGTTTATAAGAAGTGAAAGGAAGAAGTTGTAAAAATAATATGGGCGAGAAATAAAAAATAAAAAAATAGGATATAAAAGAATAAAACTTTTAGATAAGAAATGAGAGAAAAGGGAAGATAAAAATTAAATAAAGGTAAAAAAATACAATGAGCTCTTCTCGAAATATTATAAATACCTCCTGATGTTTGATAAAATTATATAATCTTTGGATAAAGGTCTGAAATTGTTAGTACTTTCCCCTTGTTTTTATTTTTATTTTTTTTTGGTAAAAAAATAAAATTAATTATAAAAAATCAGACGAGGTGGATGAAAAATTTTAAAAGAAAAACATCCAAACAGTCCATAAAATAATACATAATACACAAAAGGTATTTTGATTAGTTTGCAGTAAAAAAATGAACTAAAACCTATGGGAACTAACGGATTGAATAAATTGTTAGACGGTCGCTAAAGTAAGAAAATATTTATAATTTTTCAAGTAATTATATGATCAAAAATCAAGAAAGCTCGTTACAATTTATCTATACTAATTTGGTATTATTTTTTCTGACAAGGTTAATTACATATTGTAGTAAAAACAAACATCTCGATTGACATGCCACCATAGATCATTAGCAGGGATCAATAGAAGAAATATTATTTTTTATAATAACTGACTATGGTTAAAAGTAAAAATAAATAAATATATATATATATATATATATAACAAAATACTAATTAACATAGTTACACAACGACTATTAGCCTTTGTTTTTGCAAGAATAGTAAAAAAATGAGCCACAATTAAAAATTATAGCAATTGTTCTGGTTATAATTAAAATCATGACAGTTGTTAAATGATCATGTCCATTTTTCGTATGGATTTTATTTGACAGTGATAAATAATATTGATTTATTATAATATTTAATAATAAGATAAGCAGATCCCTATTTTGGGCTATTTCCTTATTGAGAGTTTGGAAGGAATGAAAGGATAAAAATGAAGCGATATTTTGTAACTTGAAATGCAAATAAAGTGGGGATTGGTGATGTTAAGGTGAAGTAAAGTGTGGGGGGGCGGGGCGGGGCTTTAGGCTTTAGGCTTTAGGCTTTAGGGTTTGGGTATAAAGTGTAAAGCCATGCCTCACGCTGCAGTCTGCACTGCTCTTCTTCCCCATGCACTTCATCTATTCTATTTCTCACTCTCCCATTCCCATATATATATATACCCTTCCACTTTATCCTTTTTTCTCTCAACCTTTCTTTTCTTTTTAATTTCTTTTTCTCTCTGAAAGTAAATTTAGTTAATAATAAGGATAGTTACACAATCGTTTTTTGAATTTTGGTATAATTATACGTAAATTTTCTGTAATTTAACACCCCCGAAATTTGATTTTGTTTAACAAATAAGTCCTCTTGAGTTAAAATTCACCGAATTTGCTGACATTAACTAAAAGATCGAAAATAAATCTATATTTATCCCCAATTGACTTATTACTGACTTGTTACTGGTCAAATAATTTTCTTTATGACCAAATTACCCTCATATGTTTTCATGCATTAATGTATGTGAAGAGGTATATCTTCATCGTTATAAATGTAGTTTAGTTAAAAGAAAAATTATATGACCTGTAATAAGTCAATCGATGGTAAATATTAATTTTTATCCAAATTTTTTTGTTAATATCAACAAATTCAGTGAATTTTAAACCAACGGAGAGACTAATTTGTTAGACAAAAGCAAACCTCATATGTACTAGATGTAGTTTCCCAAAGCACAAGAGATTTACATGTAATTACACCAAATAATAATGAAGTAATGATAATTATCTTGGAAACCTCACAGTATAGCTAGTACTAAGTGTGTCAATTAATTAATAATGATGATTAGGCCTAATTAAATCATGTCTTGACCACTTGAGCACAACACCACCCTTCCACATTCTTCATTGGGATTTACATTATATATTGTACACTCCTACACAAACACTCATCTTGTATATCATTCAAGATGATCTGTTAGCCATAAAATTCAACAATAAGCAGTAACATGATAAGTAGAATGAAGTATGTATAGTTGAGAAGTGTGGCATGCATAAATCCAGTACTACCTACCTACCTACCTCTTATATACATATAAATTTCATTTGAAAGTCAAAATCCTACCAAAATTAAGGTAAACAAAATCAAGAATTCCTTTCTTTCCTCACCACTCCAAATCCCTCTACTTAATTAATTAATGAACAAAAAGGAGAATCATGTGAAAAGAATGTCTAAAAAATATATCCTCTTTGCATCACCCCATCTTGAGATGCATGTGATGTGCATATTCTTTTCCTCTATCCCTAATTTACATCAACCTTTCCCTTTATTTCCTCCACCATAACCAAAGCAACCCCCAATTCAACAAATTAAACAATCAATTATGGTACATACGTATATCCACACAATTAATCAATCTCCTCATCTTTGCCAAGTCATTCGGATCCCATGATCCAACTTAATCCCAAACCATTTCAACACCAAATCCCTCAACTTGTTATCACGTACCTCGCAGAACATCCGAGGCCACCCTTGAGGCTCCACCGCCTCAAACCCTAATCCGGGCGTCCGATCATTTGAATTAGGGTTCAACTTTTTGGTCCAGTCCAAGACGTAGGCCGACACCCGCCTCCTAAACTTGGCCTTGAACTCGGGCCATGCTTGATACTTGTAGTGATTCACCACCATAACCTTGGTGCTCAACTTCCTAGTCCTGTACCCTGCCCTCAACTTAAAATGGTGTATCACATTAAGCAAAGAACCATCAATAGCATCTAATAGGACTATCGACTTGTGCCGGTTCTCATACCTCCGCCGGCAATTGTACCCTTGTGTCACTCCTGTGACTGGATGAACCCTTTGATCCGACGGCCCAAATTCATAACAACTAATGCTAATTTGACCTGAGCTGCTGGATGATGAGTTTGGTGAAATTAGATGAGGGTGTAACAATGATTTTGAGGGTTCCGAGAGATTTTTCCAACAAGGGGAGTACACAAATTCATCCACGTCCAAGTACATCATCCATGTACAAACATCTTTAGCGTAGAGTGCACTGTGTGAGAATCCAGCTTCTTGAGTTTTAGGCCATCTCCAAGAATACGTGTTGATATCAAAATCCTCTTTTACGAGTTCGTCCACAACTCTTCCAAGATCATCATCACTCCCATTATCATACAGTAGGAATTTTTCAACCCCAATTCTGGAATGGTACAAAACCCATTCCCGCAAAAACTTGCTCACATCATACACCATGGTGCTGGCGCACAGTAGAGATTTCCTGTTCTTCGACTCTAACTTGCGCGGGGGTGTGTAGTACGCCACGGATGGGACCACTCGGTTTTCGCCAACGATCTCCAAGGAGATCTTCATTGGGTTTGGGTTGGTTTCCCCTCCGACTGAAGAAACAGCCGTTGGCTCAGGGCGTTTGCAGCGAAACACTTCTTGCATGGAGGTCGTGACGGTGGTCTTAACGCCGTTTGCTACGTCATCTCCAAACACGCACCGGAATTCGCTCGGCTCCCGGTTAGTTCCCTGCCGAATGTTCACGCCTTTCACGAATAGAACGACGTCGTCCTCCGTCGTGAGAGAGTCGTACACCAGATAAGACCACCGGAGGAGCGGTGGCGCAGTCGGTTGTCGCTCCGGAGGATTGTCAGGAGACTTCAACAGCACCGGTTGCCTGAAGGGAAGCCTCCGGCGCCGAGCTCTAACTGGCAGAAGGCAACTAAACGTTGCGCGATCAGGAAACTGCAACATTCCGGAGAATCTCGCCGGGGATGTCTCATTAGTCTCAAACAAACAGAGGTAACCATCGAGATTCGACGGAGGGGTTTCCGGCGAAACAATCACAAGCACTTCCCAGTCAGGGAGAAGAATCCCAGTGGTGGAGATTGGCGGCGGCGGCAGAGGCGGCAACGACGATGGGGAGGGAGCGGGGAGAGGTGCAGTGTCATGAGGGGAATAAGCTGCTGCTGCTCGCGTGAGGTTTTCCTGAATGGCATAGTTGGCGGCGGAGTTGACGGTGGCGGTAGAGGTAATTGTGGGGGAGGGCCAGGAGGAGAAGACGGAGAAGGCGTGGCGGAGGAAATGGTGGTAGAGGGCGGCGCAGAAGAAGAGAGAAGCGATGACGTATGGGGAAAACGTACGGACTTTTCGGGCCATGAGTAAGAGAGAGAGAGAGAGAGAGAGAGAGAGAGAGAGAGAGGGGGGGGGGGGGGGGGGGGGGGCTCCTTTTATATATGACTCGATCACAATATATATATATATATATATTTGAACTTAATTAAAATTTATATTTTTATTATTAAGTGAAAGAAAAAATAGAATTTTTAATTCTGGTTTCACTTTTAGTTTCATTTATTTTTAATCTCGTAATTTATAAAAATTAACACTTTTGAATTTTTCTTCTAATTTAATGGTGTAGGTCACGTGGGTTTTAAATATTTTTGATTGGAGAAAAAATTAATTTTTCTTTCAAAAGTAATATATTTAATTTCCTTTATTTACTTATAAAAGACATGATTCTATCTCTCTTCTCAATTTCATTCCCCTTTTAGTTTTCTCTCTCGTAATAATTTTTTATTTATCTAATTGATATAATTTTTAAAGTAAAAATTAAATTATGCAAGTCTATTTTGTATCTACTAATCATAATTAAAGTTAATTAATTATGGAATGAATGTTGAGTTGTTGAAGAAAGAATAATCAAAGTCCTATTAATTATGATGCTGATTAGTGCTTAATGTAGAATTAATTAATTAGATTAATCGGAGGAATTCTACTTCAAATTTCAAATTTATGTGTATATATATATATAGGCATATGCTTACATAAATATTTTAATAAACTCAATTAAGAATCATAATTATCCTTTTAATTAACCATTAATTTTATTTTTAAATTTCATTTAAAATATTTTCAGATGATGAGGTGTGTTTTTTCGTAAAATTCAGTAAAATAACACATAAACTAATACATGAAAAATATCGATCCCTGATTTTCTTTAGAGTAAATTACAGCTACCTATCAAGGTTTTGGCATAATATATTACGAGTATTTTTTTGTTATTTAAAAAATTATAAATACCCCTTCAAATAAAATACATATATATGCAGTCCCTAGATTGTATTGTGAAAATGACTTTTTTACCGTTATTGGTATTTTTTTTTAAAAAAAAGAAAAATAGAATATTTGAGAAAATATACATCGTAAAAACTGAGGATTATTAAAAATAAATAATCTCTAAAGCGTATTCATCAACAATAATATATTTCAAAAAATTCTATATAAAAACGATGTTTTTGTTAGTTCATCATAAAAATTTGAACGAGAATCTAACATAGATAAATAAAATGGACTCGTTGTTAGATAGACCATAAAATGAGGAAATATTTATAATTTTTAAAACAACGAAAAAAAAAGATTAAAATATTGCAGTAATAATAACAGCAACATGACCAACTTTTGTTTGGTAATGAATGAAAGGGACAACAACACCTACTCTTTATTTAAGAAATTTGTCTGCAACTGCGCCCAAGAGAAGCCTCATTCATCATAGGTCATAATTAAAATATATAAAATTTGAAAGGACTAAATTGAAATTTGTTATAATGTTTGGGGGTCAATTGTATTAATAAGAAAATTAGTTAATCGTAATGGTAATTATTAAAAAAGATTAAATTTAAAAATATAGTGAAAAAAAGAGGGGTGGGTAGCATCATGCCACCCACCGCGTCACCCCCTTTACATATTTTGATTCACACACTTACTTTATACAAACACACAAAATTCATACACACGCATTTCACACAATTGAGAGTGTGGGTGAATAGGTATGGGAATTTAATTTTAATTTATATAATTATATTATTTAATTAATCTATTTATTAAATGTTGTTTATATTGATCGATGTATTATTTAACCGAAATATTTTACAAGTTTTGCTATTTAAATTAGTGTCAAATTAAATATCACATTTGAGATAAAAATGATATAATTGATTAATTAAGTTATTAGATTTAAATATTACTATAGTTAATTTACGCAATTTCATCGAGGCTATTAACCAAATATGTAATTCTATGTATTGGGGTTTAATTAAATTATATAGTAGCAAGAAATTGATAGAAATTTATAGAAATGTTCCGAAAACTATATTTGAGAAATATTATGTTATTAAAGAAGAAAAATTAGGTTTTTAATGATACTCTAATTTAGGAATGTTATTAAAAGCGATAGTTATAAATATATGAGGGGTTTGATTAAATAAATTCTTAAGAGTTAGTTGACAAATTAAATATATACTTGAGAAGTTTAGAAAATTTAGTTATTTTTTAGGAAAACGGAACGGAGATTTAATATAAATAAAATATTAAAAGACTGGCGAAAAGGTAAGAATATTATTGAATATCTTATTTGGTCATTTACGATATTTTTTATATATTGAATATAAGTATAATACTTTATATGTGTGTGTGTAGTATTATATCTATTATATATATTTGTTTCTTATATTTGATCGTGAACTTGGATTATATTTGTGTATGTGGATTTTGTATATTAGTTGTTTATATATTTAGTCGTGGACTATTTGTTGGATTACCTCAATATCGGTGAAATTGTTACTATGTGTTATATGTGATTGTAATGTATGGACGTGAGAGGTATGATTATGTGATTGTATAATTGATTGTTGCATGAAATCGAATTGGGAAGTTATTACTGAGAAGGTAATTATTATAGAAAACAGAATGATGAAGTTAGTGATATTGTTGTTGTAAATTGAAATAAAAGATGGTGCTTACCTAGTTAGGAACATAGTCAGTGGTTTACGATAATGTCATTAATGATGATGTGATATAAAAAATAAATGAGTTAAGTTAATGCGTAGGGTACCGTGATATTCCGGGAAGCGGGGAATATTCTGTGTTGTTAGCTACACACTAGGGTGGTGTGGAGATGCTATGTTCGTTGTGATGTTTTATGCCGATATTGCTACACACTGGGATAAAAAAGTGGGATATCGCATACAATGGGTATCCTCTCATAACACTGACTGAGATGATGATGGCCGACAAAATCATTGACTGATGTACTCCAATTAGAGTAAGTAAGGCATTAGAAATAAGCGATAATGTCAAATACTATGTCATGGATTGATTTACAGTTGTGGGTATATATTATTCCATAAATATGTTGTTGTTATATGACGAATATTTGTTAGTTCATGTGATTGCATTGTACGTGACTTGTTGCATGTGTATATATATAGACTGGTTAGTTATATTTACTGAGTAGACAGCTCATTCTTTGCCACATATTTTTTAGCAGATAGATTACACTGACTAGCCATATTAAACTTTAAGCCATGGCATTATTCTTATTAGGTGGGTCAGCCGTAACATCTGAAGTCAGAATTTTTAACTGTTTAGTTGTTAAATATTCTAGTCTTTTGTCGGGTTTGCGTTTAAAATTTTGCACTATTGGCTATTACATTATTTTCCTTTGAGGTTATGTATATGAGGACATCCGGTGAGAGTAAATACAACCTTTTGGCATATCTATTACCTCTTGGGATATTTATATATTATGTCGATAAAATAAAATTTATTTTACAGATTGAAAAGAAATTATTTATAGAATGAGTTGTAATTAAAGAAAGGGTGAAATAGTAATAATTAAGTAGGGGTACTACAATACAAGTAGATACCTATATATGCATGTATCATCTATTCAGGCAATATGAAGTTCAACTCCATCCTGCCCATAATCAAAAGGCAGCAAGAATTTTTCATAATCATAAGCAGATAGACATTCTATTTTCCCTGTCCTATGGTCATTCATCACAGTTTTTAAATGTTACACTAATAATTTTGTTGTCTTAACTAAGAAACAATTAGATACATGATTTATACAACCTGTCTCCTAAACTTTCTATAAACCAATAGCCCTCCAGATCACAAGCCTACACTGGGCTTCGAATGTCAAGAATTTACCTATTGACGACACAAAGTAGCTGCAGCCTCCAAGAATGGAAAAATCAATGTTTTCAGAGTTGTAATGCCAAATCTGGCTGCTGAGGGGAACCAATCTGTAAGCTAGAACTAGGCGAACCGGCTGGAATTCTCACATTTAGATCGGGTGGGAAGGAAAGATTATGATGTCTTTGTTGCTGTGGCATCGCTGGCCAAGACGATTTCCCGAAATTCCACATTTCGGCTTCTCCATGAGAACCAGAGACATTACTAACTTGTGTAATTTGATATCCTGGTTGTGAAGTAACCCAACTCTCCAGCAACTTTGCTTCTTCTTGAATGATATGGTTCATATATGATGAATGGTTCGCTGAAAGATCATATCGGGGTACAGGTTCCTTCATTTGGGAAGCAAGCGGGTTCGCTCCTGTCATTGCAGATGTATCATACCCAAAAATTCCAACAAGACCGTTTCTTTGAGAGGCATATGCAGGTTTTTGCTGAACTGGGAATTGTGTTTTCCAGGAAGAAGCATCGCCCTGTAAACCTAGCTCATGCTGGCTGTTGAGTTTCCTAACGGCTTCAACCATTGCTTCAGAAGGTGCATAAGCCACAGCGGAACTTAAATCAGAATTTGAAGGTGTGACAAGTTTGTTTGAATTGCAATCACCAGCAGAGCTATTTGATGATTTCTGTTTCTCGATTGAAAAAGATAATGGCTGTGAAGGTGCTCCATTTTCACTTACCCACCCAGGACCATATTGTACCCCGGGGGGCAAGACATACTCTATTCTCTTCGATGCCACTTTCCAAGCTACAGGCCCGAGATTTGCAGCATATCTGGCCAGGCTTCTTGCATAAGCAAGGGGTTCGTGAAGACCCACCTGAAAATCCACACAAACTAAGAATTATCTCTGTGCTACTTAAAATAAGCCTAAATCTAAATAGGCTCGTTTTAGTTTCCAACACCAAATCTACTAGGGGGCAAGAGCACAAACAAAAACAAGGGTAAGAAAGCAACTAACATCTTCAACTAAACCCTCCATAAGAACAAACTAAACTTGGAAGTTTCTCAAGATACCTACCGGCACCAACAGTTTCATATTTCCAATAGAATTAGATAATTCGGACGAATTGTTGGCAGAAGATGGGGGATGATATTGCCTATAGGTATCACGCCTGTTCTCATCTACCGTAAACTGTTTCTTTCCATATTTCATGTCGGCCCTTAAAATGGATGCTGCAAGGTAGAAGAGATGGGGTTAACCAAGTTGCAAGGTAATTGAATAAATATAGATTCTTATGAGTAGCACCAGATGCACAAATACAAACCTGGAAATTCATCATTCCAGTCAGTCAACCATCTAGAGTAGTTTTCACCATTTCTTGACCGGTAAGATGATATGAACGGGTCATTGGGACGAAACCTATATAATGCAGGTCCCTTTCTTAGGTTGTAAGAGTTAGATCCAGTTCCCTTGTCCTCTACGCTAGTGAGAGTTGCACCCAGTGAATGCTCAGGAGCAACACGATCAACTGGGGATGTTTCAAGAGGTTTCTTTTGGTTCTTGCTGCTTGGGGGCCTGCCTCTCCTAACAACCTTAGGTTGTGGTTCACCATCATCGCCTTCATGCCTCAAATTTTCAAAGTCTCTCTTTGCAAGTTCTTGTATAGAGCGTGCCTAAAGTAGTCGATTATTCAGACAGAGTGTAGGATGATGAGTACATTGAAATAAAGCATAAAGGACCATGCGAACCTGTCGATAGTAGACCGTATCTGGAGCATTGTACTGCATGGCATTGGAACATATCAAAAACACATCAGCCTGGAATGACAATAGAAGGAAACGTCAGCATTTATTTCCATGATTTGCCTCCACAACTATGTCATAATATAATGAAATCAAGATTAACTACACCAAATAAGCACACAATGGCATGCATGAAATGAAGCTACAAGAATACAACAAAAATGTATAGGAAATAGAAAATCAGGCATACCTTAATACATACAAAAAGAAACTTAAGCACCATAGACCAAGAAGCAGTGAAAAACTTTTAACCACTATGTAATACATAGGAAAAAATAACCTACATATTTTAACAGCAAACAAGTAGGTAAATATGTTCTCTAACAATAGGTTCACTTCACCCTGCAGTACCACCAACACATCCAGTGAATATCGAGGCATTATCAATCCTTAACTCAATTCCATTAGTTAATACATATTGTATTAACTATTAAGCTTCCATGCCAGATTAACAGGTGAGCAAGTTCCAGAATATATGAAAGAAACCTTTATTAATCTGTAAGCAAGTTCCAAGCAATTATCCATCCCCCATACAAATGTTTTCGCCTTTTATCCTTACCTCTCTGTAGCTTATGAGATGAATAAGTAACACAAGATTATGGTAATCTACGAGATAGGTTTTATCAGTGCAAACAAATAAGGGTTATCCACAGTTCTAAAAGATACTTATGATGATTCTTTTATCATTCAGCATTGTGGATTATTGAGACTCACCATTCAGAGAATGCAAGAGATTGCATATAATGAAGTAGAAACATGAAATCAGAAAAAATAACTTGATCTATAACCAGATAAGATTTAATGCAAGCCTAAGTCCAAGGGTTGGCCAATAGGGCATGAGGCTATCTCTTCATTTCACTGCTAAGAAATATCCATAAAGAGGTTAATTTCCCACAAAATGGAGTTCACTAAATTGGTAAACTATAAAAATACTATCATGGACCAAAAAACAAGTAATTTTTTGGAGCAGATACTACTACAAATATCGACATGTATTGCCCAAATACAGTAAATCATCTTAACCACCAAAACATAGAAGTTAAGCATGATTAAACTGCTGTTAGTTCCACATTTGGCTCGCATAACCAAGACCAACCTCCATTTCTTCCAAGGTTCTATAAGCTCCATCATCAAGTTTCTTCCTCACAGTCCCGAAATCCATAGGTTGCTCTATTATCTCAAAATAATCAGGCAGCTGCAAGGAAATTAACTCCATATTAACTGCTAATAACATAAATATTATCATCACCAATCTGTGAACAAGTGATCACCTCATTGATATCCACAGGCTCAGAAAATACACCATAAGTGTCCTTCCTGCATGAACATACGTCCAAGAAAACAACACTGACGAACTGAACATGGAATCCCCAAAAATAGAAACAGTACGAGTTGAAAAGGAATTAATCTAAGAAAGCTAAAAAGGACACAAGAAAGCACATACTTTTGAAGCCTGTCAAGAATGAAGGCCAACAACGTTTTGTCTGGCAAAGGTGTTGTGGGACCAGACTCCAATGGCGACCCTGTCCACAAAAATTCAATAAAATGACCAAGATCAGATTAAACCACAAACCCAAGTTGCAAAATTTTCCAACTAAAAAGAAAGTTCTCAATTTTTTTTCTTTTATTCCAAAATCAAGCAAGGGTTGTAATGAGAACCATGTACAGGAGGGTCTGTCGCTTTCACAACTTTTTTCTCCTGTAAAATATCAATAGAATCATTATCATTATCAACATAATAATTATTGACCAAATTCAATAAATATCATCAAGAATGGGTCAGAGTGCAAACAAGCAGTTAATGAACAACAGCACCAGCAAGTACAAGTGAGAAAATAATACTACTATTTGCAACCCAAAGAATCATAAGCAACTCAGAGTAAAGACAAATCAGAACCTTTTTCAAGGTGCGATGCTTTATAAATAATATAATAAATACATACATACTTGAATGAAGAAAGGAGTAAATTGAATACAAATAAATTAACAACACATAGAAAGAAAGAAGTGCATGGACGTATATGTGTATGCAATACATGAAAGCTAGAAAGATGGAAGATGAATTCATGCAAAATCAGAAATTTTTATTAAATGGAAAAATAAATCTAAATCTATTTTAATTTTTTCAATAAAACACATGGATACAGATTTTGACTAAGTCAAAACACACAGCACCCGCACTTCAGAGATCTTCAGAAGTTAGAACATCACCCAAAGAAAAAAAAAGTAATAATTTTTTTCCTTCACGAGGAAACCCGAAAGCCGCTTCAAATCACTTCCACAAAGTAAAACCCCCGAAAGAATTTTTCGAAACTGGGGTTCCAATATTCCCAAAATAGAAAATTCACTTTCAAAAAGTTGCCAAAATTTGTGTAACTGACGATGAAAACTCAATTTTTCCACCAACATTTTCAAAGAAGCCCACACCACATTCCCCCTCAATTTTCAGAATTTAGAAAACACAACTTTTCTAACATAGCAAACCTGAACGGGAACAACATGCTCAGATCTGAAATCACCGGCATTGATCTTGCGTTTCTTGGCACACGCCACGCGATCCTCAGACTCTGGATCGGAATCAGAGCCAGAACTCGACCCCGACACCGAATCGTAATCTCGTGAATGCCGTCGGCTCTGCTGCTGCTTCTGACTAATCTTGCTATTTTCATCGTCTTGCGGCAAACGAACAACAAGCTTAACCTTCTTCTCCTTCCTCTCGTCGTCGTCATCGCCGTCCTCGAATTCTGGCTGCGGCGGTGAATTAAAATTACTAGGTTTCCGGCGGGTGGATCGGCGGTGGGTGGCTGGGGTGGAATCGCAATTAATGGGTTTAGGTGGGGCAGAAAGGGCAATTGGGTTTTTGGAGGGGCGGCCTTTCTTCTTCTTTCTCCTCATCTCCGCTGTTGCTGCAGTTGCTACCTTACCCATTGCTTTGGTCTTTGGAGGGGACCCCTTTTTTTTCTTTTTCTTTTTTTTTAACAAATATATTTTTGTTTTGAAATTTTGGGAACTAAAGAAAGTGGGTTGGGATGAATCTCACGTGTGGAAGGTTTTGCACGTGTGAGATAATACCGATGCATCGTTCTATGATGTCATTTTAGTATTTATTTGATAATTTTATAATATATTATTACCATACGATGTCAGAATATATTATTATCGTAATATTTTATTGGGTTTCGACAATCAACCTCAACGGTCGCCTCAAGGATAATAAAGGAAATTACGAGCTCAATAATTGAAAATCTATCTACAACGCAGCAACGATAAGGGCTAATTTATATCATATACATCTAAACATAAAGTTAATCAATGAGTACAGATATTTTCAAATCATCGTGTATTTATTATATGAATATTTTATTTTGCAGTACATCTATTTAAATTTATTATATTTCACTCCATTTAATGTGTCTTTCTCTCTATATCGACTTATACTACTTTTGTTCGTATATACACATACGTACGTATTACACCATTCTTGATAATATTCGAAAAAAGAAATTATTTTTAAAATTTTTTAATGTATAGAATCTTTTGACATTACTACTTGGGTTTTACTCTTTTAAGGTGTCACAAAATTTAGGGTAATCATATTTTATTTGAAAAACTCATTCAAAATAATATAATTATATTTTGGGAGAAAGAGTTGATTTTGTAAGATAATTGCACTTAATTGGTGTTAGACTATTAATAGATGTGCACAAAGTTTGATGAAACTAGGATGGCTAATGAGAGTGAGTTTATAGCATGTGAATTAGTAATTCATTTTAAAATCACTCTCTTGGCTTGATGTTCAATCCATTCATATGTGACTTTATAGTATTAGGATGGATATATTTAAACATTTTAATTTTATAATATGATGATTTATGATATAGTTTGGGGATAGTGTGAGTACTATACTTTTAAAAGAGGTGGATTGGGGATAATATCTTAGAGGTTGTACAAGATTCAAAAGTTTGTTTTAGGGGTGATTAAATAGTGGGTTTGGAGCGTTGTCGCTTTTAGGTCCCACATATCTATTTGCAAAACAAAGTTATTATTAGAATAGATAATTAGGAAGTTAATTAAATTGACAATAATTCGTCAATTTTTATTAAAATAATATTGTTTTAATGAATAGAGTAATATTGATCTATGACATGTGTATTTGTTGTCTTACTGCTCATGTTAGACGGTGTTTTAACATCACAACAAATGCCCACAAACCAAATTGTTAAATGTGTATAGTTAGGCTATACACAAGTTGCAAGTCATGAAATCAACTTCTAAGTCGAGGACCCCAAAACTGGCCATGAGGAGTCCTACAAAGACTTGCACTAACTATATTGTATTCACTATGTGAGTGTCGTATTTGACCGACGACATACATAGGTCGTTTGTGCAATTTTGGTTGGTAGTTGGCAAGGTAGGTGAATTACTGAACTGACTCATGGGAATCATCATATGGAAGCGTTAAAGGCTTGGTCGGTATGACTGAAATTTTCAATTCATATAGTACGGGATTAGTCATTGGACTAGAGGAATCAATGACAGTTATGCTTGCATAAGAAGATTTTATCTTGGATCTAGCGAGATTTCACCGTGTCTTTCAAATATGGTCATTATAAGTCTTGTCTAGTGCAATTGGAGTATGTACTAAGGACGGTGAATTACAAGAAATAATCCATCCCCTGTCGGTATTGTGAGAGTGAGATCTACTATACGTCTGAGATAGTTTAGACTCTTTAAATTTATGGTCATAGTAATTGGTTGAGTAGAAAGGATTTCATACGTCGATCAATAGTGATGCCCCCTCAAGCATTCACCTTGAGAGTTGAAAACCAAGGAGGTAGGCTTCCAGCCAAACAACCTAGTAGGCAGACCCGATTGGCCCATGACCAGGGCCTTTTAGCTCATAAAACCACAAAATCTTTATTAACCTAGCAGGTTCAAGAAGAAAGCCCATTTCAACAAGTCTAATCAGTATACAACAAGGACCCACGTCACCGACACATAGAAATGTATCATAATAAAAAATCTCCAACAAACTCCTAAAGATCCGCTATAATATGATTTTTAAATCAACAAGTAACAAATTCCCGAAAACATAGGCAGACCTGGCAAGTCCTAGTAAACAGTCATATCTTAGTCAATATTTATCTAAGTCCCAAATGGATTTCTAGAGAAGATATCCACTCGTGTATCTTTCCAACGGCTTATAGCACTTGGTAACCACCCTCTGAATCTTGCTCCACGATCGCCTATAAAATAATCATTTATGCAGTTATTTTGGGTAACACTTTTCATCTCACAAGTTCCACCACTATTCTCTTTCTCTCTCTCTCTCTCTCTCTCTCTCTATATATATATATATATATATGCTACTTTGAACTTATTATATACGAATTTCATCATTTAGCATTACACTTTACCATTGATCTTACTTCAATTCAAATTTTTATTTTATCTCTTCAGTAGTAACGTTACTGCTTAAGTATTAGAGTGCTAATATTTGTTTTACAAGTTAATCCCTTGGTAATTTTAGAATTTTTATAAAAATCCTTCGACAATTGTGGTGCGGCAGAACTCCAGTACGCATCATTGGTGCCGTCTGTGGAAAACTTGAGCTTAATCGTGAGAAATCATCACACCATATATCCATGTCGTTATGCTAATAAATGATTATTATATATGTAACGAACTCGTGGACATGATAGCAAGAAAATCAGAAACCCTTAAGACGAGAAGGATGAAAACCGACGAGCAGATATCCAAAATGTAAGAATTGTGTTCTTCCAGAAGGCAAGGAAAATAAGAAGATTGAGAAACTCACCTCAAACTTTTAATGCATTTCCCGCCTTAAAAGGGAAGTGATGCGGAGCAGTCCTTTCACTGCGGGGCTCTGGCACTCTCTCCCCCCATTAGACATTGTAAATTTAATCCAAATGCACATGGCTCTCACTTAGCGCTAGGTTCAACCTATCCTAATGGTTGGTAATGGTCACTTTCTACTTTTGAGGTTTGTACAGATCCCTCTAAATTCGCGTGCGCAAGAGGCGATTATGCCCAACATAGTTGGATATGCTCCTATAACTCAACATAGTTTCCTCACAACAACACGAACCGAGCATACCCAAGTAGCTTAGGAATGTCTTCCTTGTTGAGCCAGCAGAGAAGGTGGAGCCATTGTAGGAAAACTTTCTCATACTCCAATAGCCCAACACTGAGACTTGGAGTTGGGGGGGGGGGGGGAGGGGGGGAGAGTGATGATACCCCCTCAAGCATTTTTCTCTAATCCAAAGCTAAGGAGGTGCTGGGCCCCCCCATAGGATAACCCAACAGGCTTTGTCCTGCTGGCCCATGAGCAAGGTATCCGACCCATAGCCATATATTTATACTAACATGGTAGGCCCAAAAGCAAGCTCAGTCCAACAGGATGTCTCAACAGACAACAAGAACAATATATCATGCGCATTTTTGACACCTTGAGATACATCATACCGAAAAATCTCCCACAAACTCCTCCTGGATTGACAGCGTTCGACCCTGCAGCAACAGGTCAAATGAAATTTGCATAACTCACCTTGACTGACATAAATATTTTAAAGAGTCATTTCTTCACAATAAGTTTAAGTTGTAACTTTTTTTTTTATTTCGTTAGTTAGCTAACTCATGCAGTTTTTCAATGATGTATCACAAATTGCAACCACTTCCAAATTTTCCTATCAATCGGCTTGTAAAGAGAGGCCATTGTGCAGTCATAAAGCATCAAGCATTATTCCACTCTCACTATTTTCTCTCGATTTTCAACAAGTTGCTTGCATTATTTTGCACTCCACATAATTGTTCTCACTTTATATTGATACTTTGTCAAGTCACTTCAATTGTTTCATCATTATTCTTATGTTATTTTAAGTTTTTCGATTATCCTTTCAGTAAATTTATTACTGACTTAAGCATCGAAATGCTAAGCCTCCTTTGATCTCGAAATTTGGTACCAAGGTTTTGAATATTTGATGCAGAGGAAAACATAGAGCCTTTGCCGTTGTAGTATTTCATTATTGTCTAGAGCTTTGGACGTGAGTCCTTTTGACTTGTTGTGTGTGTTGTATGAAATTGGACGACTTGTGTATATGTTTCTATTCCAAGGTGATGTCATGTCCATTTTAGTTTTTGGATATATAAATCAATTAAATTAATTTATTATTAGTGGGCGGGGCATATTTCTCAATTAATGGGTATAATTTATTTTTAAATCTAGATTATTGTCTACAAGCATCAGATAAGTTGTTATTATTAAACATGTAAAAATTATTTTTTACAAATGTATGTATAAAATAAGATTTAACATATTTTAAATAAATTAAATTTATTTATGATATATTACTCAAGATGGATTTAGGATAAAATTTAAATCTCGCTCTGGATCTTATTTATCATACAAAATTAAAATTCATGCCGATCCAAACCCCAATTGAATCGGGTTCGAGACAAATCCATGCTCTATCCCTAATTACTGTATTAATTTTATAAAAAAATTGAGAATATAAGAATAGGGTAAATTACGACGATCTCTAATGAGGATTGACATAATTACTAATACCCATTCGTTATTTGAAAAACTATTAATAATTTTTGGATTTTAACTATCGTATAACAATTAGTCAAATCCGTTAATTCTGTTAGGAATCTATTTTGTGGTGAGTGACCAAAATGGCCTTATGGACTAAGCAATATAATTTTATTTATTTTTACGGACTAAGTGGATAAATTTTTAAATTTTTTCATCCACTTGGTTAGATTTTTATTACAAATCTTTAATTTTTTTAAAAAATATAGTAAGGGCAGAGTTGATAATTTTATACTTCAATTATATCAAGTACCAGGGATATTTAAAAATTTTAAATAATAAAAAAACAAATTATAAAAAAGATTATTCTAATTTACGCAAAAGAAAAAGAGAAAGAGCTATAAGCGGACAATATTAATATGGGTGAAAATGAAAAACGGGTAAACAGAAATGGGTAATCGGGTGGATCCCGAAAAGAATATACAGAGGGATCGATGAGGTGGCAAAATATTTTAGAAATCCCGCCCAAATCCCCAATTCCCAACCCCCCGCCCGTATATTTCATTCAATTCCCCAATTTCACTGCTCATTTTTCAAAAATTTCAATAATAATCGCTCACGCTTCTCCTCTCTCTCTCTCTCTCTCTAAATATCTCTCTCGCCTTGTCTGTTTCACTCTAGCGAAGGCAGCACCGGGAAAAAGGAAACTCAACCCTAACCCTACCTTCTTATTTGATTGATTTCTGCGGATTCCGCGTCGATTTCCGTATTATTTTTTGCTCTTTTCTATTCCGAATGCTGTTTCTTTTCGCTATTGATTCGCGCGGTCTCTTTATCAGATCTGTGTCTTATGTTTTTCAGATGAAAGGCGGAAAATCGAAGGCTGATTCGAGGAAAGGCGATAGTAGGTAAGCGATTTTTTCCTCATGTCTTTTTTTTTTTTTTTTCTCT
>NC_026146.1:3298157-3305379 GCF_000512975.1 Sesamum indicum | reverse complement strand
TATTAATTAATTTCTTCACTTTTTCTTTGAGATACTTTCGTCGGCGTGGTTCGTAACCAACAAGCTTATGATCATTATGTGTTTTAGTGATTATCGAGGTTTTTGCCTGTGTTGATTTCTCGTTTCATACCGAGTGAAGTAATTTTGATGAAATTTTCTCTCATTCTTTTTAATTTGCATTTACTTTGTATTATTATTTTTTTAATTTTAGGTTTTTATCCATTTCTGATTTCTCTTTCAAAAAATTAAGGAAACGGAAAGTCATGCAGATCTGTTAAGTCTGGTGTCTTTATATATTTCTATGTCATTTGACTGCAATTCATGCTTTTTGTATCTTGTTTGCTTCAGTTAATCTATTATGAACAAATTTGTGATGTGAATATCAGGCTCGCTGTGAAGAAGCAGACTAAGAAGGAGAAGAAAGCAGCAAAGGACCCAAACAAGCCAAAGAGGCCTCCAAGTGCTTTCTTTGTTTTCATGTACGCAAATTTCATTCTTGTTTGTTGTCTCTCAGATGTCTCCTTATAAATGTTAGTTGTAAGTCACCGCTGTGTTTTCATAATTGAGGTTTCTGATATCTTGCATATTATTGCAGGGAAGACTTTCGGAAGCAGTACAAGGAAAAACACCCCAACAACAAATCTGTTGCTGCTGTGGGTGTCTTTCTTTTCATATTTCACTGTTTATTCTAGCCTTTTGTTTTGTTTATGGTGTTTGATGAGTTAATGGATATATATAGGTCGGTAAAGCTGGTGGTGACAAGTGGAAGTCTTTGAGTGATGAGGTAATTGTTTTCCAGATGTCTTGGGTTTCTATTGCAACAAAAATTCCCCCTTGTGTTTTCTTGTATTAGTCGTTTGTGATTTGAAATTTCTTGTTAAATAAAATGATGTAAATATAGGAAAAAGCTCCCTTTGTGGCAAAGGCAGAGAAGCGTAAGGAGGAATATGAGCGAAAAATGGAAGCCTACAACAGAAAATTGGTATTCTATTTGTATTGTCTTTGTAGCAGTATCTTTTATGATGAAACTTCGATTTATATATGAAACGCCATTGTCAATTTGAAGTTGCTGATGTAACCTTACAACTTGTAATAGTCTGGAGAGGGTGATGATGAGTCTGACAAGTCAAAGTCAGAGGTCAATGATGAGGAAGAAGAGGAAGGCAGTGGAGAGGTCAGTTGTGATTCTAAAAATTGCTGTTTAATGTTTGCCATTATGTTACTGAGAAACTTTTTTCCAATTTATTGCAGGAAGAAGAAGATGATGATTAAGTATTTTTGTGGATGATGAGTTTCCCTAAGAAGGATATGCTTGACTATATGTTTAATTTCACTTGACATCATCGCTACATCTACAAGGTTTTTTTGGTTATGGATAGGCTGTACTTACTGTTCCCACCATTTCTAGTGACATGAAGGGGTAGTTTGTAATATGGGATTTAGCATAGTATCTTTTGCTAACTTTTTAGAACTACTGATGCATTGCTATTACAGTTTTAAATGAAAATTTATCTCTTCTGTAGCCTGTACCATCTTTTTTGTTGTATCAATTTCTTGCATTAACTGTTGGTAGTTGTGACTTTTGATACTGCAGTAGAGTTTCTGCTTTGTAATCTGTTGTGTATGGTTTCTGTCCATTGGCATTTAACGTTTAGTTACCTAAGCAGTTTCCCCAGTGTTCTTCAGTGAGTTCAATCAAGAATTTATTTTTAATTCATTAGTAATCATTGATGTTTTGGTGACCAATGAAATAGGCTCTTTGGTGCTTTGTACTCGGATGCTTGCTTCTCTTAATGTTTCCAATTAGCTCGAGACTGTAGTTTGAAATGACTATTTCGGTTTACCTTGCCCCTTTTCACACTGCTATTGGTTTCTGCAAGAATTTTCTTTATTCTGACATCTTGGGTGACTTGTATTCTTCAAGTTGTGCGCATTTCGGGATGCATGTAATTGGGTCATTTTGATCTTGAAATATACGGGTTTGTACGAGTTGGTTGGTTCATTTTGGAATACATTTTTGTAAATTATGTATAGTTTTATGGAGAATGATAAGATAGGCGTACCTGCATTCTCGTCTGTTGTACCAGGTATCATTTTGCAGTATGTCTGACATATACTATTATTAAACTGGTGATCCGCATCAGGCAGTTTGGCTTTTGTAGGTATAAATGATGTCTCTGACTATTGGGTTGTTAGTTTAACGTCTTCTGGAAAGCAACCCAGCCAGTAATAGATGCATGAAATTCAAGAATCCGCCCCAATCTCACTGGCACATGGACTGCAGTCTGGGTAATTCACATTCCCTAAACCTTAAAAGAGTTGGGCCGCAAAGTTGAAATACCTTCCATAGGTAAGAGTTCAGAAGAGAAGTTGCAGTGGAAGTAAATGAAAAGGGTTAATTACACTTTGTTCCTTCAATTCGCTATATTTTGCATTCAATCTCTTAAGCTAATCAATGTATCATTCCTCTAGACTAAATATTCGAATCAAATCGCGCTTATGATATACACTGATATATTTAGTAGAAACGGATTAGTTAACCTCTTATGAATTCCAAATTCAACTCAATTTTTTTCCTAATTAACGGATATTTATTTCAGCTATGATTTGAGCAAATTAAATCTTAAAGACCAAATGATAATTAAGTACTAGTAAAAATGATACGTCTTTTCGCCAAACTTATTCTTTTATGATACATCTGAATTAGGGAGATAGAGTTATCCATTTCTATTAGTTACCAAGTTGTTTCTTAGTTCAGAAAATCAAATTTAAAGTTGTCATATTTAATATTTTCTGTATATCCCAATTTATTGTTTTTTACGGATATAATTAATATTTCAAAATTTGGTAATGTGAAATACATCAGATACTCTATTTTTATGATTTATTAGCCTTACCTAAGTTGATGATATAGTGCGTAAGAAATGTACTAGAACGTTAATGATTTTATGAACATGGTCTTGCTTCGGTTGTGAGCATACTTGAACTTGTTTACTCTTGCTTTGGTTGCGAGAACATTGGGGCATTGTCTATTCTCTCTATCCACTAAGACCTTGTTTAGTTGGGTCGATGAAGATTGCTGGGGAAGTGTAATGAACTAATGGTTTGTACTTGGAGTAATCATTCTTGGAAAAGTAGTACTCCTGTAATTCACATCAGGCATTTCTTTAACAATTGTAAGTTCAAGATCATCTAAGGAACTTGCCACCGAGGGTGTTACAGACCACGTGACATCATTTATGACAGCTAAGACAGTGTAAAAAAGAAGCTGCAAACAGTTATTCAGGTAAAAGAGTCCATATATGACTAGAAAATTAGCATCTTCTACTGAAACAATTATGGAACTAAAGACAGGAGGCATTGCTGTGGTTGAGCAGCTAGTAAAAGTCTAGATGGCTCAAATAAAAAGATTCTCTAGTAAAATTGAGAAAACGGAATTTCATGTTGAAATCCAAATATTAAAAGTAGCTCTTTTCAAGTTGCAAAGAGAGGTTTGCAGCAGTGAAAATTTTAAAGCCTACAAAATTTACCTCAATTCCTTTTCAGAATCACACTCTAGGTCCATGTACTCTCTGCAAACACTGGCATCTTTATCATCCTTTGGCATCACAACTTCAGCTGTTTGAGCAGACAGAGTCTAATACTTTGTAACGGGGACTGAAGGATGGGTCAACCGAGCAGATTTTGCACCTATGGATTCTCATTTGATCCTACTTATGTGGGAAACGACTGGACTTTGTCACTTTATTAATTTTCTTCCTCG
This sequence comes from Sesamum indicum, assembly GCF_000512975.1. Classification (NCBI taxonomy): domain Eukaryota; kingdom Viridiplantae; phylum Streptophyta; class Magnoliopsida; order Lamiales; family Pedaliaceae; genus Sesamum; species Sesamum indicum. The sequence goes on along the minus strand of NC_026146.1, from coordinate 3,301,616 downwards.
TGTCATTTTTCTTATCTACAGCTTTGATGTTCTCACACTCTGCATCCTGATCTTCTGATGAACTTGCATCTATGCCAATACGATCCTGCAAACACCAATATAGTTGTCTGCATAACAGATCTGAGATCACATTCTAAAATATGGCCAAATCAAAATACCTTCACATCTCTGAAAAAGGACTTCTAGCTGTCCAGTGATTCCTTAAAACAGCAGTACAGTCTAATTGCGTTGCGCAGCCACTTTGATATGTATGCTCTATTTTCTAACTTTATGGAACTGCTCATCTGGACGACAAATGAACAACTTTCTACTGATGGCTTCATGATCTCTATATAAAGCCGAAAGAAACATTATCCAAGTTCTATTTAGACTTTCTAAAGAACTATTCAGGGTTTAGCACACAATTACAGAAATGGACCATCCAAAAAGCTACAATATAATTCAAGCAAATTTGTTACTTTGAAAAAGAAAAGTAAACAAGGGTAAAAAAAAGGTACATAAGAGAAATCCTTCAATCTGATATGAAAAGGAGAACAAGATGTGATCTAGATGAGCAACTTCAATCCAAATTTAAAACTAATGCACTGCCCTCAAATTGCACATATAGAAGCCGGTGAATTGTTTGTCTATTTCCTCTTCAACCAGGACTGTCATTTGATATTTTTATCAATAGTATATAAATCAGTTGAATGGGCAGACACATACAAGAATCCAACTCCAGCAACCATCCATTATAAACAGGTTTTAAGGTAAAAAATAAATGAATCCACTCGAGTGTCTCTCCAAGCAGATGGCCTAAATACTATTGCTTTAGAATCAGAAGACAAAAGCAGTACAGCAAATGTGCAACTTATCCTGATGAGGAAGATGGATCACAAGTACCTAAAAAACAGAACTAAATGACAGTGAAATGATGCTGAACATTACAAAAACTTTCCAGAAGTCAAGCAACGTAGCAAAGCAGATGTAATGCTTTTGAGTTTATTTTTGAGCTATAAATGGACTAAAGTGTAGTTTACAGCACTCATCATTTACTTCATAAACCTGGAACCATTTTTATATAATATCAGCCTGGTTTTATATCTACATACCCTGTTACTGAATGCTATCTGATTGCTAATCTGACTATGAAAAAAACTTAAAAGTACTAAAGATTCATGTTTTATCTGCAAATAAACTAAGCCATTCCACATTATAACACAGAATCAACAAAGTTTTGCACCTCAAAGTACTAAAACCGAACATATCATAGTTGAAAGGCCTGGGGAGAAGATGCAGATCTAGGAGGAAATGTAGAAAAAATCACATCAAAGTTAAAGAAAGAAGAAATGAAATGGAACCGAAGATTGATAGGTTGGCAAGTTGGAAAGCAAAAACACTGTAACTGTTCCCCTTTTACTTTACTTGACATTGTTTGATCATGGAAAAGTAAATCTATTTGCATCAGGGTGACAAATGAAAAGTAGGAAGCAAACTTTCTATAAGGAAAATAGACCAAGAGCCTTGTTGAGAAACAAGTTAAAGCATGATGACCTTGTCTTTCAAGCTACATAGTTAATACTATCAGCAACAGCCATCCTCAATGAATATTCTTCAGTTTACAGAAATTACAATATTCTATTACCAAGGTTTCCTTGCTGATAATGGGAACATATTTCAAATTCATTTCAATATAACTTTAGTGTATGGTTCGCCTCAACGACCCCAATAAAATGGAGATCTGCAGAAACAGATGCTCCTTTTCTGTTAGCTACATATAATCTTCCAATGAAATACCTTGATGCAGAAACAGATGCTCCTTTTTTTCCATTGAACAACGTATCCGGAAGACAAAAGTGACAGGAGATCTGCCACCATCGAACTATAATAGACCACAGAGCTTAAAAATGCCATCCTTTGGCTCTCCAGTATCTTTGTGCATTTTCATTTGTGCGGGCATTCCTTAACTTTAGAAAGAGCTTGTATGCAATCTCGACTTTGTTTGAATCCATCAACTTGTTATTAAGTTTACTGCAAATGATCTTGCTGGGGAAAAACCCTTTATTAATACATTCCTCCATAACTAGGACAGCAGTTTCAAGCTTCCCTGTGTTGCAGAGACCGTTTATGATATACTCATAAACCTGCATATCAGAAGAATGACCACTTTCCTGCATTTCATCCCATATATTTAGCAGCATTCCAAACTTGCCAAACCTAGATAACCTCATTAGCAACAGCTTATAGGCAGCCAACGATATTCCACATCCTGCTTTTCTTGCCTTCTTATAAATCACTAATGCAGCATGTGGCGGACCATAGCTGCACAAGGGCTTGAGGAATTCAGTCACAGTTCCCACTGAAGGAATTATACCTCGACCTAGCATCTCATCTAACATTTCAATAGCATCTGAAACTCTTCTATATTTGAGAAAATACAATATAATTCTATTGTAAGTATCCACGTTTGGCTCAAAACAATTATTCAGCATCTCTTCATAGTATTTCAAGGCCCCATCAATATCGCCATTGGCAATATAACTAAAAATCATGGCATTGTAAACCTCAGCACTCAGCAGATTCCCCTTCTCCTCCAGGTACTTAAAAATCTTAACAGCATCATCAACTCTACCAGCTCGCCCAAAGCTCTCAATAAGATAACTATAAGTAGCAGAGTCGGGTTCAATCCCATCATCCACCATCACCTTCAAAATTTTCTCAACTTCAGTAACTCGACCAAACTTTGACCACCCACCTAAGATAGTGTTATACATTATGCAATCACGCTGTATCTTATCTCTCATCTTATTGAACAATGACCATGCAGCGCCTACATATGAACGCTGAGACAAACATTTTAAGGAAACACGCAATGTTTCCTCATTGCATTGTAAGCCATACTTCTCCAGTTCTCCAAAGACTTTAGTTGCTTTAGAAACCTGGCGAGCTCGAACATAACTATCCATAATAATAAACAGGGTTTCTGGATTGGGGTTCATTCCTTTATCCCTCATATCTTTCAGTATTTCCATCATATGCACAAAGAATTTCCTCCTACCTAATGCTTTAAGTGCTATATGGTAAGAATCAATGCCCTTCGAAAAATTCCGCTGCTCAATTGCCCAATTAAAAAACACAACCATCGATTCCCCACATAAGTTCCCTCCATTCACTACTTTTGCAAAAATATCGGTGTTCAGTTCTATGCCGACGCCACTCAACGCGTGATAAATTGCACTTTTGCTGTTGAATTTCTGCAGGAAAACACCACGCAGTTTATCTTCAGGTGGCAAAAAATCGTCCACAGCCCTGATATCCAATTGCTTAGCGGATGAATTTACAGCAATAGAGTTGTCACTTGCTACAGGCAAAAGATCGGAAAGCTGGCTCAGTATACGGGACTCGTCATTGCTAGAGTGATTCTTGTTTGTAGAACTCAGTGAAGATTCCAGTGTTGAAAAAGCAAATGCAGAAACTGAA
>NC_026146.1:3282954-3298147 GCF_000512975.1 Sesamum indicum | reverse complement strand
GTGTTCATAACCTTTATCTTCACGACGCAAGTATGGATTTGAATACAATTGTTTCTTTGATCCCTGAAGAGGAAAGGAATAAACTCTTCCACAAGGGTGGCATATACTTTATAACAAACTTTTTTGTACTCCTACAGCAGGCCATGCAGAAGAGGATCGGATTCAACTACCATTCTTGGGTTCACAGGACGTCTCGCCTCCTACCTAAAATCTTAATTCAGTTTTACGTATGACTAGAAATTTCCACTTCTATTCCTAAATTTTCAGCACTAGCCTATATACGAGGCCAATAAGTAGCTCTGCAAGGTAATATTCATAATTTCGTGTAAGTTGATTTCACATATTCCTGTTATTTAATTTGGGGAGGGGAGAGGGCTTTCAACCGAACAGAACAATAAAAGAACCTATTTACAAAGTCAAATTCTCACCCAAATTGGACTGACACCAACATCACATAACTGCATATCCTTAAAGAAGGATCTCATGCCAGCATAAATCCAACAGTAATAGCTCGAACTTAGGCTTGCAAGTGAGCATCCCTCTCGTTTATACTCTTTTTCCTTTGCCTTTTTCTAGTTCCCCTTGTAATTTAAAGAACATACAGAAAAGTGACTGAATGATACAAAAGATGCGTGAAGTAATTTGTCCATCAAATACAAAAAATTAAAATGTCACTAATATAGATTTCGAAAGCAATAAACAGATTAACCACTGAAATATTTTACTTAGTCACTCGAGCACTTTGGCTAACAAGCACATCCACACTTGCTAAACATGATCTGTATTCAACACTTCAGAACTGGCATTTAGTCTGCATGATACAAGTTCTGCGACTTAAGTTACAACTACAAGTACACCAACAAAGCAAAAAGATTTTCCTTTCACAAATACATTTTGAAATGTAACATATATTATTCTATAAACAAATTCTTACTGCTGAAGAAACATGGAACACAATACAATATTCTAACATATATCAGGTTGCAGATTGCTACTCTTATGAGTGTGTCTCATAAGATATATGACATAAGAATATTAGACCGGCACATAAGTAACATTTGGAATGGAACATCAAGAGTGCAATGATTATGAAAAATCAGGGTCATGACACTGGAAACTCAAATTAACATGAATTACAAATGCACATGATATGAAGATTGAAGATACAATGTTAAGAACATTGAGCAAACCTACCAAAACTGCCGTGGGGACTCGGTATGAAATTTTCTTGTATTCCCGGATCATTTGCGTGATTTGTGTACGGGTCCTCCTAATAAATGAAGTTAACTATAATAATCAGTTCTTCCTAAACTGATAAGGATAACTTTTTGACACCCCAAGAGCATGAAAACTTGGTGAAGATAAACTGCCAGCGAAAAGATAAGTCCAAACCATGGGAACAGTTCTCCAAAAATTGTCAAACAAATATAGTGCCAGGGTAAATGAATCTCACAAGGCATAAAAGCTAGTAGGTGCCAATCTTGTCTCCTCTCTTTTGGCATTAGTTGTGACAGGTGTTGGTGTTACTGGATTTCCTAAAGAAGGAAAATTACAAGATATGAGAGAAGAAAACAAAAAATTCTCTTAAGAGAAAATATAATGTACAAATCCAACTCGGGAGATAAAATGCCATTAGATGAACATTTCCTCTAAGGCCAGAATCAATTCCGAGTGACCAAGCTTGAGGATGGCACAATATCCACACTTATGCTAACAACGTTTCTTTAGCTATCAAGCAATGAAGCAATAAACAAAGTACAATACCAGAAATGATAAACGCATTAACAAATAGAATCTAATCAAAATCATCTTGCATTAGATCTTTTTTCTTTTTTCCCGCTTGATTTCAAATACCTGATGGCTGAGTCTCAGGAATGAAACCACCTCCATGACTAATCGGGTCCGTGTCAGTGTCAGGGTTGGGCCTCGAGCTTGAATGCGTTAAATTGTCATGGAGAATCATCAACTTCTGTTTCTGGTTCAACGCAAGGACGGAGCAAAGTGGCGACGGGAAGTAAGTAGGCGACTCGAGCAGGCCTTGGCACTGGCCATCCCTCTGCCACGGGGCAAGCGTCGACTCCAGCCGATTCATGAAGGCCAGCTGAGTGCCGTAGAGCAATAAGGGAACTCCACCGGTATTATGTTCCTACAACTATAGGGTTAATGATACAAATGAGCCAGAAACATAAAAGGAGGAAGGCGACTCGGTTGAATGGCGATGTCGTTTATGTCGATGAATGAACTCAGCAATTAGGGATTAACTGAATTGAACGTGGCTGCTTGTGAGAAAATCTCACTCAATCCATCTCACCAGGTTGAACAGGAATTTCATCTCATTTCTACAGTGACAACTTTATTTGGGCTGTGAAATACGTACCCCCCCCCCCCTTCCACCTTCTCCTCTCATTGCCCAGACACCACGGACTCTGTGCCCCCCCCCCCCTCTTCCACCTTCTCCTCTCATTGCCCAGACACCACGGACTCTGTCTCTCTCTCTCTCTCTCTCTCTCTTCGAGCATCTGGGTTTTGCTGACGGCGGCGGCAATGGCGGATGGCGAGGGAGTGCCTACTTCTGTCTTTTACGGGGAGGAGAGGAGGAGCAGTGTTGGCGGCAGAATTAGTCTTTTCGTAAGCAGGTTTGTCTGTAATTATGCCTATATTCTTTATAATTGAAAAAGTTATTTTTAGTGCCTTCAAAATTTATTTTCATGTGATAAATAGATCCTCTTCGTGAAAATTTATTAATATTAATAAAAAAAAACTAACTTATTGCATTAATTTATAAAAATATATAAGAATAATTTGATCGTAAAAATATTTATTTGATTTGTAATAATAATTTAATTAGAAATAAATATAATTTTTTTTATTATTATTAGCAGATTCTTTGAGTTTTGACTAATTGATAGATTTATTTATTAAATTAAAAAAAAAAACTTGAATGATACTAAATGTAACATTTCAAACTATAAAAAATATTACGTATATTATACCAAATCTCAAAAGAGAAAAGTATAGTTATCCCTATTAATAACTATGAGAAACAGTATTTTACACCCAATTGTTGAATGGTACTTTTATTAAAAAATACATCAAATTTAAAATACAACAGCGAAAATAAATAAATAAAAGGGTTATGATACAACCCATAATATTTTAATATAATTAAAATTTACTCAAAAAATGACATGCAAAATTATTTAATTGTATAAGATTAATATTAAATGCAAATTGAATCTTATACAAGAAATGGTAGTAAAAACTTATATATTTTTTATTTTAACACAAATCCATAACAATAGGCAAAAGTCAATCTTGAACAAATTAACTTTGATATTATTAAATAACATTAGTTGTAAAAATATGGATAATTATGAGAAAAATGTGTTGTGGAAGAAATAGATTTAGGTTGAGAAAAAAGGATAATGAAATGAATAAGATAATGTGAAAAGCTAAAGATGTATAGTGGTCCTATTCATAACATATACTTGTTTGAGGATTGCAAGTGGTGAACAGTTTTGGTTAAAGCATAAAGCGTGTACACATTTCAGAAAGGGCGTATTTTGTGTTTGTGTGTTGAGATTGTTTTGGATGTGACTCAAAGCTGAGAGTTTACTACTTGATGATGGGGTGATAGATGTGATGTTGGAAATGGTGATGAGGGCGTCCCTGTCGTAATTATTGCAGTAATAGACACACAAGACAAGAGAATATTCTGTCCAATAAAAGACTTAGCATCATACATACATGTAATGGAAAAAATGATAGTACCGTCTATTTACATACACCCCCAGATCTCAACCATCATATTTGTCCCGTCAGTCTTCCTTCTGGAAAACACTTTCTTACACAAAGACAGGTGGGTGATTCTTGTCTCTCCACCACAAAATGGGTTTCCATTGCTGAATGGCATAACTTAATCTATGAAAAATCTAAAGCAGATAAGAATTTTCCCATCAAGAGCATCAACTGGTATGTGACTGACCAATTCCTTATCCACCAAAACTTACCTCATTCCAGGCAGGAAGCATAGTTAGCAAATATGCATCAAAACCTGGTTGCCACAGAAAGATCAGCTTGGAGAACCAGAGGTATAGCCTGTTTGATTCTTATTTACATTCTCAACATATCAAAAGCTTAGCAGGATGCTGACGAGCAGACTCTCATCCAATTCACACAATAACTTAACAACAATCTACTCACTGAGTGCTTCTCATAGTAGTAGACATCTTGTGTGACTGCAAATAAGATATTGTGTGGCATTCACAGCTAGTTTCCTGCATCCAGTTTGTGAAGAAGCAATCTAGGCCTTCTTTGGCAGTCTCATCTGCAAGATTGTCGTGAAATTTAAACTCCTGGAAGAGTAAAGCGGCAGCACGAGGAGCACAAGTTACTTTCTTACCCGTGATTTTGTGTTCCGCCAGCCTCCTGAATCTTGAACTGGTGAAACATATGCAAATTTCTCGAAGGTGCAGACAGCCACATTTTTTGCAATGCTTGAGTCACTATGTAAAGATAAAGCCTGTAATTGGCAATAACATGAGTAACTATAGAAAAATATTTTAAACTTCGGTTGAGAGGAAAGAATCTAATCAAGAGAGAAAGAAATTCTGGTGCCAAACCAAAAAAGATGGAAATGGTAGTCTGCCATGGAGAAAATGTAATATCCATATCTAGGAATAATTTGTATAGTATGTGCACCGACAGGCTTTGCTCAAATATGTTTTGGGTAGCTTTGTGACTCAGATTCAGTCAAACATTTGGTTCCACCCTGCAAAATTATCAAAAAACAAAAAAAAAGGAAAAAGAAAATACCTCTTCTTTTTCTCCTTTAAAATTTTTAGTCTCTGCTTCAAAATTCTTAACCTCCAATTGATCCACATATAATAATATCTGCAAATACAACCAAACAAATGTAAGGTGTGAAAGTTGCAATTAGTGCTAAAGCCAGAAAGCAATTATTCCTCAATAAATGAGGGCTCTCACCTTGTTTTGGAACTTGACATTCAAACCATCAGTGGCGACAACCTGAACACCAAGACAGTTTTCACGGTCAAAACAGAAGGGGCAGAAAATGGAGTTAAATACACACCCATCTTCCTTGCACCAAATCCCCTGTCCGGAAGCACCTTCACGAGTTGTTGCAAGACGCTGATCGAGATAGGATGTATCACATACCAAAACGTCCACCGTTGATGTACTTAAAGCAACAGTTTCTGAAGTATTCTTTTTCAAAGACATTAAATGAACTTTAGATGTTGAAATGACTGTACACATAACAGAAAAATCATTTTCAGGAAGACCCAACGGATTCTTGCAGCGTGAGCAGAATATTTGTAGTTTCTCGTTCATATTACGACCAGAAGGCACATGGGATTGATCAGAACAACTAGGCGCTGACGATTGGAAGGATTTAGTCCTGCAACACCCATTCTCCGAATGATTCATGTCCTCAGTTCTATGTGTTGGATCAGCAGTTGTTACTGAACTAGTCAAACTAAACCTATCAGGAATTTGAGGAGCATTAAATTCATTGAGAGGGCCTACTAATGACAAATCTATGACTTTTCTCCTTTTCCAAACACTAGAATTCACACTCCAGGGTGATTCTGCTTCAGGTTTTATGCTGGTCTCTTCAGATGTGATTTCCATCTTGGGAGTGGCAACTGCTGTTGAACACATGACGTTAGTAGAATCAGCATGTAAATTTAGGACAGAGCTTGGTTGAAATGAAGATTGCTGAGGGAGTGCAATGAACCGATGGTTTGTACTTGGACTTGAGTAATCATCCTTGGAAAAGAACTTAGGAGTAGTCTTAGGACTCCTGAAACTCACATCAGGCGTTTCTTTAACTATTGTAAGTTCAAGATCAACTGAGGAAAATGCAACTGAGGGTGTTGCAGACCACCTGCATGTCAGGAACATTTACGACAGCTAAGACTGTGTAAAAAAGAAGCTGCAAACAGTCATTTAGGTAAGAAAGCACATACATGACTAGAAAATTAGCAACTTCTACTGAAACAATTATAGAACTGAAGACAGGAGTCATTGCTGTGGCTGAGAAGCTAGTAAATGTCTATCTGGCTCAAATAAACATATCCTCTAGTAAAATTGAGAAAATTAAGAGTAGCTCTTTCAAGTTGCAAAGAGAGGTTTGCAGCAAAGAAAATTTTAAAGCCTATAAAATATACCTCAATTCCTTTTCAGAATCACACTCTAGGTCGATGTACTCTGTGCAAACACTAGCATCTTTATCATCCGTTAGCATCACAACTTCAGTTGTTTGAGTAGACAGAGTATTGTACTTTGTAACAGGGACTGAAGGATGGGTCAACCGAGCAGATTCTTCACCTATGAAATTCTCATTTGATCCTACTTCTTGTTGGCAACGACTAGATTTTGTGACTTTACTATTTTTCTTCGTCGTATCATTTTTCTTATCTACAGATTTGATGTTCAAGCAGTCTGCATCCAGATCTTCTGATGATTGTGCAGCTATACCAATACGATCCTGCATTCAGGAAAAATTAGGGACACCAATATAGTTGTCTGCACAACAGATCACATATTCAAATATGGCTCAATCAAAATACTTTCACATCTCTGAAAAAGGACTTCAAGCTGTCCAGTGATTCCTCAAAACAGCTGTACAGTCTGATTGAATTGCGCACCCACTTTGATATGTATGCTCTATTTCTATCTTTATGGAACCGCTCATCTGCACGAAAAATGAACAACTTTCTATAGATGAGCTTCACCATCTCTATATAAAGCCAAAAGAAACATTAACCAAGGTCTATTTAAACTTTCTAAAGAACATATTCAAGGTTTAGCATACAATTACAGAAATTGGACAACAAAAAATTTACAGTATAATTTAATTTGTTAAAACCTGACAAATTTATTCAATCAATTGCTACTTTGAAAAAGAAAAGTAAACAAGTGTAAAAGAAAGTACATAAGAGAAATCCTTCAATCTGATATTGAAAGATAGAACTTTGCCACAGAACAAGGTGTGATCTAGATGAGAAACTTCAATCCAAATTTAGAAGCCAATGAATTGTTTATCTATTTCCTCTTCAACCATCATTTGATATTTTTATCAATTGTATATAAATCAGTTGAATGGGCAGACACATACAGGAATCGAACTCTAGCAACCCTCCTTTAGAAACAGGTTTTAAGGAAAACAATAAACGAATCCGCTCAAGTGTCTGTCCAAGCAGATGGCCTAAATACTATTGCTTTAGAATCGGAAGACAAAAGCAGTACAGCAAATGTGCAACTTATCCTGATGAGGAAGATGGATCACAAGTACCTAAGAAGATGATAGCTCCATAGTCAAACCTGTGTCGTATGCAACGACCTACGAAAAGTAAAGAAAAAGTCAGCATGCTTAAGAAAAAACACCCATAACTATCATGCTGAACATCACAAAAAACTTTCAGAAGTCAAGCAACTTAGCAAAGCAGAATTAATGATCTTGAGTTCATTTGAGCTATAAATGGATTAAAGTGTAGTTTAGAGCACTCATCATTTACTTCATAAACCTGGAACCACTTGTATACAATGTCAGCGTGGTTTTGGATATCTCACATACCCTGTTGCTGGATGCTATATATAATTGCTAATTAGACTGATATCAACATGGCATTCAGACCACATTATAACACAGAATCATTAAAGTTTTGCACCTCCAGGTACCAAAAGTTCTTGCATGCAAAAGTATCATAGTGGAAAGGCCTGGGGAAAAGATGACGATCTAGGAGGAAATATGGAAACAATCACTCCAAAGTTGAAGAAAAAAGAAATGAAAGGGAAATGAAGATCGATAGGTTCTTGCATGCGGAAGTATCATAGTGGAAAGGCCTGGGGAAAGGATGACGATCTAGGAGGAAATATGGAAACAATCACTCCAAAGTTAAAGAAAGAAGAAATGAAAGGGAAATGAAGATCGATAGGTTGGCAAGTCTGAAAGCAAAAACACTTAACTGTTCCCCTTTTACTTTACTCGACATTGGTTGATCTCATGGATAAGTAAATGTATTTGCATCCGGGTGACAATGAAAAGTGGGAAGCAAAACTTTCTATAAGGAAAATAGACCACAAGCCTTGTTGAGAAACATGTTAAAACATGATGAACAGTTAATACTACTAGAAACAGCCATCAACAACCTCAATGAGCATACTTCAGTTTACAGAAATTACAATATTCCATTACCAAGGTTTCCTTGCTGATAATGGGAACATATTTCAAATTCATTTCAATATAACTTTAGAGCATGGTTCACCTCAAAGACCCCCAAAAACTGGCATTAAGATCTTAGCAGTAGGGATGACTTGAAAAAAAACATAGTTGAACAGGTGGAACGGTGGAAGAATTAATTACTCGGAATAAACATAATAAAGGAGAGAATGAACCATTGAAAACTACACTTAGCATAAAACACACTGAAAGCAATTATAAACTCATAATATTATATTACAAGCTATAAAAACTACCTGTAGCTTGGTTTAGAGCCCTGAAGGCTTGCTGACAGTACCACTCATTCCCACTTAAAAGGTTTTTTGACAACTCGTATGTATCATTGAACTTTTTCTTTTGTGCAACTCTAATGTCATAACTGCCAATCAATGATCCAGAATTACCATATGAACAAAGTTTAATCTATAAAGAAGCATAAAAAATAATAATATTCTTACCTGTTTGGAAAGGGAATCCCAACTATAACCTGAGGTAGTTAAAGCATAACGTTTGACAGAGCAGATCATCTAAATTTAAATCAGGCACAAAATGCACTAGTTCGCCCGGTTAAATGTCATGCAGACTATTGTGAGGACTCTGTTCATAAGAATGCAACATGAAACTCACTACTAAATCACCAGCTAAGTTTCAAACAGATATAAGGTCATTGATAATGTTGATTCAGCAAGATAATCATCCAAACTCGCAAATAAAATACGGAAAGGATACGACAGCCCTGGCATTGTCATCTGAGAAATCCATCCCTTCAGATACCTGCAAGCATTAAAATCTTAATCTGAATTTCAGTTCGATAGGTTGAGATGTGGATAAGTTGGTTAGAGTATAACTCTGTCTCTGGAACAGAATTTTCAAAAAGTGGAATCAGTAATATGTAGTAAATCTGAAACAAGGATAATAATAATCCACATTTGGAGTTCGTTGGCGTAATCCCACATTTTTAGCTATATAAGATATGTTTACCTATCTATAAAGAAGAAGCAAACTCGTATATGTGTGTGTATAAATTTATATTTATATATGTGTGTGATGAATAGTTCTACCATGTGAGTTGAAAATCTATCTCTCTGCTACTACGGAGTACTCAGTCTAAAATATATAAGTTTTAAGGTGTACTAATAACTATGGTAATAGACCACCTACATAAGGCAAATAAAGGATGGAATGACTCAACTAGACTTCTCTATTAATGAATACGGCCCTCATTAGACATGCTTACAGGCCTCCATCAATGGTTGAATGTTTTTCCTCTTTGCGATGATTTACCTTGCAAATCATCTCTGCCAATATAAGTGAGACAAGCAATCTTTTACCATCAGTCTCAAGTATAAAACTGGAGCAGCACATCAGAAAACAAAATGCATTGGCATATAAAAACAGTTCTTCAACTCTCATATAAGACTCCAGATCACCATTCAATAGCCCTTGAACCACAGGTGGCCAAAAATACCATTGGTTGTTAAGTCAATTGGGAAATAACAAGAAGCCCTAACCCTAAACAATATGCTTTGGAGGAGAACTTGTATCATATGCGCCATGTGGTGTCTTGAAGGGCATTTACGGCGCTTGAAGGGATGGCTCTTTTTGGTGGAACTTGGAATGAAAAACCTGGACCTCACTGAATATGAAGAGGCATACTAGAATGATTTTGGATGAACAAATTGTTACACAGACCTTTTGATAAGACTAGAGTCGCACTTGCCCTTATAATTGTTGATAAAATTTAACGCACTTATGAAGATGTCAAATATACTACGGCATATTGGAGCATATCACTTTTTAAGCAGATAAGCAGGCATAAGATAACAAGTTTTCTACAGAAAACGCTGCAACAGTGACCATATTTTTATGGTATTATAAAGTAACACAGGTAAGATGATCCCTGCAAATCCTTACAAGGAATGTTGAACATTTCCATTCAAATATATAAGTTGTTTACAACTTGTAAGCTGTTGAAGGGTTCCGATAAAAACACTAATCATGATATTAAAGAATCAAAAAATTTGCCGAGAACTTATAACCTCATTCAATTCAGGTAAAAGGACAAACCCCCCTCCCTGGGGCTCCCAGCTAATATTTGAAAAGAAGATAACTAACAGCTTTAAAAAATTACACTGAATTGAAACCCGTATGAGGCCATCTGCACCAAATAATAGCAAATCCCAGGGGGTAGGATAAGCAGAAAATTCAGAATCAAACACAAACAAATTTCCTGGTACTTCTTCTGTTCCATTTTCATATATTCAATTTAACGTGGCACTCTATGTCTTAGTTAATACTTGAAAAGATATAGTGTAGCTTTACATACCTCCCTCAAAAGTAGTGGAGGAGAGCTAGTGCTCACATTATTACTTTATATTAGAGGGATGTGGAGTAAAATCACCAATTTAGAAAATGGGATCTTGTTCTGGGATATCTCAAGAACGAAATGGGAGTGACAAATTTGGGAGTAATAGTTTCCTGATGATTTAACACCTGCAGATTATGTTAGAAGAGATCAAATAAGAGAATAGCAGAATACCTTGCCTCGACAAACTGCGAGAAAAGCAGCACCATCCTTCTTAGAATCTTTTTGGGATTCCACCATATTGCCATTCGTAAGACCTAACTTTTTTCCCCGTATCTTTCTTCCACTAACCTGTCTTCTGCCCTGACGAATTGAATTGTAGTAACCCTTTAAAACACGCTCAAAAGAATCTTGGGTGCTTCCTCTTGGTTCTGATAGAGAAAAACGAGAATCAATTAGTAACATTCAGGATCAGTGAAAATGGTATCAAAATGTGTAGGAAAGCAGAGATCCATGCAAATTTACAAAATGAAAGGTGTTTGTATATCCTTCTTAACTCATGTATCTAAGCAGGAAAATAAATAACCTTACCCACAAAAAACGATTTCTGAGCATTTAGTCGAGACCATTGACCAGTTTCTTGCCACCTGGTGCTTACTTTATCTAGCAGTTTGTAGCTAGGAAAGAAAACCAGGCATCCACCAGGAACAATTTTGCATATTTCCTCCAAAGACAACCCAACTGCATCCTGTACAAAACACAGCAGAGTTTCGTTTGCACTAGGGAAAGGAATTCCCTTCGACTCTATTAATAGTTAGAAGTTGCCTAATACCTGGAAAGCATATTCATCTGCAGTTTTGTAACTTGCATTCAGTGGATAGTTACCAGGACCATTCGCAATTGCAGCTGCCCATACCTATGGCAGATACAAGAAAACAATCAGATTGGCAAATGGATCGAATTTTAGCCAAAATCCCAAACACATAGCACAAAGCTCTCTACCTGTGAATCAACATCTATGACATGTGGAGCTTCGAGACAAGTGCCAAACTGAATGCCAAGTTCAGACGAGAAAGTATTTAATGGTGATAGGGTCCTGTGACGATAAGAAAAGAAAATATTGTTGGTAAAATGGATGGATTAAACATGCAATCTATATTACACATTTATGTATTGATACAATGGATATAGATGTATTGGCATGTATTTAAGATTTTAGCAAAGATGTAATCTGAAGTAACTATTTTGGTAGTTTATCATGCTCCCCTCAAATTATACTGCATGATATAAGTATGGAGGGCTTCGAAGCAGCACCCGGCTAGAATGCAAACAATACATTTCAAAGAGGTATCCATCCTTTTGATCCTAAGATCGGTTTGTAGCTCTAATACAGATGCCAAATTGAAGAAATCCAAAGGTAATAGTAGAAGCTCGAGAATCCATGAAACCATAAAAAAGATGTACAACCTCTGCTACAGATAACCTGTACATAACTACATTTACCCCGAAGTTAGAATCACAGATTGAGAAGATTCAGCAATGCTTTTGAAAACAACAGCTGGATTCAAGCACCACAAGTTGAATGTTGTTGTCCAACCACCTGCAGTTTTTCCCATGTAATAATCACTGTAAGCATTTCTATTTTCTTGAGCAGAAAATTAAAAACTGAAGGAACAAAGGAATGACAAGCCTACTTTTCTGAACTGTATATATGTAGAAACCAGGTGACTATAAAAGTCATGTTTACATATTATTTTACAGGAATAACCGCAACTCCTCAAGAATTAACTCACCTTCATCCCATAACCATAAAACTGAAAGACATGTACTACTCTCTCGCCCCCAAATTTATCACTTCTATTTCCTATTTTGGGATGTTCAGAAATGCCGCTCAATTTCTTAAAACAGAGATTTTGTTTAGAAAATGTAATGCTTTGCTGCAGAACTTTTACATTTCAACTCTCATCTAAAAACTTAGTGCCGGCCAATCAGAGCTCTAATTTTAGGACAGCAAGAATAGAATAATATACATGGCGCAGCAGTGGGCTCTGGAAGTGCAAAAGTGGCCATTGTCCCTACACATTCTATAACTTTTTTCACTTTTGTCTGTTTTAATATATTATTTTAAAATTTGGAATATATGTCAACTAAAATATTATTCCTTTATTCTTTGAGAGTACTTACATCCACCCGATCCCCACAGCCCAGGCAACCGAAAAAGGAAGCTCGACATCTTTGATGATTGCATGAAACCAACATAAAGAAATCATATAAACCAAAATGAACAACTTCGAAGTTCTAGCAATGAACTTATCATAATTTGCTTCAAACTCTTACAATAAGGTTGTCATTTGACTATGTCCTTCATTAGTTGAACTCAAGTGGCTTCGGAATTGGAGTTCAGTATCAATTTCATTCAGTTTCAAAGTGTTACAATACAACGAATTTTACATGGTCACCTCCTTTCCACTTAAGTTTGCCATCATACCCTTACTATCCACTTACGGCACAATTTCCAGCTTTTACTATTCTTTTAAATCATGAATAGCTAAGTGAAACATTAACTTAAACATTTAGAAGTTATTGAAATAAAATGATCATATACACTAACCTTCATCTTTCTTCACAAATCTTTGTAATGCTAGTTGATAATCATAGGCATGAGCGCCATTACCAGCAAAGAAGTAATTGAGTGAAGAGAACAATCCTGTATGATAATCATTGGGCAAATTCAATAGTAGAATATCACTGCAGCAGACAAGGTGCAAAATATGAAAGTGGAGATCAAATGATCAATTACCTTCCAGTGTAATTGCTGCTATTCCGCTTATGTGAGCGATATCAGGCTCAGCTTCGGAAGCAGCTCTGATAGCCTTTAGAGTGAAGCAACCATCATAATATGACAGTAGGTAGCCAAAAAAATAAGTATATTTCATTAAAGTAGCAGTAGGAGATTTAATTGGAATTAGACCTACTTATTTTTACTACCTTTTTGGCACATTCTTGCAATATTGGAAAACTCTGGAGTGACATATTAGCCTCTTCTAGCTCCTTTAGAGCCTTATCTCCAGTCCAACTGTCTTGGTCATAACAAATAAAAAGAGAAAGAAAAGAATTAGAAAAGGTATGGAATTTTCCATGCAAAGAATATGTGAAAAAAAGAAGCAAAAAAGGATAATTCTGATATGGGATCCTTTTTACAATGTGGTTGGCAAGGTAGAAATTATGGGATTTAACTTGATTATGGTTTGTAAACTTTGTCATAAGTGTTCAGGGTAAATAAGTCAAAAGGAATGGTGATTAAACTTTTTAGTTAAGATGGTATTTATATTTATAAGCATCGGAAATACCTTTATGTAGGAGCATCCTTATACTATGGAACATTGAGGCGCAAAAACAGTACATAAATCAATCTGAAATTTCTAACACTTTCAGACACTAGATATAAAAGAAACTGTAAATTCATTTCCCTTGAAAATCAAATAAAAAAATACCCATGATAATTGATATCAAACAAGAGACGAGGCTTTTCTTCAAATGTCCTATACTGTTATGCTAAGATGAAGATTGATGACAAACAACCCACACTCACACCTTCTTGCTCAGGGCAGGAGAGCACATTGCAACATCATCATACTTCAAGTTCCGACCACAATTTCTCTAAATTAAAGTGACCAACAGGGAGCATTAGGTCATATTATTGAAAATTTTAAAATCGTTTATTGAGATTGTCTAGTTTCAAAACCTTGAGCCAGAATACAAGATTCAAGATAATCCAAATAAAACTAGAAGACAAGATTTTCTGTTCTGCTAATCCACAATATTTGCATCTTTGAGTTAACATACTGCAGAAGGTAATCAGCAATTATAGCCCTAACAAAACAAAATGAGCAGTATATTTATAAATGACTAACCAACGGAAATAATTCCGAAATTCACGTTTTACTAAGGTATTCTTTCTCCGGCCAATCCAACTCAAGATGTCCTACACAGATAAAAGAGATATTTTAACATTGGCAAACAAAGTCAGGAAATAAATCTAAAGCTCACCAGATAAGATAAGATCAGAACCTGTGTCATCTCAAATAAAGGTTGGTAAGTCATGCTATCGTTCAGGCTCAGCTGCCCGAGTTCTGTCTGCAAATCTTGAAAACACAAAACAGTCTCACATACTGCACAGTTATACTAAATAAAATTACAGGTCTGCACTTACGGAGCAAAACTTCTTCATCAAGATCGATACTTCCAGCATCGCGAGCTATGTCTTCTATATTACTGTACCAGTTTTAAAAAATAAGAGTTGATGAGTAGAAGAAAATTACATGTGGTGGACTCTTACAAAATACACCAAATACTAAATGTTCACTTAGACTGTCAAATACTGCTGTTTTAGAATTCAATTTAACTTCACTGTGTTGAATCATGATACAGTAAAAATTAAATTGAAAAAGAATATATGTTCATTCTGAGTACCGTTTCAATTTGTACACATGTGACAAACAGCTTTGCAGGCACCAAGATGATTTTTTAACAATCTATATCTATTGGCGTGTACTCTATGAAGAAGCATAAGAACGACTAGGTTTGTTGGCCCAAAATATTTTATCAATCAAGTGTGTGTGTGTGTGGGGGGGGGGGGGGGG
>NC_026146.1:3243945-3282944 GCF_000512975.1 Sesamum indicum | reverse complement strand
GGGGGTAAGTTGGTGTAACATACTGTGCTTCATCAAAAATGATAATGCTCCCGCTGATGTCAACTTCCATTGCGTCCCGGATGACTGGGTTAACAATGTAGTTATATGGGCAAAAGACTAATTCCGCATCTTGTGCCATTGAACGAGCGGCAAAATATGAACACCCTGAAAATCGAAGAGCTCTTTCAGAGACTTAGTTAATTAATTTACCATTACATACTAAACTAAGAAGGACGAAGACAGGACCTTTGACTACTTGCCCAACTTTGACAAGGTCCTCAATATCATGGACCTCATGACAGCCTCCTTTTTGAAGTGAAGGATGACCTTTGACTTTATGAACATTTCTGGGGAGGAACAGGTTTGGTTGAGGGCATTGAAATTGCATGTGCAACACACCTCAGAAAAATAAACTTACTTGAATTCTGGGCAGGTATCATCTCTATTCTTCAGAAGCAACTTACTGGAATTTGAAACCATTATTATTTATTAGAATACAAGACAAGATACAAGGAGCTGTTAATTTTCAAGGAAAAACGAGCAACCATTGTTCATCAACTTTATCTTCACCACGCAAGTATGGATTTGTACAATAATGTTTCCTTGATCCCTGAAAGAACAAAAAAGAATAAATGAAAAGAAATACTATTTCAGAAGGGTTGCATGTATTTAACAACAAATACTATTCTACTCACACAGCAGGCCAGGCAGAAGAGGAATCAACTACCATTCTTGCCCCCCTATCTAAATCTTCAATCCAGTTTTACGTATGACTTGTAATTCCCACATCTATTACAAAATTTACAACCTAACATATAAGTAGCTCTGCAAGCTAATGTTCATAATTTCTTGTAAGTTGATTTCACACACATTCCTGTTATTTGGTTCAACAAAGAAAAAGTCAATGAAAAAGTACCAGAACGAAAGAACTTATTTACAAAGCCAATATTCAACTATTGGATTGCCACAAACAGCACATACCCACTAGCAAGTAAGCAACATCATTAGACTGCATATCCTTAAAAAGGAAAGACCTCATGCCAACATAAATCCAGCACTAATTGCTTGAACTCGGGCTTGGAAATGAGCATTCCTCTCTTTTCCCTTTTCCCTTTTCTTAGTTTTCCTTGTAATTTAAAAGAACATACAGATAAGTGATGGAATGAGACCAAGATGCGTCAAGTAATTCACGCATCAGTTTAATTATAACATGATGAAAATGTGACTAAGATAATTCTGAAAGCAATAAATAGATTAATTCTGAATATGTTACTTAGTTACTCGTGCACTGCAGCTATCAAGCATGCCCACTCTCATAGGACATTTGTGTTGCAACACTTCAAAACTGGCAATGACTCCGTAAAATTCAAGTTGTGACATTAAAGTTGCAACAACAAGAATATCAACAAAGCAACAAGATTTCCTTTTACATATAAATCAACATATATTAGTTTATGAACAAATTCTTACTGCTGAAGAAACATGGAAAAGCATCAGAAATACTGTAATACCCGGTTGCTACTCTGATGAGTGTCTCATAAAGATAATTAAATTTGACAGTTGACACATAGATGATATATTTCAGTTGCACTCAAATATACTTCCTTTTTGACTGTATGGCTTGTTAACTGACCAGGCAGCAAGGCAAAACATAAGAATATCAAACCAGAAACTTAGAGAGATATGGAATGGAACCTCAAGAGTGCGATGCTAATCAGGTTCATGACAATTGGAAACTCAAATTAAAATGAATCCTAAATGCACATGATACCAAGATATAATGTTTAGGATGGTAAGCAAACCTACCAAAACTGCCATGGGAACCCGGTAAGAAGTTTTCTTGTATTCCCTGATCACTTGACTGATTTGTGTATGCGTCCTCCTGATAAAATGAAGCTAACTATAATAATCAGGTCTTCCTAAACTGAGATGTATCGCTTTGGACAACCCAAAACAATGAAAACTTGGTTAAATAAACTGACAGCAAAGTAATTAGTCCAAATCTTTGAGAATTATTTTCTAAAAGTTGTCACAGAAATACAATGCCAGAGTAATGGAACTTACGAAGAATAAAAGATAGTAGGTGCCAATCTTTTCTTCTCCTTTTTGGCATTCATTGTAACACGTGGAGATGTTACTGGATTTCCTAAAGGAAAAATGTAAAAGACATGATGAGACAAAACGCAAATTTCTTTAAAAGAAACTATATGTATAAATCCAACATGGGAAATAAAGTGGCATTAGATGAACATTTCACATAAGGCCAGAATCCAACTTCAATGTGACAAGCACGAGATTGGCATAATATACAAACGTAAGTGCTAAAGATATCAATCAACAAAATTACAGAATATCATTTTTTGCATCAAAATAACACAATGCTTCTTTCAGCTATTGAGCAATGGAGCAGTAATCAGAGTAATGCAACACTATAAAAGGTAAGCACAAGATTTCATTACAATTAACAAAAAAATCCAATCAAATTACTTTTTCCCTTCGCTTAAATTCAATACCTGATGGCTGAGTCTCAGGAATGAAGCCACCTCCATGATTAATCGGGTCCGACACAGCCTCAGGGTTAGCCCGCGTGCTCGAATGCGTCAAATTGGCATGAACATTCTTCAACTTCTGATTCTGCTGCCACGCGAGAGCAGAGCAAAGCAGCGACAGCGACTTCCCAGTGCCAGTAGGCGACTCCAGCAGCGCGTGGCAGTGACCATCCCTCTGCGACCGATCCAGCGTGGAGATCAACCGATTCATGAACGCCAGCTGCGTGCCGTACGGCTGATACGGGAACTCCACCGGTATTCCACCTATATGGATTATGTTCCTCGAACCATTACTAGACTTGGGAATCAATTTAGAGCTAGGGTTTTTAGATGGGGGTAAGGGGGAAGCGGAGTCCTCCATTTCGGTGTCTGTGTGTGAGGATTTTGGAGTTTGGTTCTTCTGGTTGGGTGTGTGTGTGTGTGTGTGTGTCAGTGGGCTTTAGCTTGGCGGGGCTTTGTATTTCTGAATATTTTGGCGGGATTATCTTCACTTGTGTAACTTACCTTAATTTTTTCATTTTATTTCTAAACGTGTGCCAATGCAACACCAAATTTTAAAGGGATAATTATACATTTCTCTCATAAGATTTGGTAAAATTATACGAAAATATCTTATAGTTTAAAAAATCATAACACTTCTAAATTTATTGTTCTCTAATAAATAAGTCGCTAAAATTTATCAAATTTACTGATATTAACAAAAAAACTTACTCCCTATTGACTTATTACTGATTTATTTTAGGTTTTTTATGATCAAATTATCATCATACTTCTTCACATGTTAATGCATGTGAAGAGGTATATCTTCGTTGTCATAAAAATAGTTTTGTCAGAAAAAAAAAATTTAACTTGCA
Organism: Sesamum indicum; assembly: GCF_000512975.1. Classification (NCBI taxonomy): domain Eukaryota; kingdom Viridiplantae; phylum Streptophyta; class Magnoliopsida; order Lamiales; family Pedaliaceae; genus Sesamum; species Sesamum indicum. The sequence goes on along the minus strand of NC_026146.1, from coordinate 3,279,541 downwards.
ATAAGTCAATAATAAGTCAATCAAGGTTAAATATCAATTTTCATTTAATTTTTTTATCAATATCAATAAATTCAGTGAATTTTCGCTAATTGACGGCCTTATTTGTTAAACGAAAGAAAATCTGAAAGTACTAAATGTAATTTTTCAAACTACAGATTGTCAATGTGTAATAATACCAAAACTCATGGGAGAGGAGTGTAATTATCCCAATTTTAAATACCAATTGTATCCTTAAATATTTATATCAATATAATTACATATTTATTTTAAATGATTCACGGCATCTATACTATTATTATATATTTATTCTCCATTTTCACAAGTGTTAATCACTTGATCTTCTTTAGATCATATATCGATTTTTATTTTTAAAATATATATGCTATCTATCTAATTATATGCATGTAAAAGTTACGGGTTTCGATGGCTAATATACATATGTACAAGCCTATTCATATGGTGTTGGTATTTGCGATAGCAATTTATATACATATATAAGCTTAAATTTTCATGTTTAGGGTTTTGAGCACGTATCATAGTTTGTCCGTGTAAAAAGAGTATACTACTAATAATGAACGAGAAGATGAATTATATCGATGTTATTCGAGGCTAATTATGTCTAATTTATTCACTATAAAATTACAAGTATGCTCCTAAGGTTATAATTGTAATTATAAGTACACCCTATATTTAGGAATCAAATTTTGCAGATACGCCCTTTGAATTAAATTAATTAACACCCCTTAAGAAGTTTACTTAAAATTTTATAAAGAGTATAAAGTACTTATGTGATTAGACCCAACATCCAAAAGTTTTTATGCAACTCACCCTAATCAAAAAATTTCTTCTAGTCTAGCTATATTTTTAAATGATTCAAACAAATGAATGAAGTACATTGTCTAATAATATTTCAATTTGTATAGATAGACAAATAATGAATGGGAATTTGTATTTCTGTAGCACTCTTTATTGCTACTACGACTATATTTTTTCTAAGCAACATACTTAAAGTAATTCTTGTATTTATATATATAAATATGCACATAATCAATGCGCACACGTAATCCCAACATCACAACTAACATAATCAATCCACGCTATTATATACATATATATATATATACGCGTATATCAAGCATCACCAAATAATCCATCACAAGTAGTTCCCACCAAAATGTGATTTGTATTTTAACTGACAATGAGGAGAAAACAACATACTGACCCGACATGACTGAGTATAACATTTGGACCTAACCTTCGACAGGCAGACACTTCAAGATCTACTCCTGGAAAAAAAAATAAATGTCAATACAGAAATGAGCCTGCAACTCAGTAAGTAAATAACCAACTCTATCTATCTCTCTCTCTCTCTATACATATATATATATATATATCAAATATAGCACAGACAAGATATGTAGGCAACATGCATAGAAAAAATCGATTTAATCGCAACATAGTTAGCTTTATAGTTTGCTTACCAAAAAGGTGATATAGTGTTTTTTCCATCAACTCAATCTCACCATTATATAAAGTTCAAATGAATCCCCTTGACAACCGGCTCATCAATCTAATTTTGCATCACAGCTCTTTGAATTTGCATCATAGTTCTTTTATTATCGCATCATAGCTCTTTTTCGCATCGGATCATAACTCTTTTAATATCGCATCTTAGCTCTTTTCGTTGTATTTTGCCACAGAGGCTATTCAACAACATCAAGGGGTATTCACATCACAATTATATTTTATTTCCACGATTCCCTCGTTTCCACATATCATAATTCTTGTAAGCAGCTAGTGACGTAAAACTATATATTGACATATTTTTATTTTCAACATTAACAACACATCATACAGGAATGGAATGTTTCAGTGCATTTCCTCATCTCATGTTCACAATATAATCATTCAAATTAAATCAATCACTACTCACACATTTTCAAATAAATTAGCTTAAACATGAATCATAGATCTATATAAAAGCAATACCACAAAGAAATGAAACATATATAAATAATACTAATGATTTACTTACCTCGACTTTACAACGCTTTTATCTACAAAATAGATAATTGTTCAGTCTTTTCACTTTATCCCTGTATCCTATAATGAGTTATAACGCATATAATTAATATATCGATAATATTGTAATTTTTAAATAGAATATTAAATATTATTCGCACAATTCCTAATAATTCTTTAATATATCTTTTATAGCGAAATATAAATCTTTGTTATAGTTTTTCTTAGTAACTAGACACTCTAAATTTCATAAAAATACTTATAATTTATCAATTAATTCATAAGAATTCATTTACTCAAAGCCCTCATATTATATAACTTCCGCTCTTAGAACGATTATAAATTAAATCGTTTTAAAAAATCTCAATTTTCCTATTGAATAATATTACCAAATACAACTTTCTAATATTTATTAAATACAATTTTTGAATATTTTTATAAATTTTCTATCAATTTCTCCCTGCTATGGAGTTTAATTAAATACCAATACATATATTAGTTGTACCCGTTGTTAACTAAATAATAGTTTCCTACAAAAATATTAGTAAGATTAGTAGACCGTTAAATAGATACCGAATGGTGGTATCCACGACATGAAGAGAAGACAATGGATGACCCTTTGTTTGTTTGTTACCTCTTGGTATTTTAAGACATGTCGACCTGCTAATTGCATCTCGAAACACTCTACTATTTGCGGCGCTATCCTCACATCTGTACAAGACATATATGAAACGCATGTTTCTATCACACACGCCAAGAACATTAACTGCAATTAAGCCTTTACAAGTTCGATAACGGGCTCTTTCTTTAGCAGGGACACTAACGTCAATGTAAGTGCCGTCCAATGCACCCAAACATCCCTTTAAAATATGAAAATGTATAACTATGATTACTAAGAACTCATGTCAAAATACAATTCATATTAAATGGTTACACATATGCAATTACTGTCCTCAAACCATTTTTATCTGAGATAATTGCTGTCGGCAGAAACCGGGAAGGCAAGGAATAGTTGGTGTAGTCCCAAAATGGCGTCTAGTACATCATGAAAAGGCTTGCTTACTATTCGAGCAAACCGAATGAAGTCGTACTTAACCTTCTCATGATGTTCTAAGACACTTGAGAAAATTGCCACTTGTTCACTAACTGAAACATGTTTAGTGTCCTTTACCTGTCCTTGGTTTTGCAAAATAAGATACAATCTCCCAAATGCATTTCTACTCATTCGGAGATTATCAATGCAAGTTGTGTCACTCAATTCAATTAAACGCCTTGGCCGGAACTCGACTATGTTAGCTATAAGTAAGAGTTCATCTTACTCTATTCAATTCTAACTGAGACCTCCGATAATGGTACATCCGAAAGAACAACCATAACATCTTCAATGCTTCGAACAAAAATTCTCGGATTGCGCAAAAGCCTCTAATTTCTCTTGATACCACATCCTAATATTCAAACTATAATCATATAACTATTTTATTTGCTTTTTACATTTTCGGTAAATATTTGATTTCATTTTCGAATTTAAGTGTAACTTAGAGTACCGAACAAAACGAAATAAAAGAACATGTTATGAGTGATATACGGAGAATATATATCATATAAATTTTCACAAATTACATGCATAAATATTAATAAAAATGAAAACATAAAACTAATTCTACAAAAACTGAAAATTAAACTAGCAATAGCATAAAATTCAATACCCAAAATAAGAAAATAGAACGAATAAAAGCAAAAAGTTCACTAAACAAAAAGAGAAATTTCACTTAAACATGCAGCAAGTTTATTTAGCTAAAAGAGGGTCCGAATCTTACTAATATTTACATCGCATATTTTGTGGAACAAAATTACTAATCCAATTTGATACATACAAAAAAAAAATAGTTATACAAAAAAAATTTCAACATAAATTATTTAGAAATAAATTATGAAAAAATAGGAATAAGATACCTTAAACTTGTTGGAACCTGAGCAAAAAACAAAATCAAACATACATTATCATTATGTTTGATTAATGTTTTGAATGTTTTTGTTTTGGTGTTTTGGGATAGAGAAAGAAAAATAGAGATAAGTAAGTATGTGTTTTTTAAATACACCATGTAACATGTTGAAAATACATTCATTAGAATTTTTTATGTGAACTGATAAATTTTAAGAGATAATTGAAGTAATAAAAATACGAATTAGGTATATAGTACTGATATATTGTCAGTAGTATACACAACTGCTACAGTATTTCCGTTCGGTAGAAAAGTTTTACATATTTTAACTAAGTAACATTGATATTAAATATCTTTAATATCAATGATTTCATAAATTAATAATTATTTTTTAGTAGTAATTATTAATTATATTTCATAAATAATACATAATACATATATAAGAAAGAAGAAAGAAGAAAAGAAAGAGAGAGAAGGAGGAGAGAGAAGAAAGCTGACAAGATGTAAGAAGAGAGAAAAAAAAAACATATAAAAATTAATTTTCACACCTAGTGGTGGTGTGAAGTTACAAAAACATAGGCATACTTACTTATCTCTATTTTTCTCTCTCTATCTCCAAAACACCAAAACAAAAACACCCAAAACATTAATCCAAACATAATGGATATGTTTTGATTTGTGTTTTGATATAATATAAAATAGTGTAAAATAAGTGGTGTAGGTTTGATGTTGGGATTTGGGAGATAGGAGTTACTGTTCATTATCAAATCATGTCTTTCAATATATATATGTGTATGTATATAGTATTTTATTTGTTAGTGAAATATAATATATATATTTATTTTAAGTAATTTTTTTGTATCGAGGAATTTATTTTTATATTTTAAATAATAATTATAATTTGATGTAGAATTAAATACATTGTAGTATTGTCTCCAAAATAATTTTGTTAGACTTTATCTTTGGAATGAAAAAACATAATATATAAAATTTAAATAAAAAATTAGAATTAAGTATGTATTGTTGGTATATTGTCCTCAAATTTTAAATTTCTCAAATATTTCATTCTAATAGGAAAAATTATGAGTAAAAAAGATTTAAATGGTCTAAGTTGAAAAAATTTGTAATCAAGAGTTAAATACACTATATAACATGTTAAAAATACATTCATTAGACTTTTATATGTAAACTGATAAATTTTAATAGATAATTGAAGTAATAAAAATACGAATTAGGTATATAGTACTGATATATTGTCAGTAGTATACACAACTGCTACAGTATTTCCGTTAGGTAGAAAAGTTTTACATATTTTAACTAAGTAGCATTGATAGTAAATATCTTTAATATCAATGGTTTCATAAGTTAATAATTATATTTTAGTAGTAATTATTGATTACATTTCACATATATTATATATTAAATAATATATAATACATATAATACAATAATTTAAAAAAACAATTAAATCTCATTTGCTATGGTGTTGAATAGATTTGTTTAAATTAAATCGGTGCGTTGAAAATGATTTAATTGGTGTTTATATTTGTGGTGAAAATATTTACTTGATAAATCGAACAATAAACACTTTGCATTACGCATGTAGTAATGATATATTGCCCAAATTTTTTGAAAATTTTACAAATATTTCGTCATGTAAAGAACGATGTATTGAGTAAAAAATACTTCAATAGTTAAAGGTCAGTGAATTAGTATCGATTAGTTAAAAACAGAATAGAGGGAGTTTAACAATGACAAAATGCTCGAGTAGTTGTTCCGTTTTTACTAATTAAATCAACATTTGACTTAGAATTTTCATATTCGGCAATTGTATTTCTAAGGACCGTCACGCCACCGTGGTGGGAGTCCCTGTGGTCGGCGTGAGCGCGCTGTGCTGTCTCCCTCACTGTATGACTGGGCACTCCGATCAGATTGCACGCCAAATCGACAAATGTAATCAGTCCATGATCCAATATCCCCCACTTCTGATCCCAGATCAAGACTGAATCGTGCGGCTAATGGTCTACTGCGTGGCAGCGATGGGTCAACATCGCCACGAACTACATGTTCCACTGCATCCCAACTGGCAATGTGTGTATGCGTCTGTGCCGATGGGGCAGTAGAATCCGATATGACAATTGGTGCATGCTCGCCTCCTTTCACCGGAATACGCACGGTGTTACTGCTCTCGCGTACAACTTTATCATACCGAGATGACTCCTCGTGATGAACTCCTGGAGGATTGGATTCGGTGTGTGATGAACTCCTCGTGCATTAATTCAATGAATACGCATTCCATTTCTGAGTTCCATACAACTTTATCATATCGAGATGACTGGGAGGAACCAACATTGTTTGGGTATTGCATCTTTGTGGGTTTGCTTATATATCACAGTGTCGTAAAAAATAAGCACACATAATGAGAAAAAATTATGATTTACAATTTCATAATCTTTGAAATTCTACATTTGGATTTTTCACGTTATATCACTATATCAATTAATTACTACATACATGATTATTTGTATTTCTGTAACGGTAGTTTTTAATTTATGTCTTTTAGTAAATTCCTAAGAAAATGAAACATTATGATATACTATTAAACATGAAAACCAACTAATATATTACTGCTCCTACATTACTAATTACTAATGCCTTTATGTAAAGATTCACAAAAAACATAATATTAGTAATTAAAAATAGAAACGGCAACATCTAACCACATTAAAAAAAAGCAAAATTTATTTTGTAATATGATCGAATTGAGCACCGATTTTTTCATACATATAATTAATGAGTTAGAAATCATTTCAGTTAATGGTTATTTAATTTATGGACCAAATTAATTTTTCTACTGATGCTTTTTTTTTTATATAGTTGTTGACTTAAAAAGCTTAAACAACACTAATATGTTAAATAATTTAAACCATGCTACGGTTTAAATAATATTTGGAAAAACAGAAAATAAATATTTATATCACATTAAATATAAGGAAATATTTGATTATATATTAATTGTATCATATTAAATATAAAGTAATAGATATTCTCAAAATATATTTAACTAAAAGGTAACATGTAAATTGTATTTTTAATTTATACTTATTCTTAAATTACTGAATCATATTTTATTTTTTTTCTAAAGGTCATATTTGTTTTCTGTTTATTAGATTTATTTATATATAAATAAAGTTTAGTTAAAAGATAAGAATGAATTTTATGATATGTCCGTGCATATTAAATTTTTTTATACAAATACGTTACAACTAATAAATTATATTTTGATTATAATAATTGTATCATATTTAAGAACAAACAGAAAATAAATATTTATAGCATATTAAATATAAATAAATAATTTTGCATAAAATTTTTATATATTTATATGACTTAAATTGAACATATTATTTTTTAACTAAAATGCATGGACAGATTGTATCAATTATAAAATTTATTTTTTTTAGTAATCGCATATTAATAAAATTAACTATGTGAATATTAAAATTTAAATTAAAAATCATAGATTTATTGATATATATCCTTATAATAGTGATTAACATGATTAAAGCTCGTTCCAACTTGATTAATTTAAACTTTCAAAGTTCATAAAAGATTCAAATCCAACTTAAATGATATGATTTTAGCTCCACTCAATTCATTTACGATCCGTCAAATATAAAAAAAAAAAAACAGACAACACCACTAAAAAAAAAATAACACAAATTAAGGGGTGCAAGACAATAAAGTTAAAGGAAAACTTCCATCTTTCTCCAAGAGCAAAATCACTATATTCCCTTCTTGAAAATAAATTGCATTTTCTTCAAACAAATTAATTCTCTCACACTCTTCACTGCCAAAAAGAGCTGTAATCATTCACAATCCAACTCCAGAATAGATTACCACATATCTGTCTTTACAGAACCAACTCCAGAATAGATCCTAACAAATAAAGAACCTAAAAATCCACAAGATATGCAAGTTTTATGAGACAACTTTAGCTTAAATAACCACAACACGAAGTCCACCTCATCGCTTGGTGAGACATAGCAAACAACATAAAATCAGAATTATTAAAGGGATTAACAAGTACCTTTTTCAATCAACATAGGAATATGATGGTTCAAAAGTAGAACACCGACAAAAAGTGGAATGCAAGCTACCGTTCCCCGAGTGAAACACTATATTCGGATACGTACTCAATAACCAATACAAGTGTTTGAACTTTGAAGTTGAGAAGGAGTAGTTTTTTTAGCGAACAATATGAATGCTATATATATAGACCAAATAAGTAACATATATGTTATAATTTCAAATATGCCAAAAGTGTCACTGTGGCCATGTGAATCTCCACAGACAACTGGCAAATAATACGACTGGATGTAGTCAATGTAGCAAAAAGCAACACTGCCACACTGAAACTTATCAATGAATAAAAGGGACTGCCAGTACAGTGCATATCAGTCATGCACTGCACAATAAAGCTTATAAGTAAAATAATGCACTGCCACACAAGTCAAATTTCAGTAAACATAATGCAAAACCTGTCAGTGAATTGTTAAATAAAAAATAGTAGTAGCACGAAATTGCAGTGTTTAGTCACAATTGATATACATTTCAACACTCCATGCAATAAATACTCAGTTACAGTGCAACAAAACAGGTCTGTATAGTGCACGGACACTATATACTACAACACAACCAAATCAATTTATAAAATGTGGAAAATAAATTACAATGTACAAATCAGTGCTAATTTTTCTCAATAACCGACATATTGTTGAGCAACATGTCAAAATTGATAGAAGTAGTTCATAATTAAAAACAACATCCTAAATTTAAAGAAAGAATAACAGTGCGGCTAACCGGAGAAAAACATGAACGGCGTATGGATGTTGGGTCTCAGTCTCCAACTCCGTTTCAACAGTCTCATCTCCGACCCTCTTCGCCATTTTCTCACTTCACATAAAAGACCCACCTCCAAAACTCAGCTACTTGGATCAAACTCTTCGACAGAAGCGAAGACAAAGTTAGGTAATCAATTTTCAAATCTGTAAACTCGCGCGGCAGAGGCGTTGACTCCGGTGGCGGCGCGAATGACAGATCTTCGGGCGTTCCAATTGCTGCATATTTCACACAATAAAAGTTAGCCAAACAACAAAAGAGAAAGAAAAAAAATACGAGGAAAAACAAGAAAAGAGAAGGAAAACAAGATCAGGCAACCGTCTGCTAAGAAGAACAAAAATGAAAGAAGAAAAAAGAGAAGAAGAAAAGGAAACCGACTCTCTGCCAAGAAAAACAAAAATGAAAGAAGAAGAAAGAGAAGAAAAAGAGAAGAAGAAAAGGAAAGAGAGAATAAACCTGTGACAAAGAGAAGAAGGCGACAGAGATGAAAGAAGAGAGAGAGAAAAGAATAAAAATAAATAAAAATAATAATAAAATATTTAAAATTAAATATGCACACCTAGTGCAGGTGTGCAAATTACAAAACCAAACATAGGGTATGAATTTTATGGTAGTGTTGAAAAAATATGGAAAAATGGGTGTCTAAAGAAGACCAAAGATTAGATCTTTCGTTTCTATAAATATGGGTAACGATTTTATAAAAAAAAAATAAAAATAAAGAGGGAGGAAGCTTATCGTCGGTGGAAGAAGGAAAAAGATGGTGCTATGAGTTAAATAGAATTTACTTGCAAACCCACTTTTTCGCCACATGAGATTGATGAGGGTTATTTTGGGTAGAAGAAAAAAATGCCTCCACTTGAACTAAAATTATCACACCCTTGAGGTGTGACAAGTGATAGGTCAAACAGCAATTGATACCCTATTTTCATTTTGTACAATGACCCCATTCTAATAAAGTAAATATCTTATTAACCTATACTGGTTTTCTAATACAGATTAATACATCAAAGTAAACGGGGCCTTATAGTAGAATTATATTTCACTTTGTCAAAAGCAGAATGCTACTAAAATGTCATATGATATGCTATGTCGAGGGATGATTCATCTCATGAGAACAAAATAAAAAAATAAACCACCGGTGAAGAAAGTCCAATTTGGGAAGCTTCTATTTACAAGTAAGGTTCGACCACCTATTTGGACATGCTCCCATGAAAAGATTACTTGAAGAAACCAAGTATGAACTATGACGAGCACAAGTATTTGGAGACACTAAGTTTGAACCTTTTGGTGGTTGAGACTATATCAAATACGAATCAACTACTTCAATGGGACAAAGCTGTAGATCTTTATTTAAATAATTAAAATAAAAAATTGAGGTTTGATGTCGGGACGAGTGGTGGTGCATCGTCTTTTATGAAAATCGAAGAAATTCGAAATCGTTTTAGAGAAGAGATCCTGTAGAAAATATAACAACTTAAAGAAAGCAATTTAAATGAAAAAAATATTAAAATATCACTTTTTCTTTGAAGGCCTATAATTTGATTTCTAATTCTTGATGTTTAAGAAAATATGAAAAATACCCTTTTATGGATTGCTATTTATGGACCGAACATATAATGTATGTGAGCATATAGATCACATACTTTTGGTATTTTGTCCTCATCATTATTAGCCCAATTCATAATTTGTCAGAAAAGGAAGGACCAAATTGCAAAAACATGTTTTTACCGTCGCTGCAATGTCAGCCGTCTCCATTCTTCTTTCCTATTGGGGGAAGTTAAAAACCGAAAAGTAACAATGAGATCCAACGTCGCGAAATTTATAGCATAAAACAGAAGTTAAATCTGCTGTTGGTGTACTCGACGCCTCTCCCCAATTCTCTAATCTTCACTGTCTTCCTTTTTTCTTGATCCAGAATTGTAAGCTCCAATTTTCAACGAATTTATTTTCTTGTTCTGTTGAAAAACCCAGGAATTTTCAGTTGCCCGTGAGCTGATTGTGTTGGAGAATAGGAGTATCTGATACTGCGAACGTGATTGGATGGAGTGATGCGGTGATCTGGGGTTTGAGAGACGGTAAATATGGCAGGGGCTGGAGGGGTAAATATGGAGAAATTCGAGGAATATTTCCAGAGGGCGGATTTGGATCGGGACGGCAGGATCAGTGGAGCTGAAGCTGTGTCTTTCTTGCAGGGATCCAATTTGCCCAGACAAGTCCTTGCGCAGGTCACTTTTATTCTTTACCTGTTATCATATTTTGATTTGTTTGTGGAATCTTTTTTCTTTCCATCTTTTTGTTTTCTCTCTATGTGATCCTTTGAATTAGTTAAGTTTCGGGTTATGTATTGAATTTGAGCTGTTTAGATGTGTAGAATTGTTGGTTGTTTTAAAATGAAATGTATTTGTTTATTATTGAAGTAATTCTGTTAGGGTTTTAGTGGCTATTCGGATTTTAAGAGTGATGGACGTGTTGAAGAAGCAGCAAATTTGGGAATTAAACTGAGAGTTGAAGTTACAGGGCCTACTTCCTGAATGGATTTTGTCTTAAGAAGGAGAAGAGTAAAAAGGATCTGCTGACGTTCATTGAGATTCATTATGACCGAGAAAAAACTAAGCATATCATTAGTCTTTATTCCAAATTGCAATTTTGTTTCATTGTTATAATGAGACCCCTTTTCTTCTCCTTTAATAAAGATAATCTGCCTTGATTTTGACTATGGCAGTAGAAGGTGGTATGTTGAATTTGAGGGTTTCCTTAGAGTTTTGGCTTGATGTTTGCCACCTTTTCTAATGTTATCTATGATTGAAGCTTCCACCTCTCTTACAGAATGCACCAAAGTATTAGATCACTGTATTTTCTTATATTTTGACTGTCAATGATGATAGCAGTTGTGAGAGTTTTAAGGGGATTAGTTTTCTAAGAATTCCTTGCCTTAGCTTATCAGGCAAAACAACAAAGCCCTTTTGCATTTTGTTCTCCTTGCTTCTCATGGTGGAACCCAATGTCACCCTTTCCTCTTTCAGTTCATTCTTTTTGGTGTTTAGTTTCTGTGGATTGCAGATTGTTATTATGTCGATGAAACTATTGTCTGGACGTCTACAAAATGTGTCATTTGTTGCAGATATGGATGCATGCTGACCAGAGTCGGACTGGCTTCCTCAGTCGTACGGAGTTTTATAATGCTCTTAAGCTTGTTACAGTGGCTCAAAGCAAGCGAGAATTGACACCAGACATTGTCAAGGCAGCATTATATGGTCCTGCATCTGCAAAAATCCCAGCTCCACAGATAAATATTGCGGCCACACCTATGCCGCAGTCAAATTTGGTATCTGCTTCACCTTTACCACAAACAGGTGCAACTGCCCAGCCATCTCCGCAAAATTTTGGCTTCAGGGGGGTGGCTCCTTCAAGTACAAGTGTCAACCAGCAACTCGCATTGGTGCCTTCATCTACAGGCACGAACCAGCAGTATGCACAGGTACGACCTTCCAGTACAATTAGCCAGCAGTTTGGACCGGCCCAACCAACAAGCACAAGTTTGAACCAGCAGTCTGGACTGTTAAGTACAGGCATGAGCCAACAGTTTGGACAGGTACGACCGTCAAGTACAATGAACCAGCAGTTTGCGCAGGCCCAGCCTACAAGCGGAAGTATAAATCAGCAGTTTGGACTGTTACAACCTCTGAGTACAGGCATGAACCAGCAGTTTGGACAGGGGCCCTCAAGTACAAATATGAACCAGCCATTTTTCCCTTCCCAAGGTAACCAGTTAACAAGACCACCTCTATCCATGCCTTCTGGTCCCACTTCACGTCCACCTCAGGCTGCTGGTGGCCCAAATATCTCCAAGAGCATGGTGAGTCCTGGTCTTCCAAACTCAAACAATGATTGGTTCGGTGGGAAAACTGGTTCAGCTTCCTCCGGGCCAATAACACAAGTCTTAGACAGAGGAGCCAGTACCTCCGTTGCACCAGTTGCTTCAAGTCCCCAAGATCCACTCTCAACATTTTCTTTGACAACTACCAAGGATCCTAAAGGATCAGTTAGCTCTGGGAATGGGTCTATCTCAAATCCTGTGGTGTCTGGGGATGTGTTCTCTGCCAACCAATCTTCATTTCTGCAAGTTTCTTCTGCGCAACAACAGCATGCTAGTAGCTTGCCTACCTCTTCGGCGATTGTTCCAGTCACTTCAAGTCCCCAGCCTTCGGGTAACCCTGATCCATTTGAAGCTTTACAAAGCACTCTTCTGAAACCATCCACTGGGATTCAGGCTGCGCAGAGACCATCTCTCCCAAACTCTAATCAACAGGCTCCAATTCAAGTTACTTCTTCAGTCACGTCATCTGGAGTCCAACCTGCTATTGGTAGTCCAACATCAGAGCAGTCTCAGATCTCGTGGCCAAAAATGACGCGTGCTGGCATTCAGAAGTATGCAAAAGTTTTTATGGAAGTAGACACTGATAGAGATGGAAAAATCACTGGTGAACAGGCACGCAACCTATTCCTGAGTTGGAGGCTACCCAGAGGTACAAAATATTGTAGTTAGTTTCAGTTCTTGTTTCTCGGAGCTTTCCATGACTTAAATATTGCCTTTTATTTCGACCTTAGTGTTTGTTTATTTGTCTGGAATACTTATTAACTTGCGTTCATGGACCTTCAACCATGTATGCTTTCTGTTTTGCAGATTGTTTTGATCCCCGTCTTTTGACATTTATTTTTTTCAGTCTGATCAAAATTTACACAGGATTATTTCTGATACAACCTGTTTACCTTGAATTATCTGTGATTGAGCTTTTTGAAACTGTTAGAAATGAATTTAATTTGGATAATCCATTTGGAAGTTTTCTTTGTGATTGGACATACTGAGACCAAAGTTGTCATTGCATGAAGGATATGTGGCATTTATCCTAAAGTCAACTGAAAGGAACTCGATGTGCTTATTAGTTGCCACTTTTTCTTTTCATTGCTCCCTGGTAATGAAAACTCTTATGTGGCCCTTGTTCTGAGCTAAACACGGGTTCTTATCTCTTAAAACATCTTCATGGCATTATTTGTCTAAATTAGTGTTGCTTGCTGGTTATTTTGGTATACATCTGCACTTACTGCTTGAAATTTCTTCCTGTGGTATTATCAAGTTCATATATTTGAGGAGTCTATTAGTCTAAGTTTTGGTAGTAGTCTGGAGGCAAATTCTTCTGACCAGATTTCCTGATAAAATTTCTTGAGATCATTTTATAGATCTTCTTAGTTTTCTATTTAAAGGTGAGGTGAAAGTATGCTGTAGTCAGTATATAAGTGTGATCACTTTTTTTTGTTTCCCTTCCATGAAAAGTCTGCTAGAGTCTTGGACAACATCATGCTTAATAATATCTTTGGTGTTCATTCCCAGAGGTTCTAAAGCAGGTTTGGGATTTATCTGACCAAGATAATGATAGCATGCTTTCTTTGAGGGAGTTTTGCATTGCACTCTATTTAATGGAGCGGTACAGGGAAGGACGCCCGCTTCCGTCGACGCTGCCCAATAGTGTCATGCTTGATGAAACTCTAGTCTCTTTGGCGGGTCCACCTCCAGGTTATGGAAGCATGTGGGGCCCCGCTGCTGGTAGTGATTGACATGGTCTTGAAGTATTTTAATTTTCATATCTCACATTTGGTTTTATAATGCTTATTTTCCTCTTAAATTTAGGCTTAAGACCACAGCAAGGTCTGCCTGGTGCACAGCCTGTTGCCGCTGCTGGTTTAAGGCCTCCAGTGCAGCAGATGGTATCTCAGGCTGATGGATCAATGCAATTAAATCAGATTAATGATAGAGGTCTTGCTTTAGATAATTCCCAGCCTGGTCAACCCAGTAACGGGGAGACAAATTCTCTGGATACTAGTCAGGAGGCAGCAGAAACCAATGACAAGGTAGCTGTTTCCTTCCCATCATATCTCTCTTTCTGTCTAATAATGGAACTCTAGTCGAGAGCTGCGTATAACTGGTCTGAATGCTTGTGAACTGGATGATTGTCATATGATCTTGTCCTGTTATCTCATTCACTTTTAATTCTAAATTACTTGTAGATATGAAGTTTTATATACTACTACAGATCTATAATTCTTGAACCTGGATTATTATTTCCTTGAAAAATAATTCCTAGGTTTGATTCTCTAATATTTTTACTAAAATTGGCAAAAAATAAATAATTTGAATGAAAATGATTTACCTTCTGTAAGGATGTCAAGGAGCATTGTATGTTTTCCAGTTTGATGGATTTTAGTATTGTCTTACACCTAAAGGTAGTTTGCTGAGAAGTTAATCCCAGCCAACTGTTTGATGCTAAATTTGTTCTGCTTTTGTTGTGGGATGAGTTCTGCTAGGATTAGATATAACTGCTCTTCTTTTGCATGCTGTTGAACAAACAACTTTTGTGAGAATATGTTGACACTCTTCTTTGGATCAATGCTAGGTCGACAACAAGGAGAAGGTGCTTTTGGATTCCAGGGAGAAGCTTGAATTCTATCGAACAAAAATGCAAGACCTTGTGAGTTACTTTACTCTAAACACCTGTTTCCTTATCTGCCATTGATTTAGAGGATCACGACCATTGAAAAATGGTTATTTGGGTTCATTTCGCTTGTAGACCCTGTGAGGTGCACATTACAATGGCAGATCTTGCACACTTTAGTTCAAATCTTTTAGTCCTTCATTAACAAAAGTACTTTCCAGGTTTTGTATAAAAGTAGATGTGATAATCGACTCAATGAAATAACAGAAAGGGCTAGAGCAGACAAGAGTGAGGTATGTGCTGAAATTTAAGTTATATACTTTTGCAATGAACTGCATTCCCTTTATCTGTCCACAAGTTTTCATTATTTTCTAAGGAAACTTACCACTTAATTTTCAGGCTGAGATACTGGAGAAGAAATATCAAGAGAAATACAAGCAAGTTGCAGAAATTCATTCTAAATTAACTATTGAAGAAGCTTCATTTCGTGAAATTCAGGTAACTTCAAATGTGTTTTACTCCCTTCCAATGTTATCTACTTGTTTGCTTGGTCTATTTTCTACAGAGCATATAATGCATGAGATATATAGAATTTTTTAATGTGCGTTTGTACAATAAAATGGATGGATGATGGAACTCGTTTCCACAATATGGGATGAGTGGATCCCCTCAACCCTCATGTTTGTCTGTTCCAAGCTTTTCGGAAGGAACCATGTCTTTAAATTACAGAAAGTACCAATATTTTGAAACTTTACAAGGTGCTTTCCACCACGCCTTACCAGCAAACCCATCAGTGACAAACCTTTCCACTGTCCCAACTACTGCCTGCCCCTTCTCTTCGATACCCTTGAATGCCGAAATTTGCTTGCTTGTGTTCCCTGCCCTACGTGCTTGAATCACTGATAACTCCACCATCACCACCATGACTACGGTACCCAGTTTCGGATCCTTGTCCCACCCACCTTCTAAACCTGCTTTTCTCAACCTTACCACTCTAAGATGCTGAGCTTCCTCACCATGCAGCTTTCTTTTGTCAACTTTTTGTTTGTTCCTGTCCAAAGCAAAGTTCCCAAACCCCCTTTTCCTCCCCATTCATATCCCATCAAGTGAATGCTCTAGCAGCCACAAAATGGCCGTCATCTCATTGCCCTTCCTGAGTGGCAGCCACCAGAAACATTGCCTTTATCATCTTCCCAAAATGACATCACCATCTGAGCCAATCTTACTAGATTGAGTATAGAGTACAACTTGCCACACCGAAGATGTTTTTACTGTTTTTATTATGGTGACAATTGGTGTTTGTTCTTTATATTTCCTATGCAAATATTTATTTTTCCTTAACTATTTGAGGTAAATTAGGATTAGAATGATAACAAGAGTTTCCTTATAAATATGTATCTTATCATGCAAGTATTAGCTTACTCACATGAATTAATGTTTGAAAATGAATGCTGTTGACAATGGTATGGCCAGTCATTTTACCTTTAATCTGTGGGTAAAGTCCAAAGCTGCATGTTGAAGGAGGGAAGGGAATCAATATGAGGATTGTCATGTCATGGCAGTCTATGAATTGGTCAACCAAACATGTCATTTTTTTTGTTGACTTGTTCCCATTGCCATATTCATTCTGTCCCCTAAAGACATTCTATAACTGCCCATCCACTCCTGCACTCCAATCACCATTTAACTGATTCAGAAAGGCAATATATCACATTTCTAGGAGAGGAAGATGGAGTTGCATCAAGCAATCACTAAAATGGAGCAAGGTGGAAGTGCAGATGGTATTCTTCAGGTCAGTACTGCCGCTCTGCTGGGATGCATTGTTGTTTTACAAGCTTGTGGTAATTCGGATTAAGCAAATTTAGTTCATTTTTGGTTTATCTAGGTGCGTGCTGATCGCATACAATCAGATCTTGAGGAACTATTGAAGGCGTTGACTGATCGGTGCAAGAAACATGGTGTAGAGACGAAGTCAGCTGCATTGATCGAGCTTCCGCCAGGTACTACTGTATTTCCAGTTTTACCTGTGATTTTACATTCTCATTCCCCACTTTGCTCTTTTGATTCTATTTTGGTCCTTATCCACTACTTTTTTTTATTGTGCCCCTGAATTAAGAGTATGCCCAACTATGTTTCTGAAAATGCTAGCTTGAATAATTGACAATAACATCTTATGTACCAGACTGTAGTATTTTTCATACATGATACCTGACCCAGTAATGTAGTCTGAAGACCAGATCACCTGATGTCCAATAAATTGCCCAACTATTCAACAGGGGCAGATCCAGAACGACCTGACATTACTCCCCTGCTTGAATAGACTTTACCCATTTTTGTTGGATCTAAGATTCTAAATTTGATACAATCTCTATGATCCACTAATGATTTCTTCTGAGGTCATGATTGTATTAATTGGAGTAGGTGTACTGTTTATCAGTTCTCTATGCAAGTATATTATGCTTGAATATTCCTCAAAGTAATCATGCATAAATACTTGTTATCCTTTAAGGTTGGCATCCTGGGATCCCAGACATAGCAGCTATATGGGATGAAGACTGGGACAAGTTTGAAGATGAAGGTTCGACAAACCCTTGACCTCAGATTCACCCTCCCCTGGAAGCCACCATCATCGTTCTACATAATTGGATTAGTTAACTGTGGTGCTAACTGCAAATGTGTGATGGCATGCCTCATTTGTTCTACAGGGTTTTCTTTTGATGTTGCTGTTCCTACAAATGCCAATTCAGCATCAATTCAGAAGGAAAATTCCTCCCCGACACGTAGCTTTTCGCCCGACTCACTGTCAAATGCGGCCACATCTGAGAAACTCTTTGGTGCAGGGGCTAGTGCCTTTGATGCAGAATCAGTATACAGTGCAGATGAATCAAAGAGCCCACAAGGAAGTCCAGGGCGGCAAACATCATATGAAAGCCCATTTCAAGAAGATTCAAAGAATCATTTCAGGAAAAACTCTGATGGAGATGCTGAAACTCACAGGTTTTGGCATTTTGTTCTATCCACTTTCACATTGCTTCAGCTTTCTAAATTTTCTGTTTCCCTCTGTAGTTTTAAAACCGAAGTGTGAAACTCTTAAGTGTTCCCTCCTCTTTTTACCTATTCTCGCTCTACAGAAGCTTTGATGAATCTGCTTGGGGTAATTTTGACAACAATGATGATATTGATTCAGTCTGGGGCTTCAATGCTAAGGCAAGTATTTCTGCTACATGCTTGCCCTTGTTAGGTTTATGTGATCAACATGTTTATGGAAGTGTCGTGTCATGTTGTTGAACACACTGCACAATCTATATTGAATCTGCTTGTGATCATTGTAATTGCTAAAAGAGGAACTTTTGCTTCTGGCACATGTTTGGATAAAGCATTGGCTGATGTGTTATGTTCACGTTAACAACTGTTATTCATCTCCAACCACATCTTACCTGTCCCTTCCACACATACACACCACACGATAAAAAGTAGGAAAAAAAAAAAAAAGACGACCTGCAAAAGTTGGGGTTGAGCACTGTAGTTTCTCTGTCTTTAAATATTAACGTAGCATATTTCCGTTGTTGCTTCAGCTTCATTTACTCACAGTATATTGACACATTCGCGTATTTACTTTCTTTACTTTAGTAAATTAATTCCTGAGTACCTTGATGAGCTAATACTGTTTTCATATTAACACCATCTGAAGCCCAATGTAACTGATATCCTACCATCACCATTCCTTTGTTATCAGGACACGGATCATGGAAAGCATGAAGAGAAATATTTCTTTGGGTCTAATGATTTTGGTGCAAGTTCGGAAAGAAGTTTCTCCCCTCATGCAGATAGTGCATTCCAGAAGAATAGCCCATTTACCTTTGAGGATTCTGTTCCTGGGACCCCACATTCCAGGACTGGCAATTCTCCAAGATACAGTGTTGAGTCGAGAGATGCGTTTTTTGACAGTTTCTCAAGGTATGATTCATTCAGTACGCATGATCGTGCCTCTTCACCAAGACGGGAGAACCACACTAGATTCGACTCCATTGACAGCACAAGGGGCTTCGACCACAGCAGCAACTATTCCTTTGACGATTCTGACCCATTTGGTTCAAGTGGTCCTTTTAAGGTTTCAGCAGAAACTCCCAAAAAGGATTCTGATAAGTGGAGTGCTTTCTAGCTGAGGCATGCATACTCTTAAATTTCCATGAGCCGCAGAATTTAGATTTTACTGGTGATTGATCGTGCAGACATGAGTACAGTTTTGTAGTATACCCCAGAACAAGGTCGAGAGAAGACCAATTATACATATTGGTGCGTTATGCTGTATCCGTACCACTGAAGATTGTTACAAGACAAAAGCATGGACAAAAAATTGAGAATCATTTCGACTGTTACCTGAAAGAAGACCTTTTTACTTGCCTAAGCGACTTATGTGATTTTTTTTCCTCGTTTTGGAATTGTTCTTTTCTTTGGAGGTGGGATTGGGTGGCTGTATGAATTGGTATGAAATTACTCTCCGTTGTGTTGTAATTGACAGCAAACGTTGGATATGTATTCTTTGTAATCCACATTTGATAGATATATTCTACTGTCCAGTTGTGATTTCTGAAAGGATTCTATCACCACTTTTCAGTTCTCATGAATATGTTGCTATGATGTGCCAATTCCTCATTTTCTGGATATGGGCTGTTGAAATGTTATTGTGACTTCATATTACGAGGGATGATTGCACGGGCACCTGCTAAATTTAGGACATACTATGAAGTAATTATTACTACAACAATATTCTTTCAGAAATTAAACTTTCTATTTATTTATTTATGTGTATAGGAAAAGCCCATAATAAACAAACTGTACCTTGATTTTAAATGCCCTTTGAAGAAAAATTAAACTTAAGTTAAAAAAAATTGCTTCCTCAAAACTTAAATCCAGACAATTTTAAGCGTCTCATTGTATACATTCTTCAACCTTATTTATTTCTGAAAATAATTGTCTTTGGTGTTGTTCTTCTTTAGGTATATTTTTTTTTAATTTATATTTTATTTAGAATTAATTTTAATATTATCAATCTCTCTCATAAGTAGCACCAGTTTTTGTAAGTTTTTTATTACTATAATTATATGGTATATGTGCACATACATTGAGCATGTAACTAATGCTAGTATTATATATTAAGGTTCAAGTAATTAAAGTAACTAGTTTTTATAAACTAAATAGAGTAAATTGCACTTATATCTTTTTTTTTAAAGTGTAAAATTACACTTTTTCCAATAAAAACTTTCAAATTAGATTTACAATCCATTTCAATGATTTTTCATTTACACCTTATCCCTTCCATTAGGATTTGAAAAAAAAATACTGATATCAGCAGAAAAAAAAATCATAAACTTTCAATTTTATCTTTCATTTAACATTTTTCTAGTAATATTTTTTTACTTGCAAACAGGTGAATGTAATATATATATAAATAAAGTCAAATAGGTATAACTATAATAAAATATTATTTCTAAATTATGCTTACTGTTGAAAATAGTGACAAAGTAATATTTGGTATTTTGTATGGAAACACCAGTAACATTTTTTTGACTTTATGTATATTACTTTTAACATCTTACAAATATAAAAATATTACTATGAGGTTGAATAAGAAGTAAAATTATGAATTTTTTGTTGACATCAACCTTTTTTGTCTATACCTAACATAACGAGTTAGATGTAAATGGAGAATTTGTGAGGAAAGTGAAAATATAATTTTAAAGATTTTTTCGAAGGAAAGTATAATTTTACATTTTAAAAGGGAATTTAAATGTAACTAATCCAACAAAATAAAAGTTGACTAAAATGCCATAACCTATACTTATTCCATTACAAATAATAATCTCTTCGATTAATTATTCATATCAATCATTTTCTGTTGATGTACATTTAAAATTAATTTATTTTATCAGTTTTGGTCCCTAAGTATTTGGAGACATGATTTTGATTTTTAATCTTCATAAATTGTTATGTTTTTCTGTCTAATAGTTAAGATTGGAGTTAAAATTAATGGAGTTGGAAAACACGGCCGACATAGCAATGAAGAACAGAGTCTGGCCGTGTTGAGCAAAATGACCGACTTCTCCAATTCCATTAATTTTAATCTATTGGATAAAAAACCGTTACCGTTTGTTAAGATTAGAAACCAAAGTCGTTGCTCAAAATACAAAATCAATTTTGGCCCTAGATATAGGGACCAAAAGTGTAATTTACCCCAGATCTTTCTACATATATTTTCATGAATATCCATGCTTGTTTTGTCAAATGAGCAACCTTTTCTGAGTGAAGCCAATAGTATCACTAGCCTACCAATTTATTTTGCACAATATGATAAATTAACTGGGCATGATTCCCAATTTCAAGAGAATATTGGTTAATTTTCAGTAACATATTATACCAATGTAGATGGGCAATTGGCACCTATACATCCGTAAATTGCATTTTTGGCACTTTGCGCCCTTTAAATAGAGAAACATGATGGGGGACTTGCACCTGAAGCAAATCCCAGTCAAAATTCCACTGGAAAATCCAGTGAGCCTGAAACCAGTAGGGGCTTTCTTGTCTCTTTAACTACCTTATGGGAGACTTGCTACATACTTGAGCAGCTCTGTGACAATATGTCAGCTTCATGTGGATCTTTGAAGGAATCCCATCTGCTCCAACTACTGAAAGAATTAGTTCAAAAGAACACAAAGACAATGAGAAGAGATGAGAATTTCAATTTGCAACCGAAAGATTATCTGGAAAGGAAAATAAGGATATTACTGATATTATCGATTCCGCTGCAGCAGCGTTTTCTTTCATTTTCATTTTTTCAACTTCGAGAGGCAGCCTTTGCAGCAAGACTAAAAACAAAGCAGGCAAGGCAACAGAAAGTTGAACCTCCTTGCACTGAGACAAGAAGATACAAATTGAAAGAGACAGTAATAGTTTATGCCTTGGAAGATTTTATCGTATAACATCTCAGGTTCCTACCAGTTTGATCTTAAATTTTAGAAGGCGGGGATGATGAATAGTTCCAGTAAAACAAAAATATTGCATATTCTACACGAATTAACAAAATATGGTTCAGCTTTCCCTTGTAATATTGCATTATTAGAGATGAGTATGTCTGTAGTTGACTGACCAGTGGAAATAGAATTTCACTATTTTTCTTCTGCCAATACTACTATAATATCGATATTTTCTCTTCTGCTAATCCAACTCATGATGAGGTAAAGTGAATTGATGTGATCGGCCTCGGAATATGCTGTAAAATAAAGGCAACGTGAATGTAGAAGAGCTTCTTGGGAGGTATTCATCATTAGAGCACAAAGACCAAGAAACTACAAAACTGAAAAGTGGGAAGAGGAGACATGTGACTACTTGCTTGCTTCTGACATGTCTTTGATGTTGTAGTCATGGATCTGCTTATCCTTTTCCACAGGGATGGATGACCTTTGATTTAATGACCATTTCTGGTAGGACCAAATTCATATAGAACATTCAACTTGTGTTTGCACCATTCTAATGCATCTGACCAAAGCACAATACAGCACACGATATCGAAAAAGATGTCGCTAAATCTGACCAGGACTCTTCTCTATTCTTCAGATGCAACATATGGTATTTAAAACCACAGTTAGTATGGGAGAAAACAATAGCAAGAGCTGATAATTTTAAAGGAAAATGAACCAAGCATGCTTCATTATTATCGAAGTAAATGCAGACTAGCACAATATATTACCTTGATCCCTGAAACTATGGCTGCATCAAGTTCTTCACTGACAGAAAGTTCTAGATGTCAAAGCCCTCCTAAAGCATATGTCAGGATCAAACCTGCATATATATAAATAAATATATTTATCATTGATTGGCAAATATTTGAGATGCTGCAAGAGGGATATATGAAAAACATGACAAGAATATCAAAGTGCTATGTTGAGAGAAAGCAAGAGAATGAGAGTAAATGCTTGTTTTTACCATTTTTCTTCTTCTTTTGATATCCAACTTCTTCTTTAGTACAACATGGGCCAAATTTGGTTTCCCTTCTCTATTTAGACCATATATAATATTCCGAAAGTTAATTGTACTCGGAATAATCCCATCCTGCAGCATTTCAGAAATAAGTTTGAAGGCTTCTTCAGACTTGCCTATTCTACAGAGGCAATCTATAAACATAGAGTAAGTCTTAAAATCGGGTGATGGGCCATTCTGTTTCACATGATAGAAAACATTCCAAGCATCAATAACCTGCCCTAATCTCACATATCCAGACATCAAAGCTGAATAAGTGACAATGGTAGGCTGACAACCCCCTTCTTTCATTTCCTCTAGAGTTTCCAAAGCTTTATTTATATTTTTCTCCTTAAGAAAGTGAATTATCAAAGCTGTGTATACATGGACAGTAGGATGGATCCCGAGGTGTTTCATATCTTTCATCTTTGCCAATGCCACTTCTAATTGTCCCCTCCGTAACAAACCATGAATCAAGCTACCATATGTGTACTGGTTCAGAAGATTCCTTTCAGGGCCAGTTTCATTCATCAAGGCTAAAGCATCTTCCAACTTCCCTGCCCGGCAAAGAGCTCTGAAATACAATGAGTAAGATAGTGGAATTGAGAAACCAAATTTATGCAAAGATTCAATAGAGCTTTTCGCATCTAATAGTTTATCGACTTCACATAAACAGCCAACATAAGTTTCAACCAACTCTTTATCAGGAGCACAACCAACTTGAACCATTTCTTGATATATCTTGATGGCCTCATCAACGTTCCTACCTTTTTTCCCACACAGAGTGGTGATCAAAAACTTGTATGTGCTTTTTGTTGGTTTGCAATCGCTAAGTTTCATCTCTCTGAAGTTTCTCAAAGCAATATCTGTCAACCCTGTTCGACCATACTGCATTATCATGATTGTCCATGTATCAGATGTTATTGAGCAACCTCTTCTTCTCATCTCATAGAAGAGGCTCCTCATTTGTTTAAAGTTTTTGCCTTGACCAGCAATTTTCATGGCCATATTGTATGATTGTTCATTGTGACTATAACCAGTTTGCTTCCCTACCCATGAGAAAAACTTTAAGGCAGTACTTATATTAAGACTGCATTTACGCAAAATTTCCACAACAAGCTCAGGCCTAAACTGGAAACAAAGTTCTTCCAACTTCTCTTGTATAGAGCACCAATCAGTTGAGGAAGATAAGATTTGGCAAACTTCTTGCATATCAGTATTTCTGGATAATTTCAATGCAGACTCTGGAAAGGAATCCGACAACCTTTTCTGAACTAGTTGAATGGATTCTGATTCTCCTGCAAGTTCCAGTCGATTGCATTCATCAGCATCTAGTTCCTCTCCACCTCTAGGATAAAAGGTAAAACCTCTCTTTATCTGCTTTAGCTTATTCAGCTTTTCTATGTCTCCTTTCTTCTCAAGGTAAGATGTTACCTGCCAAAAGATATCATCTCGAACATTTACTTTGCAAGCCTCCATTTCATCCAAAACCTTGGCGATCACATCTGTGTCAGAAACTTTACACAGCTCCTTTATGAATATTGTATATGATTTGGAAGTTGGTTTAATTCCTTTCTCATCCATACTCTTGAACACTTTCCATGCTTCAGAAACACAATTTTGCCGAAGATAACCAGCAGCAACAGCAGTTATTGCTACACTATCTAATTGGATCCCCGTTGCAAGCATCTCATTGTACAATTCCAAGCCTTTTTCAAATTCATTCTTCCAGAAAAGGTGTTGCATCAAATTTGTGTAGGTAGAGACTGAGATACTTCCAGATTCTTTTGCATCTTGGAAAAGATTAAATGCCTTGGAGACTTCATTTCTTCTCAAATGTGTGCTTATAAGAATTCCATATATATTTTGATTAAATACATCCCTTCTCTTCATTATTTCAAGTATCTCTATTGCATCTGCAATCCTATCTCTGCTACAAAGTCCTTTCACCAATGTCTCAAAAATTCCAGTGTCAAGGATGATATTCTTATTCTTCAAGTCACGAATTAATTCTAACGATTCTTTGATTCTCCCTGCAATACAGAAACTCTTCAGCATCAAAGTATAAGTGTGAAGTTCGGGAATCTCAGAAAGTCTTACCATGTTTTCACCAACAAAATGCACTGCAGCAACATCTCCACACAATGCAAAGCATTTAAGTAATTGTTTATATAATGCCACATCTAATGACACCTCATTATGCACCATATCCTTGTAAAACTCCAAAGCAAGGTCAGCTTTTCGAGCACTGCATAGCGCACGCAGCATTTCTCTGTAGGCAATTGCATCAGGTCTAACTCCAGCACTCTTCATTTCCTCAAACATCAACAGGGCTTTGCCAATCAGTTTTGCTTTCCCATAATGAGACACAAGAACAGTCCACGTCTTAATGTTCTTACAGGAATTCTTCTCCATTTCCTCAGCTAATTCCTCAATCAAACCAAACTCCTTGGCTTCCCCAGCTATATTTATCATAGTATTAAAAGTGTTCCCTGTGTGGTGAAACCCTTTACTGAATTTCACCCATTTGAAAAACCTCAAAGCCAAATGTGGAACTTTGAAGCACCTCTTCAGTACCTTCTCAACGACCTTCTCGTTATAGTCCAAGTCAGCATTTTCCAGCCTTTCCTCCATCGAGAGCAAGCCATTTTCGCTCCTGACAATCTCAGTCACCTTATGAACTATTGGGCTAACATCTTTTACTTCAATCTCATCCGATATTCCACTCCCGTTATTTTCTAACACCAAATTTCCCATCTTTCCATGGTCTCTTTTCTCGTCGGCATTTTGACAAGCACTTTGCAGCTGACACACTGATGTTTCTGCACTTTCCATATTGCCTCTCAACTGCGTTTCCTTGGATACTAAAAATCCATATGGCGCGTTTTTTTCGGCTGCAATATTTTCAGTTCCTAAAATCCCAAGAATTTCGTTGAAGAGTGGGCCAAAACTTTGTAGCTCTCTGGGGCTATCCAGGTCGGAATTTTTATCAATCTTTCTGGAATTTTGAACCGATTTTGATGACATGTTTGAATGGGAAGCAACTTGAACAACTCCAGGTGCACGAAAATGAGAATTGAGCACATTATTGCAAGAATTTGAATTTAAAACTCCAGCCTTAAATAAGTACCTCATCGTTGGTTGATAACAATTGTTCTTGAATTTGCAAAGGCTTCCTTTCCTGTCTCATGAATACGAGAACGGACCCTTCCTTTTAGCAGCTTATTTATTATAGAATATAAATTCATAATATTATTAATTTTATAATTTTTACTTTTGAATTATTTAAATTAAACTAATTTAAATATAATTTTTCTTCACACTTTAGCAATAAAATTGTAAATATTAAATTATTTTCCACAAGATTACATTTTGATTTCAAATTCTTTGTAAATCCATCAATCCAAATGTATGTATTCCTGGATTTGGAGTTGAAGAAAGAATTTTAAATACCTTTATATTAGAAGAATTTAAAATTTATTAATATTAAAAAAAATATAATTCAAAATTAGAACTAAACGATTTGAAATTCTCTTAATTTAGAACTATCCAAATAAATTTAAATGATTGGTTATTAAGAATTTGAAATATATAATTTTAAAATTTTCAATTCAAATGCAACTTAAAATTATATTTGAATTTTTGAATTTAAATTTGAAAGAATAGTTTGGTGAAAAAAATTCAAATGAATACATATTAAAGAATTGGGATAATTGCACTTCCCTATCTCGGGATTTGAAGTAATTACACGTAAATCCTATGTAGTTTGGAAAATTACATCTAATACTCATAGGTTTTGCTTTCATCTAACAAATAAGTTCATTTGTTAGTCAAAATTTAACGAATTTATTGATATTAATAAAAAAATTGGATAAAAGTTTATATTTGCTCCTGATTGACTTATTACCGATTTATTTCAGATCAAATATATATCTTCATACATTTATGAATGTGATGAGGTATATCTATACTGTTGTAATGGTAGTTTAGTCTTAAAAAAATTATTTGGCCTGTAAAAAGTCAGTAATAGTAAATTACTTTCACTCTCATATTTCTTCACGCGTTAATGCATATGAGGAGGTATATCTTCACCATTATAAGAATATTTTAGTTCGAAAAAAATTATTTGATCTACAATAAATTAGTAATAACAATCAAGGGTAAATATCAATTTTCATTTAATTTTTTTTGTTAATATCTGCAAATTTCGTGAATTTTAGCTAACGAAAGGGGCTTATTTGCTAGATAGAAGCAAATCTCATGGGTCCTATATGTAATTTCTCAAACTATATGGGGTATACGTGTAATTATACCAAAATCTCAGAGAAGGGGCGTTCAATTATCCCTTGAAATATTTGAAATCCTTTAAATTTAAGGATAATTACACTCCCCTCCCATTAGGTTTGGTATAATTACACGTAGATCCCATGTGGTTTGAAAAATTACATCTAATACTCCTGATTTTTGCTTTTATATAACAAATAAGTCTTATTGTTAGTCAAAATTGATTGAATTTGCTGACGTTAATAAAAAAAATAAATGAAAAGTAATATTTATTCTTAATTGAATGACTACTGCTTTATTGCAGGTCAAATAATTTTTTTCCGGACTGAATTGTTCTTATAACGCGAACGGTGAAAATATACTTCTTCACATGTATAACGCATGAAGATATATGAGGGTAATTCGGTCATAAAAAAAGATTTATTTGACCCGCATTAAATCAATAATAATTTTATTGGGGATTAATATAGATTTTTTTTATTGTTTTGTTAATATCAGCAAATTCAAAATTTTAACTTACACGGCACTTATTTGTTAGATGAAAGCAAATATCAAGAGTGCTAGATATAATTTTTCAAAGGGAGCGTAAACATCCCTTAAATTAATATTGTTCAAACAAATTAAAAAAAATTGTTATTAGAAATTTAAAATACATAACTTCAAATCCATCAATCAAAATGTAACATAAAATTCCAACTTCAATTTTTTTTCCTCCCACGTTTTACTTTTGTTTTCAACACTTAAAACTTTTACTACTGCAACAAATTATTTTCTATATTTTTTCAATAACGGTAAATAAATTACAATAACCTATCTCGATATGTTGGGCTATATTTTAATCAATAAATATATCGATATGATTAACAACGATAAATAAATTACAACAATACATATATATTGAGATAAATACCCATACATTCGATGGGACTCGAACCCATAATTTTAAACTTGTTCGAAAACCTCAACTTTAACCTTAATCATCGGACTAAGATAAAGACATCATTGGTTTTCTACAATTCATTTAAGAATAAAAGTAGAAACTATTACTAATATCCCCTTAATAGAATAATAATATATATATTTTTAATTATACATTGATTTAATACCATTAGCAATGAATAAATATAATTTCATTATACATAAAAATTTATGCAAAAATACAAATGCATTTTCTCACTTAAAACTAAATAATTGGAAATAAAAATAAAAACGCGTTCTTAACAAAGGACCTGAAATGCGACAAAGAGATGTTTGCCGACCCTCATGCCTCTTAACTTCCAAACCTCTCTGATTGCGGCTTCTTCTCTTCCCGCCGCCGCCGGAGCTGAGTTTCTCGGCCGGAAATCCATCCTATTACAGGAGGTTTGACTGAGAAAGATGGAGTCGATAGTGAAAAAGTATCAGCAGAAATTCAGGAGAGTAAAGGATGAAATGTGCCGGTGGGATGAGCTTCAGTCG
Organism: Sesamum indicum; assembly: GCF_000512975.1. Lineage (NCBI taxonomy): Eukaryota > Viridiplantae > Streptophyta > Magnoliopsida > Lamiales > Pedaliaceae > Sesamum > Sesamum indicum. Next base: position 3,250,428 of record NC_026146.1, on the reverse strand, counting down.
CGCCTCATTTCTCAGTTCTCTAACGCCTCTTCTATCATTCAGAGGTTGCAGGTTTTGCGAAATCTCTCTCTCTCTCTCTGCGGATTTGCACACACGAACACGTTAATTTTTTTTTTTTCCATTTTTCTTATTCTGAAACTGTTGTTTTGGTAATTTGTTGTTTAGGTGATCCAAGATTGTAGGAACTATGGGGCTTTGAAATGTGTCGAGGACATAGAAAATGCTGTATTGGCAAAGCAAATGGAGTCCCTGCAAACCATCTTACTCTCAATTAACAAGACTATGTAGTTCCCTCTTCTCATTGTCCTTTTTCCCCCTTTTTTTTCATTTTTATGTTGTTGTGAACTATTTTCTCGTTTATTCTTGCTTGAGGATGGTAAATTTGGATCAACGGATGAACCTGGGGCTTTTATCTGATGTAGTGTAATTTCAGTGCATACATTTAATTTAAAATCGCTAGGCATGAGTCTTTTTTCTATTCTCTCTCTCTCGTTTGTTTTCGTTTTCTGCTTTCTATTGGCTTGAATTGTTGATTGTGCAATAACTGCAGTCCTGTGGCATTGGAAATAAAGATTATGTTTTGGATTTGTGGTTCTTCTGTATTCAAATAATAACTGAAAAATTGTTCACTAATGCTCTTTTTAAGTGTTCACAAGTTGTTATTCCACTTTTCCAAATTCTATGCATTTTATTAATTCAAAGTCAATATCTCGGTTTCAGTTATTTGTTGTTGCCACTTGAGGTGTTAGCTGCTTGTCTGCAATGATTTTTATTACATTGCTTTTGCATAACAAGCAGTAAGTTTTTTATGTTGAGCAATGGAATCTGGAAGTTGATGAATACAGTAGCAGGATAGTGATTTGTGTTTTCCCCTTTGTTTTGATCATTCTTATCCAGGGAAGAATTTCATGGAATTGTCTCTTCCCTTGAGAAGATAGTTCGTGATAGCAGGCAACTTGTGAAAGCGGGGTCTTCCCAGCCAACAGCAAAACAATTGAAGCAACGGGTTGGCGTAAAACCAACACTTGCAGAATGTTTAGATGGGCTTAGGCTTCTTGAGGAGATGCATCAATCAGAGTAAGGGTCCCTGAAAACTATATGTTACTAATTTTGTTTCTTCTTTTTTACCATGTTAGGTGCTCAATATGAAAGCAGCAATTGATAATACACTAACATTTTCTTGGAATATCTTGAAAAATGTTAGTCTAATTGTTACATTGAAAAATACAATCGTCTAATTGTTCGAGGTTCTTTATTTATTGATTTGATAAAGTTCATTGTGGAATCTGCTGTTATATCTGAGCTTTAGTATACTTAGCAACTAACCGCCCAAGCGAAATAGACATAATTACTCTTTAGGAACTAGTTTTTTCCACGAAACTGATATACCAAAGAACTGATCTTAAGGAAGAGCAGTGAAGTTAGAATTTCCTTTCTGAAGATTATGTATTCGTGGTTTTCGATTGTTCTGGTCAAATCTCCTACTAATAATTTTGAGGAAGTTAGTTATATGAAACACTTAACGAATGGACAATAAATGTGTGTAACCTTAATTGTTATATTTGGTGGATGTAAATATGAACTTACTCATACTAAGTTGCATCTTATTTTCTTGCAGGTACCTTCTTAAATTATCTGTAGTATCAGCACTTCCAGCTCTTGCATTGAAACCTAGGTATGCTAACCAAAGGCATTTTTTAGTACCATATAGCTAGACCCTGTGCTTTTTTCTTAAGCCCTTTCTGAAAGAATAATATTAAGTCATTTTGTTTCTTTAACTTGGAACACGTTATGAGAAAAAGTTAGAAAGTTTTCTTTCAGCTTTACAGCACTGCATCAAGATTTGGGAATTTTACACATTTTCTGGGTTATGTGTAGTTTCATACATTAGTTGATGTGAAGGTCTGATGTCTAGCTTAGGCAAAAAGGGAAGACTTGATGCATGCCGATGAACAATGAACTGAATGAAAAACTTTTAACCTTCCATGTTTCAATGACTTTGGAGATTTCATGTTCTGTTTGACCAGACATGACTGTATTCCTATCATTGTAACTGCCTTCAACTAACTGCTAATCAGTGTATATTCCCGTCCATACAAGTCAATCTCAGAAGATTGAGGCTGCCCTCAACTTTTCGTATGAAGGTCCAAACCTGTATTTTCAAACAACGTAGCTTATACTCCTGTTTTTTGTGATACTAATTCCTAGGTCTATCAGCCTGAGATTCTATTTTATTGTTCATTTCCTCTTTGCTTTTGTTATCCTCCTTTCCTATAATTTGGTGCTTCTGGATTCTACGAGATTTTTATTAATTTGTCTCAGCTCGTTGTGGCTTTATTTCGTTTCAGTGAAAGCGGTGATTTAGTCGCCCTTCAACAGCTCCTGGTTGATCAACCTAATATTCCCCGAGAGGAAGGTAAAGATTCAAGTTGAAACTTCTGATGTAAAAATATATCTTGTAGTTCCTAAAACGTAAATAGTTATAGTTCAGCACATGATTCATGACATCCAATAACTAGGTCAGAAGTTCTTATGGAGATCAAATATTCAAAAATTCAAAGGATAAGCTGAAACAAGCATGCATGCCGACTCAGATTTGTATTTTAGGATGAAAAATTATTTTTTGTGGAATTATCAAACGGGGCTGAGTCTTACTATAATGCTCCAAAGTTTAAATGCATAGGTTGAGTTTGTTGTTGCATCGTATTTTATCTCATGTTTCTGACTCATGTTTTCGTCTTCCATTCCCTCCAGTGCAATTCATATACGACATTGTATTTGCGGAAGAAATCTCTTGACACGTACCACATCACTGATCATTACATAAAATGACATTTATTTCCAAGGAAATCCCAAAGAAGGAAGATCAAGAGCATTCAACTACTTAAAGAATTGGTGAATCTCCTACATTGTGGCTGAAAGAAGCTGCCAGTTTATCACACCTCGAACATTAAGAACGGATATATCCTCAACCAGATCTCTTGTAAAGACCGTGGTAAAGATCATCATCCTTGCCCATTTGTAGAATATGTTGCAAGAAACTCTTGTTGAGTTTATGACTGTAACTTGTGTAACTTTTACCTTTTGAAACGGTTATACTGAACTTCCGGAAGCAAGAAATCGAATGTTGAAATACTTGGAAACAGAAGAAAAAATGCAGAGAAAAGAAGCCATGAACTTGGAAAGATTTTCAGTATTCTGTATTGAGGGTTATGAATTGATGGAGGGAAAAACTCCAGCTTATATACACGTGAAAAGCCACCAACTTCTCTGACTCCCTCCGCTAACAATCTGAATGATGTGGACCAATCATACAACGAACAAATGATAAGGCATATGAGCAGGTAAACAGCAGAGCAACAGAAACGCGTATAATGAAATCGTATGCAAGTAAAATGTGGTTTCTCAATCAGCCTGCATCAGCTGAAGTCCAGCTCCATGTCCATGGGAAACAGTTATCACTATGTCCCCTCGACAAGTGGGATTGGCTTGGACACCGTCACCTCGGCAAAAACATCAGCCAGCTGAGAAGAACCCGAACATGAGAGGAAGCCAAAAATCCCTCCATATAAGCATCAAGTTCACAGCACAATAAGCCTTCAGGCCAAAGGTACTTAACCACATGCAAGGGAGCAGAACATTGAGCCTCACATGGATGATTTAAAAACTGACTCATCTGCTGCACACTGTGAGAAATATCAGGCCAGGTGAAAGCTCAATTATAATAATCGGCCGACCAATTTTCTGTAATAATGCACCATTGTTAGCATTTAGTTTCAAGCCCTGGAGAAAAGGAGTAGAGGCTGCCTTAGTGTGCAACAATCCAGTATCCTTAATCATGTCAAACACATACTTGGTTTGAGCAACATAAGACCCATCGAGCAATTTCCAATCTAGGAAAATATCTGCCATTCCCAATATCTTTAATCGTGAAAAGATTATGCAGATACTCTTTAACATCTTGTATAAGATGCATGGAATGTCCGGTAAGCAAAATATCGTCAACTTAAACCAATAAACCAGGGTCAGGGGCCTTGGTGAACAAACAATGGTCATGTGCAGATTGCACATAACCACAATCCCCAAGCTTGGCGGTGAACTTCAAATTCCAATGTGGTGATGCTTGTTTAAGCTCATTGATCGATCGTTTCAATTTCATACAACTCCAGTCTGAATGGAATAACTATATGAAGGTTAGGAATGGCAATTGAACTCGATTTTTTGAGTCCCCATCCCAGGGCGAGTTTGGTACTCAGGGTTTGGGTCCTAAAATATTGGACCCAACTAGGTCCGGGGGTGGGTTACGGGTTTTATATTGGACCCGCCCCGGCCTATTTTTTTTTATTATTTATTCATATATAATACATATTAATAAAAAATTATAATATTATAGGTAAAATTTTAAATAATGTTACATATATCCAACTCTATATATGAAATACCAAAAGAAAAATAGTTGAAAATATATTATTTGTATTATATAATTTATTTTAGATTAAAAAAAAAGCTATGTTAAAGTACCTAAATTTACAATGATATTTAGTATTACTTATACAAAAAATTAATTGAATATATTATATGTATTATATAATTCGTTTTAGATAAAAAAAATATTACGTTAAATTATTAAATTTAAATTTATATTACTTAATTTAAAAAATAAAAATTTTAAATCGGGTGGGGCAGGGCAATCCCGGACGGGGTGGTGGGGCGGACCGGGGGGGGATGGGGCCGAGGTATTGGCGGGGCGGGGTGGGCTTGAGTCCAAGCAAATCCGCCCTAAACACGCCCCATTGTCATCACTACCGGAGGTAGGCATTATCCTACCCGGAACCAATAAGTACCTATAGTTATTATTTATATATCCTACCCGAACCCTACCCATACAACACCTATTGGTTCTTACTCATATTATACCCAAAATAATTGGGTTCGATATGGGTATATCTTACCTATGTTAAAATGAAAGAAACAATTATATGCTTTTCTATAATATCATCATCATAACTTAATACTAAATTAATTTTAGAAAAATATTTTATGAACTTGCAATCGATAAAATAAATTAGAAGCTATTCCAAATTTTTACATGTGCAAATTAAACATCGTTGTAATATAAATAATAATATGGATTTTTGTTCAAATAATTAACCATTATTAATCAATTACACAATCAATAATGAAAATCATATTGTAACTTTGAAATAATTTTTTTATCCATTTAAAATTGCGTTTAATATTAATTTAATGAGTTTTTTTTTTTAATTCAAATTCAAAAAACTTTTATCAGTTCCATATATTAGTCGAGCATAACTAATTTAAATTTTTTTATGTATTTTTTCATTCTTTTTCTTGTTACATTCAAATTAGTTTTTATCATAAATTTAATTTGGAGGTGCCACTACGAAAACAAAGATGACAAACTTGTGTGTGTGTATTTTTTTTTTCAAATATCGATATGTAAAAAAATTAATATACTATGCACAAAATTTATAAATTTTAAATGATAAGTAAATCGAGTTGATTGATATATAAAAAATTTCCAAATTCGATAAAATTTTATATCATTAGATTTTACACATTCAATACCCATACCCACGAGTAGTTTAGAATCTAGACCCTACCCATACCACTTATTTCAGTGGGTATGGGTCCGTGTTGGGTATAACATAAACTGATTGAATCTGGGTATTGATCTAACATAAAATTATTGGGTATAAATTTGGATATTACCAGTCCATTGACAGGCCTATTCGGAGGTAGCATAAAAAGATCCTCGTCCAAAGAACCATATAGAAAAGGCATTATTTAATATCCAAATGTTGAATGGGCTAATCGCGGGGTGCAACAATGGCCGAGAATAACCTAACAGTACCGCTTTGGCCATCGGAAAAAAACTGTTTGGTATAATTGGCCGCTAGCCTCGCTTTGTATCGATCCACACTACCATCCACCTTCAATTTAAGCTGATAAACCCAGTTGCAGCAGATGGGACATTTACCATCTGGTAGTGTGGTTAATTACCAAGTACTATTCTTTTCCAATGCCTCAATCTCACTGCTCATGGTCTCTACAAATTCTTGCAAGATCGACAAAAGATATGTATATGCAATGTTATTGGAATGAAGAAGTTAGATGCTTAAGTCATAGGTTTACAACCTGTCCTGTTCGGTCTTTACTTGGCACAAAAAAATGGCTCATCTACAAATTGTGTATGACATTTTGGTCAGTTTATCATAAAATATTGGATAGAAATCTAATAGAGACTAATGAAATGGACGAACGTTAAAGTTAAAGGATATTAATAAACTTTCAAATTATAAAAAAATATTTGTAATTATATCAATTTTTTTTTTAAAAAATTAACTGCCTGTAATGAAAATTTATTCTTATTTTCATTACAGAAGTAGAAGTTATTCTAAACACAGTCCAATTATTCTAAACAAAAAAGACAGGGTAGGTGGGGGGTTATATATACAGATG
>NC_026146.1:3173183-3243913 GCF_000512975.1 Sesamum indicum | reverse complement strand
CCAAAAGAGCTTTGTCCCCACCAAAGGAGTGGGATGACAAAATTACACGCTCGTCACAGCTCTACGCTATCCCATTCACATCTCATACGCCTCCCAGTGAACAAACCACCATGACTTTTGGTTTGTCAGTCAACTCTTCACACTTTCACCCCCCAATCCCCATTATTATCTCTGATTACTATAATACAAAAAAAAACTACGGAAGATAATTATTGTTTTTTTTTTTATAATACATACAGCTAAACAGATGATGATGATGTTTCTTGTTTCCTTCTCTTGTTTTTACTTTTCTTTTTATTTTTTTTTTGGCCTCTTTTCTTTCCCGTCTTTGCCGTTTCGCCGTTCTTGCAAGAACCCATGGTTCAAGATTCATGGAGGAATATGAAGTTCTAGCCTTCCCATAATTCGGTTGGACTTGGTGATATGTTCTTGATGTGGGGTTAAGATTTGAAGTATTTGTACCTGTCAAGTTCTTGAAGAGTGTTTCAAGATTTTCCCTTTGAGGTAATGTATTGTGGGTCTATTATAATCTGATTTCTTGGTGGAATGAAATGATGTCTTTTCCATTACATGTTGTGAGAATTTTTGTTGGGTTGAACTTAATTCTTGCGTTTTACCATGTGGAATTGTGATAATTGTTGAATTCAATTGAGATGGATATTTTTAACTTGAGAGGTGGCTGAACTTGGAATTCTTGATATCATCTTGCTGTAATTTGGTATTAGAAGTTGAAAATTAGGAGTAGTGACTGGTGATCAGAGAGAGTTCAGAACTGCTAGGTTTAGATGAAAGATGAGGTTTTTACAGGACTTTTCTGTGCAAAAGTCTGTGATAGTTAGTCTCATATGTAAGCATTTAGCTGGAGAATGTGCTCGAAAATGAGGTTGAGTACTCAATATTTAGAATGGGATGGGAAACTGGAACTGTGGTTTAGCCTGAAAGTATGATATGAGGTGAAAGAATGCAACAAAATTGAAGTGGCTTGTTCCTGACATTGATGTATTCTTGCTAGTAACTTTTCTTTCACTCTAAATATTTAAAGAATTGTGTTTCTTTTTTGTTAGTAGGTTGTTAGATTCATGGCTGGGAGCTGGGATGGAAGTTACGACCAGGGTGGTCAGTCGGATGACAGCTACCACTTTGAGAGACTACATATAGAACCTATTTATGATGCATTTATCTGCCCGTTAACGAAGCAAGTGATGAGAGATCCTGTGACCTTGGAAAACGGGCAAACATTTGAGAGAGAAGCAATTGAGAAATGGTTCAGGGAGTGCCAGGAAAATGGAAGAAGGCTGGTCTGCCCATTAACGTTGAGAGAATTAAGAAGTACAGAACTAAATCCAAGTATTGCTTTACGGAACACGATTGAAGAATGGAATGCCAGGAACGAGGCAGCTCAGCTCGACATGGCTCGTCGATCCTTAACCTTGGTCAGTCCAGAAAATGATACCGTACAGGCTTTGAAGTTTGTCCAGCACCTTTGCCTAAAAAACCAGTCGAATAAGCATATGATTCGCAATGCAGAGCTGATACCCTTGATTGTTGATGTGCTGAAGAGTAGTAGTCGGCAAGTACGGAGCAAGGCTTTAGAAACTCTTCGATTTGTGGTAGAGGACGACTCTGATAATAAGGTTGTCAAAGGTTGATAATTTGTCGTGCATTTTACACTTTTGTCTCTGTTTTGAGTTGTCTTTCTTTTCACTCACCATTATCTTGCTTTGTAGGAAATAATAGCCGAAGGAGACACTGTGCGCACTATAGTCAAATTCTTACATCACGAGCAGTCGAAAGAGAGAGAAGAAGCTGTTTCTTTGCTGTATGAGCTCTCTAAGTCGGAAAAGCTATCAGAAAAGATTGGTTCGGTCAGTGGAGCAGTTCTCATTTTAGTAGGAATGGCTAGCAGCAACTCAGAAAATCTTTCAACTGTTGAAAAGGCTGAGCGAACCCTGGAAAATCTGGCACAATCTGAGAACAACGTAAGACAAATGGCTGAATGCGGCAGATTACGGCCTCTTCTGACGCTACTGCTTGAAGGTGCTCTTATTAACGTTTGTATCTCTTCATGCGTAAAACTTTTACCATTTGTGTCTCATTTCATGGAAAAACTCTTGTATCAGATGTAGAGTTCCTACCTTGAAATAATCAACTTTTGACAGGATTTAACTTGAATGCTGTGGTAGATCAATGATAACAATTTTAACATTAACTATTGCAGGATCTCCAGACACTAAATTGTCCATGGCATCATTCCTCGGTGAACTAGTACTGAACAATGACGTGAAAGTCTTTGTGGCAACGACAGTTGGTTTTTCACTGATCAATCTCATGAAGAGTAATAATATGCCGTCCAGAGAGGCAGCTCTAAAAGCTTTGAATCAAATCTCATCAGATGAGGCAAGCGCTAAAGTCTTGATAGAGGCAGGTATCCTCCCGCCCCTTGTCAAGGATCTGTTCACTGTTGGATCCAAACAGCTGCCTATGCGGCTGAAAGAATTGTCAGCAACGATTCTTGCCAATGTTGTGAATTCAGGTCAAGATTTTGATTCAATTCCGGTTGGACCAGATCACCAAACTCTGGTCTCGGAGGAAGTAATTCATAACCTTCTACATCTTATTAGCAACACTGGCCCTGCAATAGAGTGCAAGCTACTCCAAGTTCTTGTTGGGCTCACCAGTTCTCCTACCACTGTATCCAGTGTTGTTTCTGCTATTAAAAGTTCTGGTGCTACTATTAGTTTGGTTCAGTTTATCGAGGCACCTCAAAGAGATCTGAGGCTGGCTTCGATAAAACTTCTCCAGAACCTCTCGCCACTCATGGGTCGCGAACTGGCTAGTTGCTTGCGTGGCCCGTCTGGTCAGCTTGGCAGCCTAATTAGAGTAATATCGGAAAATGTTGGGATAACTGAGGAGCAAGCGGCAGCTGTTGGGCTACTAGCCGATCTCCCCGAAAGAGATGCCGGTCTCACTAGACAGATGCTCGATGAAGGGGCTTTCCAGCTTTTCATCTCTAGAATAATTAGAATCCGCCAAGGGGAGACGAGAGGCAGCCGTTTTATGACTCCTTATTTAGAAGGGCTTGTGAAGGTTCTATCAAGAATTACATTTGCCTTGTCCGAGGAGTCGGGTGCTGTTCGTGCACTTTGTCGTGAGCACAATCTTGCGTCTCTTTTCATAGACCTGCTACAAGTTAATGGACTTGATAATGTACAGATGGTATCGGCCGTGGCATTAGAGAACCTATCGCAAGAATCGAAAAATTTGACCAGATTGCCAGAGTTTCCAGCTCCTGGATTTTGTGCCTCGATATTTCCATGTTTAAGCAAGCCTCCCATCATCACTGGATTATGTAAAGTTCATCGTGGGACGTGTTCATTGAAGGATACATTCTGTCTCTTGGAAGGACAAGCAGTCGACAAGTTGGTGGCCCTTTTGGACCACACCAATGAAAGGGTGGTTGAAGCATCCCTTGCAGCTCTATCAACTTTGTTAGACGATGGGGTTGTTATAGAGGAAGGAGTTCAGGTTTTACTAGAGGCAGAAGGAGTCAAGCCTATACTTGAAGTGCTACTTGAGAAACGAACGGACAGCCTGAGAAGGCGTGCGGTTTGGGCAGTTGAAAGATTATTGAGAACTGAAGAGATAGCCTATGAAGTTTCAGGTGATCCCAATATCAGCACAGCACTTGTAGATGCTTTCCAACATGGAGATTACCGAACACGACAGATTGCTGAACGTGCCTTGAAACATGTCGACAAAATACCAAATTTCTCCGGTATCTTTCCAAACGTGGGATAATCATGATGAGATGGTTTACTAGACTGTTAGGGACTTGTATTTTTTTCTTCCTCCCACTGTTTTCGTGCTTTATATTCAATTAGAAGTAAAATAGTTTGTGAAGTAAGTGTGAGGTGCAGCTACATAATTTCTCTCATGTGTTGGGGGAACCTTTTTCCTTTTTCCCTTTTCTTGTTTGGTGGTCTCTGTTTTTCACATGAATTTCTTGTTATAGATGCTTCATAAGTTGCATCATTTTTTTAAGTTCTTGAAGATAAATTCTCCCGGTTACTTTTGATCTACTTCTATAGCCATCTCTGCTTATTTCATATCAATCTTGATAGATGTAATACTGTTTGGTTACCTTCACTTTGGTGTTTCCAAGGTTTCTGTGCAGAAGCTGTTGCTTGTTTGTTAGAAACAACGTATGAATACTCTTCAGGAGGCCTCTCAATTAAGGCCTAATGAGTTGGTTGTGGTGATTGCAACTTGTTTCCATGTCTGGATAAAACTCATGATCTTGGTACAAGAATAAATAAGAAAACTTGTATCATCGCAGTGAATCAGAAAGAATCAACCTGGTTGCTTCAGAAACAACCTTGTGAAACAGACAAGAAAGTTACAGATCTATCTTAGCTACAAACGCAGCACAGCCACCGATTTTGTTATGCAAGAAGCAGCATCCAAGTCATGCCCCACATGATTTCTCGCTACGTGACTCCATCTTGTTCCCGCATTAGACACATTAAACATCGTCACAAACTCTAAAACCTGTCCAAAAATTTTGAACATTTCGACACCAAAAATGAACTCTTTATCAGCAACAAATGCAGCATCCCAGTCCATTGGGGCATCAGGATGCACCGACAATTCGTTCCAAGTAAAATGAATGAGATCAAGCTCCCAGAGCTTCCTAACTGCTTTATTTCTCCTGCCAATTTGACCATCTCCCTCACACCAGGAGACGGAAAGCATGAAAAGTCGTCTCTTAGATGATACAAGTTTTGGATGATATTCATGCACACGGGGTGGACATGGAGTGGTTTGAATTGTTTCCCAGTGTCCTGTTCTTAGGTCGTATCCAGCAAGCTTATCGCTTTCTGAGTAAACATAGAACGTCCCATTACATACAACTCCAGAACAAGCCACACCAAAGTCCAGAGGTAGCTGTTGGATTTCAGTCCATTTATTTGACATGGGGTCGTATATTTCCCCAGAATCCAACGGTTCATCCCAAGATCCAAGACCTCCCACAGCAATAATTATGAAACTTTTACCATCTTTGCTGTATGAACTTTCATTTTTCTGCCCGGAAGATTTGTATGGCTTGGTATCGATGAATAGGGAGCTGTTGTTTTCATCGGTAGAGTGCCTAGATTGGCGTCTAACAGAAAGTCTGTGAGGATCCTCATAAACATCTGATGCACCAGCAACTCTTGACCTGTTGAAACGTCTGTCTGATGGGTTTTGTTGGTTTCTAATGCTCAAACAATCTGGACTGACATTGGAAATTCCTAAAACAGGCGATGATCTTGCATGGTTCATGGATGCAGCTTTACGTGACGATTTAGTCAATGGGTTGAACACTAAAACCCCTTTATGTGTCTTGAATGAGCTCCGATCCACCCTCCCAGAGTTGGTCAAGCTAGAACAACCGCCAACTATATAAACATCATCCTTGGTGCTTGCTACAGAAAACATAAACCTCCCTTTGAGAGCCTCAGAATCTATTTTGTGCCATTGGTTTAGGGAAACATCCAATGCATGTATTTCTCCCAAACAATACCCGTCTTTAATGACACCAAACAGAAATAGCCATGGACTTTGGAAAGAACCTCCCCGCCTCATCTGCATAAATCTAGATGTTGTTGTCAAGTTCCTCCACTTTTTACAGACAAGACGAGCATTCATGAGACTTCTCAGTGGGAGCCTCACCAAGCACATCTCCAGAATGTCATCGGGAAGGTGCGCGTTAATGCTATTATTTTTTTGCGGTTCTTGAAATTTTGAAAGCCTCCTGCTGTTCCTTCTCCATAATTTTTCTTTCACATTGTAAGAGAAGCAATCTACGGTTGCTTCCTCGTTTCCAGATACTATAGCATGTCCTCTCCCATCCTTACTTGAACTTGACCTTCTTCTACTCTCAGTATCCCCAATCTCTTCACCCGTGTCGGCACCAACTTTGCAGCCTCCACCTCTGCCGTAAAGTGTAAGACATCTCAAGGACACACCAGTCATCTCGTTATCTTCATAACTTTCATTTCCATTGTTCTTTCTTTTCAATTTTTGGCTCAGTCTTCTGAAGAAACGTTTGGACGCACTCAATGACTCAAAATCCCGATCAATAAGTTCTCCTCTTACTCGTTGTGACGACATCTTCTATCCATAGTTTTATTCAAATACAACAACAAAAGCTTCTAAGCAATCCAGTATCATGAGTTTCATCTTTCTCTCCTGACCTACATTAACACATTTGAGAGTCAGCCTAGACAATCTAGAAAAGAAGCGGAAGTGCATATAAAGATGCTTCCAAGAGCCGATGCAATATACCAACAGATACAGTAGCTACATCAAGAACTTATCAGATCATTATAACAACAGTTTATCTGTATGAGAAAACAAGTATAAGGAAGAGAGAGCGGATTACGGCTCCTTTTGGCCGGCTGTTTTTTTAGGGAAAAAGCATCTGATTTCGGTTCTTTGGGGGAAATATCAAGTGGAACAATAGCTTCTCTTTCCTTCGTCCTTAAAACAATGACGATCCTCCCCCACAAGAGTTGATCCTTCATAGTCAAGAACCAGAGAGAAAACACAACAAACTTAAATATCTCTCAACAAAAACCATATAAGCATTTCCAAAGTTGGATTTGGATTTTGGAGTGGATAACAACTCTTGCTTTTGATGGAGAGAAAGTAATTCTGCCAACAATCTCAACTCTCAAGGACTGTCACATTCTAAACTACAAAGGGAAATGTATAGATATCACACACACACACACACACACACACACCAGGTGTAAGTCAACAAGAGCAAGACACAAATTTGCCAACATTGACAAGATAAACTCGGATGAAATCACAAAACCACAGTCAAGAATGAGCTATTCATCTCCCATATGATCAAAAACAGCAAAGAAACATCCCATAAATGCATGTAAATGGAAAAACTCACAAACAGAAGAGCAGCTAACATTCAACCCGAGAGACAGAGAGAGAGAGAGCAAACCTTTAAAATCAAAGCATTGAGTAGTCCACCATCACCAACCAAAGCTCATTCCTGAGAGCCCATTTCAAGATTCAGTCTGAAAGAGGAAAGGGGACCTCCCATGAGATCCAATCTGCATAAAAGCTCAAATCTTTACTGATCAAACACCATTTTGGCCATATTAAATTATAGCATTTATGGTGTGAATATTAGAAAATTAATTACTGGGACTGGGGACTCATCATTTTACATGATGCCCACTTCTTTTCTTTCTTTCGGTTGGTTGGGAATCAAAACAAATGATAATTCTAAAAGCGACACTTCAATTCCCACACACTAATACACCTAACCTAATTTACCTCTAAATCCACTAATACTCCCTAACCTTTTTTTTAAAAAATCTTTCAAAAGATTTACTTATAATTTTATGAAAGATAAGAGGTATTTATATGATTAGATCTAACCTTAAAAAAAAAAAAACATTGTATTACTAATGATGTCTTAATTTAATAGTTAAGGAAAAAATGAAAACAACACATGTGATATTGTAAATGAACAAATTAATTCTGTATGAAAAAACATAGCAATTCGCCTTTCGTATGATTTAAAATGAAACAATTTACCCCTTGTTTATTAAAATGAAGTAGTTTACCTCCTTAGACAAGCAGGTAAATTGTTTTTTTTTTTTTTAATTCTAGATAAGTAATTTGTTCATTGCAATATCATAGAGACGTAAATTGTATTAAGACCTAGTAGTTAAGGCTAAGATTGAGACCCCACGAACAAGTTCGAATCACACAAAATATATATATATATATGTATTTGTATCACTTTATATGAATTATTATAATTTATTTATTAAATCGATGTAATTTTATTTACTGATTTTAATTATACTATATATTAATTAAATCACTATATCACTGTGGCAATTCTTTCTTTATTTGTTCTTTCTTTCTCTTTCTCCATCTCTATTTGTGGGATGTAATAATTACATGGGAGCGTCCCACTATACCTTTTCTTGTGCTGCTCATTTCCACGCCCTTGATCTAACTTTTCCCCAATCCCCTACCCCATTTTTAGCTCTAATCAACTGGTGGGCTCCATGCACATACATACAAAAAATGTCTAAATTATACAAAAGCCCCTTGTATTTTTGTGAAAGTGCTAAAAAAGCCTCCAATTGTCAAAAGAATAGCATCAAAAACCCCTTTGTGATTTCTAAAATATTGCACTTGTGCCCAAGAATGGTAGCTTGTTAAATTTTTAATAAATTGCCCTTTACAAACTTATTTACCATTAACTTCTTTTTATGATTATTCAAACTCAAAATATTATTGTATTCAAAAAATAGATGCAATTTGAATTTGGTTTAACTATTGATTGAGTCGAATAGGTTTTAATTGAATCAAACACTAAGCAAACTCGAACAACTTGGCATTTATCAAGTTTTATTTTATTATAATTATTTTCACTAATCAGCCCGAGTTCGAATTCGAGTTTAAAAACTTACCAAACAACCCAAATTATTAAATTTAATAAATCAAGTTCAAAATAGTTTTTACTGATTAACTTTAATCAAGTATTGAATAAATTTAATTTATTTTTTTAAGAAAATTCTATTTTCTTGAGCCTTTTATGTTTTTCTATTATTGTTGCTATATGGTCTTTTTTTTTTAATTGAAAAAATGATCAATTATTATTAATTGGGAGCGATCAGTAATATCAGATAAATTAAATTTAAAAAACATCTATTATAGATTAGAACAGCATACTGCGCATATAGTGGAGTTCATACCTATGACCTTCATATATATGAGCTGAGTCGAGCCAAACACGTTATCATTTAAACTTGTAATTGAGTTCAAATTTGATTGATTATTCATTGAATTAAGTTCAGATGAGCTTAAATTGGATCAAATAAGAGTCGAACTCGAATAATTTGATATTTTTTTAGTTATTTTTGCATTAATCGAATTAATCTCGAGCCAAACTTGCAAGTTTATCGAACAAAAAATTTTGATTTGTTAAGTTTAATAAATTGAATTTAAACGAGCTTGTATTGACGATTTCAATCGAGTATCGAACAATTTAATTTACTTTTCAATTTGAAATAATTATATTTATTTTGGAAAAAATAGGAAAAGGTGCATATATTTGGGCTTGCTCAAAACTTTGTTAGGACAGGCCCAATATCATCAGCATGGCCCAAATAGTATAGAAGCCCAATAATTTAGTCTGACATTGACGAACTACCAAGTGGCAGCCTATGATTGGTTGTGAACACCACACTTCCTTGCTGACGTGTTGAGCTCTATTCTGGTTACCCCCCACTCTCAGACTCAGAAGAAACAGAGATCAAAGGGAGGGAAGGGAGAGATGAGGTCGAGCTCGACAATGGCGAAACTCAACTTGCATACAGTTTTGGTAATGGCTATCGCCATTTTTGCACTCTCTGCGTACGCAATTGACGATAAATGCGCCGCCTGCAACGCGATTGCTGTGAGTGTTTTCTTGTTGCTTTTATTCATTACTCAGTATTTCATTTTCAAGGTTTTTTAATTTGTTTGGAAAGAGATTATATATATGTATGTATGTATTATATGAATAGTATGTTTTGGTTGCGGTTGATTGATTTTTTTGTGGTTTTTCAGGAGGAGCTGGAGCGGGGACTCTTGAATGTAAGATTTTGTATGCTTATGATTTTTTTTGGATAAAAAGTTATGATGCTCACTGGGAGAGCTTTTCTTAAGTACATTAGATTTTGGGTGATGGAAAGATTTTTTTTGTTTTTTAATAATGGATGCAGAAGGTTTGCCGGTCTGAAATGGCATTATGGGTGGGGCGATTATCATTTTTGTTGTATGTTTAAAGATAGGTACCGTGTTTGGGTGGATATTAAAGATTAAATGAATAGTTATAAATTTTTTAACTGCATTCACAACTTATTGATATGAAATAGGAGCTTTGTTTGTGAGTTGCATTTGAGTTGAAGGATATAGAGTTAAGGATGGCTCCAAAGTTCTGACATTTGAAGTTCACCTAAATAATTTTAGAACTAGTTCAAAATACTAGCTCAAGGATATATATTGAATGGCAACTCAGACTTAGCTGAACAAATGTTGGGGCTATGTTATTATGGAATGGCATCAATTAGGTACTATCCTTCAAACTGAACAAATGTTCGAATTTGAAGACTGCAAAATGCTGGTATGAGTTTGAAAATAGTGGTAGAATAACCACCAAGAACAGAACACTTAATTTCAGGATATTGTTTTGCTTGTTACTAAGCTATGCCCTGTGATGCAAAATGGCATTGTCTTTCAGTGGTTCTCTGTAATGGCTAAACAAACAGCTAAAAGGAGATGACATGTTTTTTTCTTCCGGAAAATATTATTTTGGCTGCTTCGCTAAATGATGACATGCACCTTCTAATTGTTATTTAAAGGAACTCTTTTTTCATATTGATTATATCACACAGGAAAAACCTAGAAATCATTTGGACATGAGACATCGTTTGGACTCTAAAGGTCAGCGTGAAGGGAAGCTAATAGATTACCGGTATGGACTACTAACTTTCTTTCTTCTTCCTATTATATAAACCTCAGTATGTCCTCTTCTTGTGGTGTTCATACATGCAAATTTTCTCATTTGTCTGCCAGAGTCAGCGAGTTAAGAGTTGTTGAACTCCTGGACGGGCTTTGTGATAATATGCAAGATTATACTCTTGAGAAGGTAGACTGGCTTTCTCTATTGCCCTTGAAAACTATCACCCTGTTGTGTTAAATGCCACATAACTGAGACTGCTTGAGGGTAGAACCTCAATGATGTTAGGGTTCTGAAACTGCATATAAGAATTGGTAGTTTAATAGGGTTGTAGACTGCATATTTATCCTCCCTTTAGGCTGATGTTTGTATCTGTGCATTGTCAGGTGGATTCTAGCAGACGCGTATGGATTAAAGTGAACAGCTGGGACAACCTCAAAACTAGTATGTGCACTAGCTTCTTTTCATCTAATCTTACTGTACTTGGATCTCTAAATTTATGCTTTTTACAAAGTCTTTGCCATTTGCTTAACTGCTTGCCATCAGAGTTGCTTTCATCAGCTTTAACAACCTCAGCTTATTCAGCATAGCTAATTTATTTTCAATGAAGTAATTTCTAATTTCAGTAGTCTATAAACAGAGATGTGCAGTTATTATCTGAAGAAACATTATGCAATGGAGCAACTACGTGCGTGTATGTCGATTTTTTCCAACTAATATACCTCTGTGTTTCTCGTACTAATTAATGCACTCGCTCTCACTCGAATAGATCTAATAATTAGGAATCAGGCATCGGATATGATACTCACATAATTTATGTTCATGGCAAGTTTACTAATGTTTGATAATGTCATTAAGGACCAGAACTGGTGGTCCAAAGAATAAATATGCACCAATCTCATATGCTCCATAGTCATTGTGGTTTTGACCTCTGAAATTCGTGATTAATCTGAAAATCATTGTCTGCTGTGGGTGAGAATTTATTAGAACTTCACAACAAACACTCGTGTAGCTCCATGATGCTTTCGCATCTTACACTGTAAATGCTGCTATCTTCTAACTGTTCCTCTAAAGCATTCTCTTTCCTCTCATTTATTCTTTCTTTTGTTGTGCACAGAGGGCACATGGAATATATACTAAAAGCCTGGGAACTTGGAACATAACTACATAAGTATGGTACTTTGATCGTGTTATGTCATTACAACTAATTGTCAAAATCTGGCTATTGTCCTGCAAAGCATGCATGTTTGTTGGAATCCCCATATGGGAATACCAATGCTGTTACAGTGATCATGAGACTATCGCTTACAGAAAAACTTTCCATGTTTGGTTGACTTTACCTCTAATATATCACATCATTATGTTTGATTTAAGAAGCAATAGTAAATCCCCGGTGAAGATATAGCAGCAGGTGTATACAAACTAATGCTTAAGGACATCAGTGAGAGGCCTTCGTCAAAATTTTGGGGCATGATCTTTGTTTTGGTTCAGGGTTAATCATTGTAATTGCTGAAATAATGAAATTTTTTTATTTCAACTAAATTATCCTAGCAAACTTTTGAAATTGATTTACTGTTACTTCCTCGCCAACAACTATTCCTACTTTGTAGGATTTCTCAGTTTTCCGGAGTTCCAACATGTGGAAAAATTGAAATTTTTACACCCTTATGCAAATTCAAATATGAATAGACATCCTTGTGGACCAAAAATTGGGCCTGCTCTGCAGATTGTCAATCCTAGATTTATCCAAAATCTGGTATGACCATGCCCAATAAGCGATAGTTCATATACTGCAAAGAAAATAGAACCTGACTGATACCATCTGAAGTGGTTTACAGGAACGTGAAAAATTATGTGATGAGTTCTGGTGCTTAAGGCTACTAGGTGGTACTATTGCTGTTAGTCAATGAAGTTTAGATATGAAGGAAACTAGAAGAGATAAGTAAACTGAGCAAGAATGATACTTGATATGCTCATAGGAAGTGATGGCCTTGCACTGTAATTGCAGAGCTCTCGCTAACTTAATCTTTAGGATTTTTCTCTCAGCTCCATTGGTTGCTTATGCCTGCCAATGAGTGGATTTTCCACGAACTTTCTGATAACCGTTGACTGAAATGGCACTGTACTTTTGACTTTTTCCTTCTTTCTTTTATATGTGAACTATCAAGGTTCTCAGAGTTTCTGACAAATATCATCTTCCACTTTAAAATTTATGATAGGTAAACAAGAAGCTCGAGCATATTCCAAAGACATCTCAACTTTCTGCGGAAGGTGAGACAAGTTATTTTAGCTGCTGAAAATAGTTGGGACATTAATGTAGTTTGTTTCATTAAATTATCCTGGGAGTATATAAATCTGGATTTAATCCTTTCCAATTTTCCTGTATATCTAGGTTACTTGAGGAAACCGAAGATGAGGTGACTCGTTATCCCCTTTTTTCTGGTCAACTTTTTTCCTTTCAGCAAGGATTCTAACATAACCACTATTAATTTGCTAAACCAGCTGTCCGAATTGATAAAGCAAGGGTCCGTTAAAGTAGGTGAAGTAAGCAAGGTCCTGTGCCAGGACCTTGGTAGATACTGTAGCAAGACAAGGTATGTTTCATATTCAAATCATAAGTTTTTCAATCCAAAGATTTTCATTTGATATGGGATAGAAAGTTGCTGGTAAGGACATAATAACATGTGTTTATGTCAACATAATTCCTTTCCTAATTATCATTAGGAAAAGAATTGATTGTCATTTCACAACTTCTCTGATTTGCACAGCGGTATCCAGAAAGCAGTCGACGATGATGACATCAGTGACAGAGAACTCTAAGAAACCACACATCAAATCTAGGTATTTTTGGCAGAGACTTGGAAGCTTCTTGAGATGAGGTTCCGATGTTACTCCATCACTCTTATTTATTCTTTTGTTAGGGGATTAATGGCTACAAAGGGTTCATAACATGATATCATTGATGTCATAGTGCATTAAATTTCAGAAACTTTTGTTCACTTCTGGAATTTCACTTACACTTGAGGACTACGTTTCTCATCATCTTCTTGAGTATGAACCTCCTGCCTCACCATTTTATCTAATTTTCTTTTAGAAAAAACGTTTATCAAATTGTAACAGAAAACGATTGCTTTCTAAAGTAATCCTACAAAAAGCAGAAAACTTTACTTGTGAAGCAGCACTGTCTGATTGTCTTAAGATTAAGTTTATTTAAAAGATGTACGAAGCTTATAAAGTGTTTTTAGAATTTTTAAGGTGTCCCACAGATAATTCCGAACTCTTTACAATGTTTCAAACGTATTATAACACGATTTAAGGTTTGTTACTTCACATAAAAATAAACATCCAATTAACCAAATCCAGTTCACTAGAAACAATCAATTAGCAAGCAGTCTATGAATTATCAAATTGAATTTTTATGAACTGTAACATGGATCTGAGCTATATACATCAGGAGAAACCGTCCTTCACCAGCTGGAGAAAGCTAACAGTTAATTCACCCAATTACTACAACATTTCACTTGTACATACGCAGAGTGAATGCAAAAAGCCGAAACGTCTGAATGTGGGCCGCAAGAAAAAGATGCAGCAGCTAAGGTTAGGAATACGTTCTTCGTCTTTTTTCAGCCGTATTTCGGACATTCCAGTCTATATGCCATCTCCTCACAAGTTACCCTTCCAATGCACCTTTAAGTAGATTCAGCCCTTCAGCCGAAATACTCCTCTTCACTCGGCCCGGGACAACTTCTATCCGAGGAGGAGGATCAGGGGCGAAACATATGACTATTACCGTTAAGTTGTCACAAGTGTTTCGTTTGAGTGCTTCTCTAACAAGTTCTCTTGAGCATCTTTCGGGATCATTATGCAGCATCAACTCCCGCCTAGCCATTGTGACAGCACATTGGCTGCTCATAACCTCCCACAAGCCATCACATCCCATAATCAAGAATTCATCGTCCTCTGTTAGTAACATCTCCTGCAACTCGGGCTCTGCACTTAATGGGGAAGCAGCCCCTTTACGGCCCTTCATGTGCCAGTCCCCAAGGGCCCGTGATACAGATAGTTGACCATTAAGGTAGCCATCATATATGACCCCTCCTAGTTTCTCGATTCTGAGTCTTTCAGATGTGTAATTGGGCTTGTGGTCTATCGACATTTCAATGGCTTTACCTCGTTTTCCCAGCACAGCTCGACAATCTCCAGCATTGGCAACTATCAATGTTCTGCAGAGCATAGGATCACGTTACACATGATCGAGTATATTGCGATATATACCGGATGAAGTCAAATGGGAATTATTCATTAAAAAAAAAGGAAGGTCAAATGGGAATAGAGGAGAAGGTTCTTTAGCTCCTTTACCTTCCGGAAATGAATGCAGTCAACGCTGTTGTGCCAGATGATATATCGAGGGAACTATTATCAGCAAATGCATAATCGGCTTTAAGAAATGCGCTCTTGATTGCTTTTTCCAAACAAACAGGGAAAAAGGAATCCTCAACTATAAAATTAAGAATATTATTGCTAATGAACCACGCTGCATCAGTACCACCATGACCATCAAAGACCTGCTTGCAGTAGAGTGAGTCTAAGTAACCGGAGAAAAGGAAAAAAAGCTTAAAATTTAAGAGTTCCTACTAATGTTCTATAAGAACACTGTATTTGTAGAAAGCTACCTAAAAATTCAAGGTTTAAAGAAATATAGTCGAGTTTTTATAAAAAAAGATCCTATAGGAAGACTAACCTCCTTCTCTGAAACAGTTGTGGTCATCATCTACAGACACGACAATATGACATGATAGTGATATATAAGATTTCCAACAGAAATACCCATTTTTCTCGTTTGTAAAGGACAATCATAGATAACATCCCTAATGTGCACTCTGAAGTTTGTGGTCATCATCTTCAAAAGAAAGCTATTTCTTTAATACGTCTCAGGAACTTATGTGCAATCTGAAGGTTGCAAAGACAACTTCTCAATGAGGACTAGAGGATAAACACATTTGTAGCATCCAACTTACCCCATAAAAAGCTCCAGGTGAAGGAAAGCCTGCAGTTTCACCTAAATGTTGATGCAAATTATCAATGCAGATATGTTCATCCTCCATATACTGCTTAGGTCCTTTCTCGGCACAGCTTCCAGACCGGAAAACTGGTTGGAAGCTTGATTTTGTATCTGATAGCGGCTTTATTCCACTTTCTCCAAGATCAGAATCCTGTAGCATACATAAGGCATTACCTAGCCATACGTAAAGCAATATGCGAAAAGCAGAACTGAAAACAAATATTTCCGAACTAATATTAGCGACGAAACCAAAGAAAATGACAAGAAAGTGCACATTTCTTGAGATTTTTAAAGTCGTAAACTAAGTCACTCCTTGAACAGCTCTATGCATGCACTCCTCTTGTTCTTTACAGCTAGACATGGTTCATTTGAACATTTTAAAAAACTGCCCCAATTTTCTCACAGAAAATACATTGGCCAAATCGCGATTTTTCTTTATATAATAAAAGCTACAAGTCATTGCCAAATCCCTGGGTACCAACCACCATAGAAGTAGTTTTTATTGAACAGAGGCTAGAACCAGCAAGAATAACATCAAGAAAGGTTCCCATGGAAAGTCAGAAACTCGGAAAACATAAGTAATACAGAAAACTCATTCCCATTCGAGAAGTAAAATTCACAAATGAAACATTCAAGATCCATTAACGCAATGCTTAAGGTACAGGATTTCACAAATAAATCTGAAAACTACAATCTTAACAAACAAGAACTGGAATTTTATTGCATTTGTCACACATCAAAAGAGACATAAATATGTACTGAAACTCCAACTTGATAATGATTCATGCATTGACATTAAGTTGAAATAGAATAAAGTAAGAACTTGAAACAAACATTTTCAGAAAGAGAATCCAACAACGGTAATACCACTACTTAGAAACCAAAGCCTGGAAGAACTGAACACTAGGTTAGAAAAAGTTTTTACCACCACATCTGTGGGCGAGATTAATGGAGTAGTACTAATAGAATGCCGCACAACAGACAGATGCCGTGGTGGTTTACTGTTCAATGTTTGCTTTAAGTCATCGATGTTTTCCGTAATTTCATCTTTCACCACAGAAATTTGGCCATTGTCCTTCCTATAACCACCTTCTACATCAGTAAACAGAGGCGAAAAATCAGTCCCCGCAGCCATATATTTCTTAAAAACATCAACCTGAATTCCTTTAACAAGATCAACCACTCCCAAGATTCTCGTTCGACAAAGAATTCTATAATCCCAGATGGACCCTTATCAATATGAATTTCTAAATCAACTAACTCCAGTAAAATTCCCAAAAAGAAACCCCTTGATGAACTAAAGATTTCCTCTTTTCACAAAGCAGAGGACAAATACAAATAAAAGAAAGAAATCAATAACCCACAACCCAACTTCAAAATTCTTCCCAAGAATCCCTCGATTCTTCAACTCCTCTACACTCAATAAAATTCAATTCGACTCCATCACCAAAATCAACCCTAACCCCAGATCAGAATCCAAAAATGCCCCACCAAATCCAGCCCAATTAACAGAAAATTACTCCCTGACAGGAAAAAAAAAAAAAAAGAAAAAAAGAGAAAAGGGAAGGCAATTATGCTAACTCCAGAGTCCAGAGCAACAGATCAAAATCTTTTCAACAAACAGAATCAAAACCCAATCTTTATGCCAAGAACACAAAGATACACAAATAGAAAGAGCATTTGTCTCTGATCCAAATTAATAATTTGCAAATGCTCTTTCGTCCCCCTTTATTCTAGAACTATAAAATTAATACAGAGGAATAAAAATTCCCTTTTATTGAATCAAAAACCTAAAAATAAAAAAACAGAAGAAGAAAAACACAGAACAGTAACAGATAAATTCAATGGTGTGGAAGTGGAAAGAAATATATACAAAAGGAGGCGGAGTACTGTTATGCGGTTGGTGACCGGCGATTAAAGGTAAATGACCGCAGATCTTACTGACACGTGGGACTCCTCTATTGGATGCTTTTTAATTGAACCCCAACCGTCGGATCACGTGTGCGGGCAACGTGCAAATGGGATTCGATGAATCTATTTTTGCCTTTTGCAGTTTTGGAGGGGCAAGGGGAGTTGGCGGCCGTCGAAAGACATAGGATTCCCCTGCCACGCGACGTGTGATTGGGCTGTATCCGGGTAAGATGAAGCATTCCCCCCTCCAATGTTTTTTACGATTAATTATATTTTATTATTTAAAATTTTAGTAGTAAATTTTTTTGTCGATTTAGCATTTCAATTTTACAAATTTTATACTTTGTTATTTATAACTGTTTTTCAATCAAATATTTTATAAAAAATTATCACATACAGTAAACATGTGATATTTAAAGATTTATGTTGGTCAGGGTCGCTTAGTATCTTCTCACGAGAAGAGGTCGAGGGTGTCCTAAACCACTCAGTGATGTGGTTCCTAAGAACAAAGTGAGATCGTTAGTCTAGCTGGGTGGTCCCTAACTAAAACTCTCCAATGCCTAAATCAGTAAGGGTTGAGGTCAAACGCGATCTAGAAGAGTTAATGTGATCGTAAATATAATTGATATAACATACCATAAATGATTTCCAATAGTAGTATTTATATGTCCAAATATTCGTACATGGCAGAGCCACATGGCGTTCTTAGGTAAGGTGCTTGCTGAAAGATCAACGATTTAGGTTTTGGGTCTTGGATTCAGATCGGGTCAAAAGTACCCGAGTCCTGTGGCATTTTTTTATTTTCCTTTATCTAAAGGGTATTTTCATCTAAAGATCCAATTTAGGGGGTGATACCCCTATCATTATCCCCCCACTTCTTCCAGTGTTGCTTTTGCTATAATAGAAGAAGTTGAATTGTCATCTTGCAGATTGCCACATCTCTCAATGTCCATCATAGCTGACATGTCAACATCTGTCAGTCATGGAAAGACGTCTTCCTTTTGAACCCCTCCTATAAATATGCCTCATTACTCTCTTGATCGTCTTTACTCTAAATCGCCTTCGAGCCAACCCTAGGGATCGTCTTCTTTGCAAGCTCTATTTTTTCCTTCCAGGTACTTGTTCTCTTCTCTTATGGCTTCTTCTTCTAGTTCAGAATCTTGTTCGGGCTCATCTTTTGGGTCGATCGTGACCTCTTCTAGAGAGTTGGTAGGTACTTTCCATGCTTCCATTTTCCCTATAAATGATTCAAGAGCCCTTTTCCCAAATCATAGGATCACGACCATTGAGCAATCAATAGAGTTAGTTGACCCTGATGATGTTCCTATTCAGATTAGGTATCAAAATATGATGTCTAGGGACCCCTGGATCGAAATCGTTAGCACTGTAAAAACTCCCATAGATAAAATAAAAGAAAAATATTATATTCCTCATGACTATGAGGTTTTACTCCCCCGATCTTTTGATAGGATGTATCGTCCTCCTCAAGGGTTTTGTCCCCTCTCAATTTTTGCACTTAGAATCCAGCCTTCCTTTTCCCCTTGCCAGGCCTGTAGATAATATCCTTCGTAGATTAAAAATTTGTCGATGCAACTGTCCCCCAACTCCATCAGTCATATTCTACTCTTCATCATAATGATGCGGCATCTCGATCACGAGCCTAATTTTGAAAACTTGTGGTCTCTTTATTTTTTCATGGCCTCGAAGAGATCAGGAGACATAGGTTGGGTTTACTTAACTGCCCGCAAGGACTGTCGTTATCTAGAGGATCTTAATTTCAATGTAGGTCCTTGGCGAGTGAGGTATATCTTTATCCGACCTCCTCCTAGGGAGAATCGATCCTTTCGTTGTGATTGATACATCTTTGAACCTGATCCTTCAACCTACGGAGCAGGGTTGGATGACGATCTCATAAATCATTTTACCATATTTTGGTACAAACCTAAGAGACTTCTCGTAGAGAAGGTTTTGAAGCTTGTGGGTCTCACTCCAGCGCCCCTCCGAGTTAGGGGCTCCCTAGGTGATTTACTTCACTATCCTTCATTCCTACTCTACTCTTTTCATGTACAACTTCTCAACAATTTCACTTACTTATTGCAGGTAAAATAGTGATGAATGCTCGGATTACGAACAAGGTTAGGACCAAGAAGGGACGATCCTGGTAAGTGCGTTGTTAGAACTAACCAAGGTCGAAGGTTCTTTGACCCCTAGAGAGAACACGCCGTCGATCTAACCAGCAGGTCCCGCTGCCCCCAACCCCTCGAGA
The DNA here is from genome assembly GCF_000512975.1 of Sesamum indicum. Taxonomy (NCBI): domain Eukaryota; kingdom Viridiplantae; phylum Streptophyta; class Magnoliopsida; order Lamiales; family Pedaliaceae; genus Sesamum; species Sesamum indicum. The sequence continues at coordinate 3,224,146 of NC_026146.1, read as the reverse complement.
TCGAAGTTATTAGTGATGATAGTTAGACTGCTGCTTAATCCCGTGAGTACACCCCAAAAGGTGCTTCCACGTTGAAATCTCTAGAGGTGAGAGTTAGGACTTCTGTTGCTCCTAGAGAGCCTAGTAAGGCTAAGAAGAGGAAGAGGAAGAGCAAAAGTAAAAGCAAAAGCCACAATAAGAGTTCACGTTCGACCAAGTCCAGTAAGCAGAAACATCGAAAAGCTCGCGAAGCTGCTGATCGTGCCAGTGAAGATTAGAACATGAATACCCTTTGAGAACAAGAAAAAGTTTGGTTGGAGGCTAGGGAGGCCTTGAAGTCCCCAAATAGTAGGGTTGCCGAGATGGTGGGAGAGAAGACTGTCCCTGACTGGGCCATCTCCCATTCCAGCATTGTCTTAAGGTCACGCGTCGGTGAAGATTCTTAGGAGCTGTACATGGCTTCTTATTTAGAGCATGACCAGGTGATCCTAGCTTAGACTTCTCATACCCGTTTGAGGAACACCTGGCTCATAACCTTGAATAGGAACACCTGGTTCATAACCCGTGTTTCATTGGCTACAGACATGGGACATCTATGCGATCTTAATGGGTCAACTGACTAGGTGTCGCATCGACTGAACTGACTCGCGGGGATTGTCATATAGAAGCCTTGGAGGCTTGATCGATATGACTTGAGTCTCCGACGCCAATAGTACGGGAGTAGTCCTCAAACTTGAGGAATCACGGCAGTCACGTGCATGCGATGACTATATTTTAAATTTGTGAGAGAGGTGATCGTGTCTCAGATATGATCATCATAAGTGTTGTCTAGTGCAGTCAAAGTATGTAGCGAGGACTGTGAGTTCCAAGAAGATGATCAGTCTCCTGTCAAAACGTGATAGAGGTATCTCCTATGCACTTGAAGATGCATCTACGCTCTATAAAACTGTGGCCATAGTTATTGATCGAATAGGAAGAGGAGGTTCCTATGTCGAGCAATTTGGCATAACGCGATCTCAAGTATTAAACATAGACACCTAATCCAGGATGAGAACCGATGCCCAATTCCATGCCCTAGACTATGGTCAGGAGACGGTAGACGGAAGGACCGTACTTGTATGGACTCGGGAGCCAAAAAGTTCACATGGATTTTCACCTAGTCTCTAGTGCCATGAACCGTTGCTAGACGACCACCCATGGTGACGGGCTTTCTTGATCTAGGATTGATCAAGAATTATTAATTAAATTATATTTAATTAATAATAGTATTGGACACTAGCCCAAGTCTAGCTGAAAGGTGAACCTAAAGAGTCACATACAAATCATCGAGAATGGACGAGAAATTAATTTCGTATGTAATTAGATTACTTATATATGAGAGGGATCCATTGGATGGATAAGCCCAATAATAATTTGATTGGATTAATTTATATTGGGTTTGCCCTTATTATTTAATAAGTTGGACTTATTATTTAATAAAGGCTTATCGGGTTCATATATTTAATTAAACTAAATATATGATGGACTTAATTAAGTGGGCTTAATTAAATTAGATTTAATTAATTGGGTCTGGTATTTTGATTAATTAAAATCGGCCCAAGCCCATTAATTAAGTTGGTGGAAGTAATTGAAAAAGAAGATTATTGACTAACAAAATCATTTTTGGTAAATGCCATGTTAGTCATCCTTTATTTAAAATAAAGGATTATTACCTTATGGATGGTTAAATGAACCTAGACATATTTTAATGCATCCATTCAAAGTATATATCTATATATATGTGTGTATATTAGTTATTTGGAATAACTAATAAATACATAATCAAGCAATAAAATAATTTCCTCTCCCAATTTTTCCACTCGGCTGAACCCCCCCTCTTGTGCACATTGGTGTATTCTTCTCCTCAATTCTTTTCTAGCAAATTGAATTGAGGAATCCCAAATTCCGGTGTGGTGTGGACACGACTTTAGAGGGTCTCAACATTGAGGCCTTGGGTGAACGAATCAATGAATGAGGTTCGAAATAAATCAAGAAAAGGTAATTCTCGATTTACGATTTTTCTTCTTCTCATTTTTATTATACCAATAGCCCATTAATTTTATTATCGTTTGATTTTATTAACTACATCAAATGCCTGGGAACTCCAAGGATACATCCTTTAGAATCATAGTTTCATAGCGATTTTGTTTTATTTTGCGCAATTTATTTTAACCGTTTCCGCTTGCGCGTTCGCGGACCGATCCACTCGCACCTCGCAGTGCCTTTCAACTCTTCTAGCGAAGGTACTTTTCAATCAGCCAAATGTATCCCAATTCACTTCAAAATTGTCCAAAATTCGCCTCTTGGACTTTCCTTTTTCAGCCATATTCACGCAGGTTTAGCGTGGGTACGCCTAACTCATCCTTCTAATTTGTTCGCATGTTAGTTTTCGCTTCTTTCTCTCTTTTTTACTTCCTCAATCCATTATAAACTAATGCTACAATATGCTACAGTATTAAAAATAAATATGAAATATACTAATCGAAATAAAATGTACTATTTTTATGAAAAATAATTATTATTGACAAACAACTTTCAACTTTTTCTACAAAAATCACTTCTCTAATAGAAGTTTTTGCAACCACTACCTTAGGCTAAAAATTAAAAGCACCTTGTGGGATGCTTCTTTTAGCTACTTTGATTTTTTTGTAAATAATTCAACTTTATTTTTTACTACTTTACCCTCGTTATAATAATTTTAATTGAACTTTATCATTTTTAATTTATTTTTAAAATTTTATAATTTAAAGTTGATGTTGAAATTTTTAAATAATTCGAATACTTTAACAATAATTAATTTACACTTTCACATATTTAATATTTTATAATTTTTTATATTTTGCTATATTATATAATTATATTATTCCTTTATCATTAAAAACACAAATTAAATAGCTATGATTAATTAATAAAATATTTTTTTTCATTCATGTAAGTTTAATTAATATGAATGAATCAACAATTATATTACTTAGAGTGGAATTATTAAATTAAATATTCAATTTTTCTATTAATATTTTAGAAAAATTAAATATGAAATATATATACTAATTAAAACAAAAAAAAATTATGAAAAAATAATTATTATCGACAAGCAACAAATGCAAATATATACGCAAAAATAGTATCCTTTTAACAGATGGGGAGAAAATGATTAAGTCTTTAACCAATTAAATTTGTTTTAGAAGTGATTTTTTTCGAAAAACTATCCAATTTAGTTGTTGTTTTCTTTTACTTTTTTTACAAACACTATTCACTTTTGATTCTACTGCAACTTTTACTTTTCTCTACAAAAATTACTTTTTCAGAAACAGAAGTTTTCGCAAACGCTCCCTTTACCCTTTTTTAAGTTATGGATGATTGTTAAGTGTCACCGGATAAATATATTATACTATGCATAAAATAAAGTTAAAGTGGTTAATTCATTCCAAATAAAGGGTAGGGATCAATTTGCAAATACCCAAAAGTTCAAGGTGGCAAAAAAAATTGTTTGTGTAAGAGTTATTACATGTTTTTCTCATTGTTTTTCATGCTTACAAGTTTGTGGTCCTTCACACACAAAAGTCATTATGATGGCATTAATTGAGATAAATGGATTTTCTAAACTTACTCCATTCTTTTCTTTTTTAATAAATAAATAAAATTATTATTTCTTCATATATTTTTTCTTCTTGAATATAATAATGTTGGGATGAATTTCTTTCAGATATATTCTGAAAATTATTGTGTTTGGATGCATTGAGAAATTATTAATTTACTATATATAAATTGTATTTATGTTGGAAGTTATAGGAAAATTTTTTCCTAAAATGATAATATGTTTATATTAATAAAAGGGTAAATTACAATAAAATTTGATATAAATACGAATACCTCAGTATTATTTATAAGAAATTATAAATACTATCTGATATTTGATAAAATTATTTAATCCTTGAATGGAGGTGTGAAATTGTCTATTATATTTTTTTGAAAAAATATTAAAAATTTGTTAAAAAATCGGATGGAAAATTTTGAAAAATTATACAAAAAATTATGCACTTAGTTTATAAAAAAATAAATAAATGTATAATTTCTTAGTTTACATGGGCAGTTTAAATTGATCAATTCACCACAAAAAATGAATGAAAACTTAATAGAGAGTGACAGATTGGAATAATTGTTAGACGACTGTGCGGATATTGATAATTTTCTATCTTAATTATGTCAAATTTTAGAGGAGTTCATTGTAATTTATCCTTAATAAAATGAATTTATTGCTCATATGGCGAATCATATTCATATCATTGTATTAAAGTCGAATAATATTCCAATCTTGAAAGCAAATATTTGATATTTTGGGGAATTATTATCTTAAAGAACTGTATGCACATTTACGAAAGTGCCCACAAAACAATATAAAGAAAACGCGTTTTTGCCAAAACTTCAAATAAAATAAAGACATCGAAATATCTCATGCATTAATTAATAAAACAAAATAAATACAATTTTTTCACAAAATATAGGGAAGTGGATTTTCCACTGTATTAATATATACAAACGACGTGTATATAATTATTCATTAAATAATATAAAGAAAATAAAACATGTATATGTTAAATAAAATTTAGAATAGAAAATTCAACTCAAATAAATCAGAGTTCTTGATTTTTTATTTTTTATTTTTTTGGCGGGCAATACTCAATTTAAATATTCTATTATAAAATATAATTTATATTTATTTAATATATATACACAAGCCACATATTAAAAAATTTATGTAATATTTTATATACTTTTTAAAATATTGTATCCGTGTTTAGGGTAATTATATGTAATTATACATATATAATTAAGGGTTGGTAAAATAAATAATCTGCAGGGAATATTAGTTCACGAAAATATTTTAAAAAATTATATATATATAATTATAATTTATAATCTAAAAAAATATTCTGGACAGTTCACCATAAAAATTGAATAGAAATCTAATAAAATAGGCTTGTTGTTAGACGACGTTAAAGTCAGAAAGTATTTATAATTTTTCAAATAAAAAGAAGATATTTATAAAGCTTGAAAATATGACATATATAAATATCTGTATTCTTACCACCACATGAATTCCATTATAATATTGTTTGGTCTTAAAAGACAAATTACACTATTGCTTTTGCTGTTGTGAACTAATAGTAACTGCACTCCTCTCTGTGTGTTTGGGTCTTTTTAAAATATTTTATAATATGTTTGAAAATATTAAAGAATTGTTGTATGATAAATGCTTTTTGACATATCACAAATACCTCATTATTATTTGAAAAATTACCAGTACTCCCTGATTTTAATGATCGACTAACGATTAGCCTAATTCGTTAATTTTTCATCTATTTTTTATGGTGAAGCCATCACAAATTAAGAATTGTAAATTTATTTATTATTTTAAAAGTTTTTGAATTCTTTTATGGATTAAGTGGATAACTCGTTTGTAAGTTTTCCAAATTTTCCATCCGCCCCATCTGATTATTTTACAAACTCTTATTTTTTTTTTAAAAAAAGAAAAAAAAAACAATGAAAGCAAAGTTGACAAGTTCATACATCAATCCAAGGATTACATAATTTCATCAAACAGTCAGGGGTAATTATAATTTTCAAACAATGAATAAAATATTTGTAATTATGCCGAACCTTAGGAGAGCTCGTTGTAATTTATCCTTTTTATATAAATACTTTAATACATTATTTTTAAAATAAGTAAATTTTAAAAATATCTTATAATATATCTCAACTTAGAAGATGTTTTTAAATAAATTTAATCAAACACCCTATAAATAATAGAGCTTAATTGTAATTTCTTTTTGTTCATCAAAGTTGATTAAAATATTAAACCTAACTCCACCAGCACACTAAGAATCAACCACTTCTTTCTGTTCATCAAATTTGATTAAAATAGTGAACCTAACTCCACCAGCACACTAAGAATCAACCACATTTTGCAATAAGACCACTACCACCAACCCATCATAAAGTGGCAAATCTATTTTTTCAAAGAAATTCTGATTCTTGCCATTTATGTGAAAATTATGCGTAAATTATAATGGGTTTTTCTAAAATTGTCTTAATTATAAATATTTTTTTGTTATTTGAAAAATTATAAATACAATAGCAATTTATCCCCCTGTGGTATTGAAAATGAGTACATTACCCTCCTATGAAAAAAATACAGCAATTTACCCTCTATACTTTTTAAAATAAAGCAATTTACCTCCTTAAAGTATAGAGAAGGGTAAATTGTTGTATTTTAAAAAAATATAGAGAGGTAAATCGCTATTTATTTTTTCATAAGGGGTAATTCGCTCATTCGCGATATCACAAGGGGGTTGCTTGCATTTTTTCCTTTCTTGATATTACGAAAACTCCCCTACAATGAGCTGTCACAAGAGGCAATTTGTTCAAATATTTATAATTTCAAAGGGTATTAATGATTATAACCAATCTTGAGGGAGCCTGTTGTAATTAATCGAAAAATTAATAATTTATTTACTGTAAAATAGTATCGATGTGTTAATTTTTTTTTTAATTCTAAAAAATGAAATATTGGTAGCATATGAAATAAAAGTGGGGAATGCAGAATATTTGTATTTGAGAAGTATCACAACTCATGAAATATTCCAAAAGTCAATAGTTTAAAATCACTTTATTCGTTACTTAACCAATTGAGTTTGTTTCTCCCAATGTCCCACAATTGATATTTCGTACAATTTATATTTTCAAAATTATTATTGATTTCAAACATTTTATAAGATATTTGAAAACGTAAAAGTGTTGAAAAATCTTTTCAAAAGATAAATATATTAAATAAGACGTTCAGATTTTGAACTTTTTTTTAAAACAAATATATCAAATTCTTTTATTTTTAATTATATTAGTCACAAATTTCTATCCGAATATTTCAAAAGATTAGTTTTAAACGAAATTTAACATCTGATAAGATAAATGAGTTTATAGTATTTTTAAAAATATTTAGCCCAACACCCTCCAAAATTTCAAAAGAAATTTGACTAAATTTATTTAAAAGACTTATAAAATCAAACAATTTCTTAATATACAAAATATTAGATATGAATATAACTCTATTTTTCCCCTCTCGACCAATAGAAACTTTGTCTTATCCTTTCATCATTGTTTGGTGGACTAAGACATGCTTACCTGAATACCATTTGTCTGGTGATTCTCTATCCCACGAACTTGTTATTACATGATCAATATTTCTCCTCCACATTGTCTATCTTATTGCCAGACTAAGACACGCTTCCTCCTTTTTTTTTTTTTTTAATTTTTTTGCTTTCTTTAACAATTAATTCAAGAACTTCCCATCCACTTATCTATGATCCCTCTTGACTATAATTTAATATTCTTTTGGAATCCCACTTCCCATCGCAAAAACCTTTGTTTAATCCATTGATGCAGATAGCAGTTGTGTTTGTTTACTACACTCGTGAATATGAAGACGGTATTTTTTCTTTCTTTTTCTTTTAAGAGAAAATAATAAAATGAAGCCTGTGCCCATAAATTAACTTAACAATGACATATAGTACTATTTGATTTATTAATCTCAGGAGAGAGAGAGAGATGAAGGGGGGCCCTTGTCTAGTAGCTTTCAGTTCTTGTTTTGGTTTGTTTCTTGAGGTGAGTTTTTCACAAGAAATCGGGTTCCCACCAGACCCACATGATTATTGTGTGCTTTATGTATTCTTACTTGATGGGTTTTTCATCTTTGGCTGCTCTCAGTGGGTTTTCATCCTCTGGTAACTCTGTGTTGCTTCTTTATAACACCAAGAAAGGTGATGTGCTTCTGCTGATAGAATATTTGAGGCTTATTAGATGGCTCCTGTGAAGCAAATTTTTGTACCAAAGTTCCAATCTTGGGATTTTTAAGGTTTGGTTCTCAGACAGAATCTGATTCTTTCTGCTATTTGAGCATGTTTCCCCTTTTCTTTTCTATTTATTGTCCCTTTAGCTTTGAATCTTGCTTGCTGTCTGAGGGTGCTCACTTTGTTGTGTAAATAGTGGGAGACATAAAGAATGCGTTGTTTTGGAGCACTTTCTGGTGATGAGTACTGTTTTGATATGTCCTTTTCTAGAGCTTTTATGTGCATAAATGTGTAATGTTGCTTTGATTGGCAGTTCATAGTAGGTAAATAGTGGTTTGGTATTAGTATTTATGTAGAGGTTTGGGGTCTATTCTCCAACCGCATGAAGCTCTTGTGTAAGAATTCGTGTCAGTGAATCTGAATTTGATTGCTCTTTGGTCTTCCAGATTTGATGGACTATGTATATTGAGGATGGGGGTATTCTTGATTCTTCTATCATGGTTGCTCTCCTTTGGAGTGCTTTCGAATGGGTTGAGCGCCAATGCTTCTTCTAGGCCGGCGGTTGTGAACATCGGAGCTATTTTCACTCTAGATTCGACAATTGGGAAAGTTGCCAAGATTGCAATTGAAGAGGCTGTTAAAGATGTGAACTCCAACTCAAGTGTCCTTCAAGGAACCAAACTTAATGTGGATATCAGAAATTCCAATTGCAGCGGCTTTCTTGGCTTGGTTGAAGGTATTTTTTTTTTTTTACTTCATTTAACTTTTTACTTATTATCTCAGTAAGTATTGATGAGAAAGTGTGAGAAAAGACTGGTTTTTTCAGTTAAAACATCTTGGAAGACTGTTTTTTTTTCAGCTTATAAGCTCCAACATTTTTGTTTCTTGTTGACAATGTTAAAAGATGAAGCCCATTTTAGTATGACTTCCATTTTGCACCCATGAGCATCAATGTAAGGATCTTTTAACGTCCCTGGGATATGAAGGTTATACTTCTGATTTAAAATGTCTAAAAACATTGAGGAGAACTTAGTTGACTTATGCTCTATTTTGTCATGTATGAGTTCTTGAAAAATTTTAATTGATGAGTGCTCGTTTTATTTTTTTTGTTTCCATTTAGGGAGTGCTGGACTGATATTTGATTGTTTGCAGCTTTGCGATATATGGAGACTGATGTTGTTGCCGTCATAGGCCCACAATCTTCTGTGGTTGCCCATACTATACTGCATGTTGCAAACGAGCTCAAGACTCCTTTTCTGTCATTTGCAGCCACAGACCCTACTCTCTCTTCTCTTCAGTTTCCTTATTTTATAAGGACAACACAGAGCGATCTGCACCAGATGACTGCAGTTGCTGACATTGTCGAACATTATGGTTGGAAAGAAGTAATTGTGATTTTCCTTGATGATGATTATGGGAGAAATGGGTTATCTGCATTAGATGATGCACTTGCAGCCAGACGCTGTCGAGTTTCCTATAAAGCCGGGATTCCCCCAGGAGATCTCAGTCGGAGTGACGTCATGGATATTCTTGTCAAAGTTGCACTAACAGAGTCTCGAGTTATTGTTTTGCATGCTTATCCAAGAGCTGGATTTATGGTATTTTCCGTGGCACACTATCTTGGAATGATGGATGATGGCTATGCCTGGATTGCCACGGATTGGCTTTCTTCTGCTTTAGATTCTGCTTCCCCTCAACGGGCACAAACTTTAACCGAAACTATGCAAGGAGTTCTTGTTTTGCGGCAACACACTCCCGATTCAGAAAGGAAGAGAGCTTTCATGGCAAGATGGAACAACTTGACTGGTGGTTCTTTGGGGCTAAGCACCTATGGCCTCTATGCTTATGATACTGTCTGGTTAACTGCTCATGCTATTGATTCGTTTTTCAATCAGGGTGGGGTGATTTCATTTTCTAATGATTCCAGGTTGAATTCATTAGAAGGGAGCAGTCAACTTCACCTTGAAGCAATGGTCATTTTCGATGGAGGCCCTCTCCTTCTGAAGAATATTTTGCAGACCGAATTTGTTGGTCTGACAGGGCCTGTCAAGTTCAATCCTGATAAATCTCTAACTTCACCTGCATATGAAATCATAAACATAATTGGAACAGGTCTTCATCGAGTCGGCTACTGGTGTAACTACTCTGGACTGTCAACTGTGGCACCTGAGACGCTATATTCCCAACCGCCTAACCGTTCTAGTGCAAATCAGCAACTAAATAGTGTTATTTGGCCTGGGGAATCCATAAAAACGCCTCGCGGTTGGGTTTTTCCAAATAACGGAAAGCAACTGAGGATTGGCGTGCCTCGTAGGGTTAGTTACCGAGAATTTGTGTCACAAATTGCGGGCACTAATAATTTCAAAGGATTCTGCATAGATGTATTCACGGCTGCTGTAAACTTGCTGCCATATGCTGTTCCCTACCAGTTCGTCCCGTATGGAAATGGCCGTGAAAATCCAAGTTATACTGAGCTAGTGAATTTGATAACTACAGGAGTAAGTACGAAAATTAATCAATAGTGATGGGACTAATTCAGCAACTTACTATTGAATGTACAGCTGAAGTTGGAGAATTAATTTTATTTATATAACTGGTAGCTAATTTTCATGCTTGCTTGTGATAGATCTTTGATGGCGTGGTTGGTGACATTGCAATTGTGACAAACCGAACGAAAATTGTGGACTTTACACAGCCATATGCCGCATCAGGACTTGTGGTGGTGGCCCCAGTTAGGAAGTTGAATACGGGTGCTTGGGCTTTCCTCAGGCCGTTCTCTCGTCAAATGTGGGGAGTTACTGCTGCCTTTTTCGTCTTCATTGGGATAGTCGTGTGGATTTTGGAGCATCGGATTAATGATGAGTTCCGAGGACCACCAAAGAAGCAGCTGATAACAATTTTATGGTGAGCTTCCAAAATCGAAAATTTTTATGATAACTGGTAGTTTTTCTGCTCTAATTTATCCCCTGAATCTTGAAATCAAGTCGTCTTTGTAGTAAAAAGTTGGTAACGTCGTTGAACTGAGAATGCTGAGCTATGGTAATTGCAGTAGTCTTTTTGTTGGAAAAACAGAGTGCGGAGATAAGGGAAGTTTAGGGTGTTCTTGTTTAGAGTTTAAAAGCCTTTCAAATGTTTCCTCATCAACTGAGTTATGTTGAAAACTCAAAGATGAAAATAAATGATTAACAATTTTTGTTAATTCCTAATGAAAAGGATTCTAGATCTTGTCAGAGTAATATTCTATGATAACTGTAGATACATCATGCATCGAGTAAACATTTGTTGTTGGAGAATTTCCGTTGTGCTCCTTTCTTTGACTTGCCGTTATCACAATGTACACTATCGAAATTTGTGCATTAACATCATGAAACTGGCCCTTTGACATTGTTTTGGTTCTTCGGCCTGCAGGTTCAGTCTCTCAACTCTATTCTTTGCTCACAGTGAGTGGACGGACCTATTCTCTTAGCAATTTCCTACTTTGAATGAATGACGTGTTAATAATTACAAAATTTTTGAATTCTTGATTTTCTTTCTGTCAATGCAGGGGAGACAACTGTTAGCACTCTAGGACGTCTAGTGCTGATCTTATGGCTCTTCGTGGTTCTGATAATTAACTCAAGTTATACTGCGAGTTTGACCTCGATCCTCACAGTACAACAGCTCTATTCTCCTATCAAAGGAATTGAGACCTTGAAAGACGGCGATGACCCTATTGGATATCAAGTCGGCTCTTTTGCCGAACATTATCTCACTGAGGGAATTGGTATATCGAAATCAAGGCTCAAAGCTCTTGGATCACCTGAAGAATATGCCACGGCACTTCAAAAGGGACCGCACAACGGAGGTGTTGCCGCAGTGGTCGATGAGCGCCCGTACATAGAACTTTTCTTGGCAAGCCAGTGCAGATTCAGGATTATTGGTCAAGAATTCACGAAAAGCGGCTGGGGTTTTGTGAGTAACATCTTCTATTCTTTCTCCATCACTTTTTTGAGTTCTTGACATAATGAGCAATTAAAAGACTTTTAGGCTATATTTGGATTGATGGGTTTGGATTTGAAAGAAGGATTTGGAGAAAGAATCCATATTCCACCCTAACATAGTTTAAAATTAGAGTTTAGGAATTGAAATATTTTGAATTAGAATTATCCAAACAAATACAAAGAGGCTTTGAAACCCATAACTCCAAATCCATCGATCCAAATGTAACCTTATAGTTTAATGTTGTGGTTAAGGTGGGTGGTTGGTTCTAAGTGGTAAGTGATAGAGGATGGTCTTTGACGTCAGAATTTAATGGTCCTTCGCACTATACTTGCTTTAATTGGTGTTTGTGCTTAATGAGCATAGCGGATTTTTAGAAAATATAAGTATGAAAGGAATTGTCTATTGAAGGTCGCACAACTCGGGGGTTGGGTTGGTGGCTAATGACGTTTTAAGTAAGGAATAAATACACTTAACTCCCCTGAGGCTTGGGCATACTACAAGTGAAACCCCTCAGTCATAGTCATGTTTTATATTATAGGTTTTTCCTTCATCATCCCAACTTCTGGTAGAATTTGTACTGGAAAACACGACTGTATGGAATATAAAACATTTCTTCAAAAGTAAGGATAATATGTCTTAACCTAAAGGGTGTTAGTATAAGTCTCCCTCAAAGTAACATACATGAGGCTCTATCTCTAAGTTTAATGGATTTTATGTTTCTTGAAATACATGGATTGTTTCCATGTACGTGTCGCTCATTATTGATTTGGTTGCATCAAAATCATGTCATATCTACTTGCTTAAATGACTTGGCTCGTGGTTGGACACCACATTCATTAAAATTTCCAAAATTAGTGCACAAAAATCTTCATGTTGTGATGATTGAACCCTTGTACTCTAACTTATATTCTTTTCAGTTCAGATCCTCTACTTGAAAATGGTGTTTATCTTGTATTTTATTTCCATATACATGTGACATATATAAAAATTCGATCGTCTGGCGATGTAAATTTTATACTTGCTGGCGCATAAATACGTAATGGAATATAAGACAAAAACACCAATTGCTGAAATAGAATACTTGGAGCTACGTAATTAAAATTTCCTTATTGCTAATTTCTTGCATCTTTATCCAAGGCATTCCCGCGAGATTCTCCTCTGGCCATCGACTTGTCGACCGCGATTCTAACACTATCTGAGAACGGAGACCTGCAACGCATTCATGACAAGTGGCTGACAACGAGCTCTTGCAGTTCAGACAACACTGAGCTGGAGTCCGACCGCCTTCACCTGAAAAGCTTCTGGGGGCTCTACCTCCTATGTGGGATAGCTTGCTTCATTGCTCTCCTTATATACTTCTTGCAGATTGTGCACAAGTTCCGCAAAGCTGCCCCAGAAGAGTACGTTATAGACGGACAAGGTAGCTCACGGTCAAAACGGCTTCATACATTACTGTCTTTGATTGACGAGAAGGAGGATCAATCTAGAAGTGATAGAAAACGAAGGAAGCTTGAGCAGATGTTGAGTGAAAACAACGGGGAAGTCGACCTGGAAAGGGATTCCAAGAGGAAAAGTTCCCAAATTTCTTCTGATAACAGCTTTAACTCGAGGAGTTGAACTCAGTTCATCTATAGTTATTATTACCTCATTATTCTTATTAGTTAATTCATGCAGGCTTGTCGCCATGAGAAGTGTTGTATATGAAGAAGAGGAGTTGTTACAATCTTGATGAGGGAAAGAAATTGTACATAATACATAAGAGGCATTTAGCATCATATTAGTTATTTTTTAGCATTCAGACAGTTTTCTGGTCTTTTTGTTGATTATGGATGTCCGGTTCATGTCATACCACCTAAGTTGATACCGACCATTCAAGTAATTATGCCCCAAGATTGAATACGGGTCGTAATCTGAAACCACAGAAAATTGATCAGGATCATTGGAGTGGTTCCTGTGACAACTTTCCGGTGATTAAGTTAGTATCATAATTGAGGTAGGTAATAGGATATACGAATACGATGAAATGCTACAACTTTAGGGAATGAATTATGAACAATCCACAAGTATATTGCATGTAGAATGACGTATAATTTATACATGTACAATTTTGGTACAAGGTTTTTACATAACAAAGTCGAAGTTAGAACCTAGTACTTTTAAAGTACTTGTGAAATATTTCTTCTTCTGCACAATGGCTAAGAAATATTTGGTAAACCTCGATCAATAGTTTAGGGAATCGGGTTGAAAAATAAGAGTAAAATCCTTCGGGAAGCGGACCTAATATTGCTTGAATTTCTTTTGAGAGTTCCCGGTAATGATTCAACTTATTTCTTATGACGCGTAACAAATCACGTACACTGTCAAACTTGTAACGTCTGTAGCGGCCGATGTCATTTATAAACGCAACATCCATCTTTTCATCCCACTTGCCACCTAGAGCAGCTCTTCCCCTATTTTCTAATGCCTCCAGTAGCTGAGATCCGTTCTCCCGGTCCTCCAGTTCGACCCGATCGCTAGCATCTCGAAGGAACGATAGCCGCATCTCGGAGTCCCAAAACAAAGGATGATGTATAACTTCTATTGCCTTTGGCCTATGACAAACAAATAAAAACAGAGATAAGTGTGCTTAGTTATGGAGAAGGATACCGACACAGACATCTCCTCAGGTTTGAGTATTAGAAAAATATCTCTCGTTTTTTCAAAAAGGGCGCTGGTAACTGTGGAGCCCCTAGGTATCTGATTTTTAGGAAGGAGCCCGTAGTGTAAAGCATGATGGTAGACAATGCAGTAAAATTTTCAAAACCGAAGGCTTTTCTGTGATATGCCCAAACCTTATGGAATGAAAGTGTACATGGTTACAAACAGAACAGCTTCGAATAAATGTAGTAAATTAATATCATGCTTGTGGCATAGGTGTCTTTAAGTCATTACCTCAAGTCTGGGTTGGGGTCTAGAAGTCGAGAGACGAGATGCGTGGCTTCCGGGATATTATCTATTAAGAAGAGGTCTTTCCGGTCATTAACAATGTTCACATCACGTTCGAGACTTTCGCCAAACGGGTGTTTGCCTCCGGTCATGCAGAAAAAGAGAATGCAGCCTAAACTGAATAAATCCACAGCACGTGTTTGCCGTTCGTTACGCAATTGTTCTGGGGCTTGCCACCCTGAGCTACCAGATCCTACTCATACATAAAAGGAATTGGGAAAATGAAATCAGTCATCCATGTTCCATATGGGAATAGTGTGTTTTTTACTTGAAGAGGAAAGCTGAAATCGCGAATACCACTCACCAGTAGCATGCTTGGTTAACGATGACATATCCCCATCTAAGTGCTTGCTGATACCCATATCTGAAATCTTTGCAGATATTGTTCGATCTGTAATTACAAGAACGTTTTGAGGCTTTAAGTCACGATGTATAATTCCCAGTTCATGCAGATGGGCAAGTCCGCATACGATGTCCCTGCAGTTGACAAAATAGTGTAAGATATTCGAATTCCTTCAGCTAACTATTTCATGGGTTGATAAAAGAGAGGATGGGAATACAAATTGGCAGGTCAGATATAAATGCTGAAAGCTAGCAAGTCAAGAACATCCTTTTACGAATAGTGAAACTAATGTAATCAATCATGGACTGCCATCAAAGAGCGTGTAAAAAATATGCATAATTAATCTAATGCCAAATGCTATTACCATCACAAGGGAGATTAGAACCAATGTGTCTGTATCTTCCTTTCATGTCTCCTATCATAACGTAGAACAATATTAACGTTTACTGTTTACTTCCATTCTGATTTCTGTTCAATCCCAGAAGGACTGACTAACTCATGGTGCCTACCTTAAGTGCATAAGAATCTTTTCTGTCATTTAAATCACAACACCACACAGCAGCACCAGATATGGCTTTCCATATTGAGTAATATACTTCAAAAGGTAATAGGTTGATGGAAAGCAGCATGGGAAAAAAACAATCACACATGGACCTTGTTAGAGGAAAGGTTTAATAATTAAGGATATTGAACTCGAGCATACCTCATTAATTTTAACAACAATGCAGACGGATATCCATTAACCTTCCACAAGTCAAGCTCCTTGTTACTTCCAAGAGTCGTCAATAATTGCATATTAAAATGAATGAGAGTGGGAGATTCTTGATCATGGTCCCTGGTATGTATTAGATTCTGAGAAGTGCAGAATGAGATCAACTCGTGTAAGCTACAAGTACAGCGCTCCAGACAGAGATAGATAAAATCCTGATCATATTCCACTCCATACCATCGGACAATGTTTGGATGCTGATCAGATGCAATAAGATTTTGGATCTCTTTCACAGCTACATTATGATGGGTCCGGACTAGACGTTTGACAGCCACCGAACGGCCATCATAATTTCCTTCAAGTACAATTGTTCCGTTGCTTCCTTTTGCGATTTCTTTGTTAGTGACTATCAGCTTGCCAATCTTGCGCCCTTCTGTACAATTGATAATTCCATCAGAAGGGTTCAGTGGCAACAATCTGAAAGTTGTCTCAGCATCTCTAGTTCCCTCTGAGACTCTAACCGCGTCATTTTGAGAATAATCCTCGTGACTTTTCCGAACAACAATACTATGTTTATTTACTACTGATTTTCGACCTTTTCTCCTTTTCGGTGTTATATTCTGCAATTTGGTGTCTTCAGAATGCTTGTATAACTTAACCTGTCGCCTAGCAACTGCACCTCTAACACAGAAAATAAAAGCCATGGTTATTGGCACCAAGGCGGAACATAGCACAGAGAGCCAGAAATGAGGTTTTAGACTATCAGATTCCACATGGCTACTGATCTGAGGAGCAGCATTGCCAGGAAGACTCCTAATAGTAGATTCCACATGATCAGATGTGGGAAGAGCGAGTATTATTTCTTTCCCATCGCTGTTGAGAGGAGATAATAAGTTGTACAGGGGCTCTACAGCATGTTGATCAGAAGCAGGCAAAGAGAGAAATTGGCTTCCCGCAAGAGCATCTTGCAGCCCATTAGCTATAAGAAGAGGTTCCAAAGAACTACGATCACGGATGCGGTAGACAACAGGTCTTTTCTGACAATGCATCGGCAACTTCATATCAAGATCTTGTCCTGGTTGAAACCTGTTATTGAGTGGAAATCCACCCAAAAAATTTTCAATCCCATCACACTGAAAGGAAGCTTCAATATCAGCAAACATTAGATACCATAAAACTTTTCCTGTCTTCACGCTGGTATACTTCAAAGCGTAGTCAGTTCTTGTAACATAGAGTGGTTTCTCGACAGCCTCTGTATCCATAGGAGTAGGAGGTAGCCATTGTTTGATGTCGGTCCTAGTTAAACTAGAATTTTCTTCATCACCCTGCTCTCCAACTGACTGAAGGTTATCAGATCTAAAAGTTCGGACAACCTTTCCAGTTTTAGCATCAACAAGGAATACAGCACTTTTCTTTGATCCTAACATAACCCCACCACCAGCTGATACAAATGGAGTCCGCTTTACAAATTCTTCAGCAGTTAGCGGGAGCTTCTGAAATGAAAACATGAATTTCGGAAATCAGTGTGAAATACAAAGAAGTGGGAAGACTTTTATTTAGGACACGTGTGCGGCACTAAAATCGAAGTATACAGTCTAGAATAACACATTCACATGTTTGTCGTAAAAAGAACATATTACAAGGAAAAGCTGTAAAGGGAAGATAAGTTGAACTTGACAAGTTGAAAGGGTAACTAGGCAGGGTATTAAAGTCACTTCAGAGAAGCATATACCAGAGGATATCTGCATGTAACAGTACAAACTCTGATCTCAGATCATACCACTTTTGTTAGGCCAGTTCCGTGCATGTAGAGTTCCCAGTCTTCTCCGCAATCTATATAAAAGTTATCGCCATCAGCAGAGGCATTGAGCTTTTCACCGTCACCATTAGGGACTTGTTGATATGAGGAATAAATTGACGGTCCGGATGAGAAAGACCAGAGGACTTTTCCTGAGCCAATCTCCACCAAATACACTGTTCCATCTGGAGCAGCCACTATTGCTGTATCATGTTTACTGAGTTTAAGCCACCCATAAAATAGCAATCAATGAAAATGAACATTAAGTATATGTAAATGAAGAGAATACGTGATTACAATACATCTAGGAACTGAATGAACTAATTTTTCCGCAACAGCAAAAAGAATTGCAACTAAACGAAGTAAAGAATTTATCCCAGCACTCCAGAAGACAATCCTCCTCCCCCCAAACCCACATAACCCCCTTATCCAGCCCCACATAAGTAAAGAGATTGAAACATAAAAGTTCAGACCACTCGTGGAAATCTCCACATACTTTACATAATTCTATTTTTCTTGGATCTACTACTAAAGTTCTGTTTCCTAGTCAATAACTTAACAGTTTCTCATCAATGATTAAATCGGCTTTCCTCTGCTCGGTCTAAGTTTAGCATAACTAAAATCAGAAAGTCCTAATTGCCAAGGGACATCAATATTTCAACACATACTCAGTTTGCAGCGCAAGATAGTGATCTTTTTTCCCCAATGTTCAAGCAGGACTCCATTTCTTAATGTATAGCAGCAGAGAATCACCAACACACCACATCAAGGCCCAAGAACTGATTCAGCAATAAGAAGACAACACTTGTTTAATTTTCATGATTCTTTTACCTAAAAATCAAATTTCTCCTATAAATATAAACAAATCAGTGAACCCATCTCAAGACCCTAAGCTCTTCAAATGACCAATCATGATTCATTTCTTAACTTATCCAGCACAAAATCACTTAGAGACCTACAAAATGCCGACGGTTCACAAATTTAAACGATAATCTGTATTAATTCTAGTTCTAAACTATGAAGAGATAGCTTTCCAGCCAACAGCCGATCCAGCCAAAAACCGTATCATTTTTTCCATTTTCACGATTCTTTCCTCAAAATGAAATCTTTCACAAAAATATTAACAAAAGCAAACCAATTCACCGAAACCCCACAAACAATCGACCCCAAAGCTTTTCAAAACCCCAGAAATCCAACCAGTTAACAATTAAAACTACATAAACCCTAATTAAGCCTGATATTACTTACCGTGTCAATGACAATGGCGGATTTTCGGGGCCCGGATCCGGGTCGGCGCTATTTGAGCTGGATGGAGCCCCAAACACTACAGCTAATATCAAGATGAGAAAGAACAACAGAGGGATCAATAATCCTCTCATTTCTCGGAGATGTTAATTGATGTTAATAAATAATCATGAATCTTGGAAACAAGCGATTAACTGTAGTGTAATTATAAGATTTTTCCCTTTTTCCTTTGTGGGGTTTTCGATTCATAAGGAGGAAGGAAGACAAATGAGCTAAATCTCCGTATTCCAGACTTTTATTTAGGATTTCTCATAAATTGCAGAGGCGTCGCAGGGTACAGTGTTTTCCATTAGGGTGTGTTTGGCACGGTCTTGTTTGCATTATCAATTTTCAAGTATTTTCAAGTGAATTTTCATTTTTGTATTGAGTTTATGCAATATATATATATATATATATAATGATTTTTTTTTAAATTTATTATCAAATTCCTCAAATACAGGCGCAATCAAACACGGTATAAAATTGAAAATGAAAACAAACAAGTAAATATGTGGATTTTGATGAACTGTTGGGAATGTGTGTGTTTGAATTTAATACGACAGTTATTAAGATAATTTCAAGTACACGATTAATAAGATATTAAATTTTATTTAAAAAATATAAGTTTTTTTAAGTATTTAGATAAAATAAGATGACGGGTCTTTCAAAATATTACTAATGACAAATTTTATAATTAATTCATAAATTTTTTGAAGAAGAGTTTATAAAGTACCTAATCTCTTATTTTATATTTTCTAAATATTTTATAATATATTTAAAAAAATTATAAACACTGTCTAAGTTTGTGATTTATGAGAATTGAGTGACTTTTATTAATGGAACTGGAGTCGATTTTGAACAGTTCAGTTCTTTTTCCAATTCTATGAAAAAAAATATATATATTTCTTAAAATATAAATATTTTTTTTTCCTTCCAAAAATTGACCCCACGCAATATTTAGGTGGAAGTTGTAAACATATAAGTTTTTGTGATTACATATTATTTTAAAAAATAGTGTCTCATATTATTTTAATGAAGATAAATTTTGAAATAAAATAAAATTCTATTTTTTAAATTAAAAAAAAATGAGAATGAGAATGATAAATATTTAGTTATACATGACTTTTTCTAATTTCTCAAATTTCAAAAAACATCATATATAATAATAATTTTATTATTAATGATGTGGTAGGATTTACGCATCGAAATAAAGGTGGTGGGGTTAACAAATAAATAAAATATTTTCTAAAAATAAATAAATAAAATATATATGATGTGAGTAAGTGTCCCATATTGATTGTATTTGAGAATTTTAAGTGACTTATAAGTTCCAAAACCTATTCTCTCTAGCAAAATGCTTTTTTCAAAACAAATATGTGAATCAAAGCGGACAAAATCTCACATAATAATGAGATACACCTTGTGCAACGGGCACCGATCAATATGAATTTTATTTATTTTGTTTAAATAATACTACCATCATCACATTACAAAAAGTCCATTTTGCAAAAAAATGAAAAATACTTTGCTTAAAAGGTAATGGTTATGAGTTTGTGAGACAGGACAAACTCATCACTCGTGCCAAACACAGCTTTATGGGTACAGGGTGTGCTTGCATCCTAAGGAAACAGCTTTTCAATTCCGAAACACCTTCATCCAAAACGAACGCGATTTTCGATGTCACCGGAGCAAAATGCAGAGGAGCGCACGGGAGAGAAAGCGCCTTCGGGGTTATCCAAGAGTATGGCCAATGAGAGCTTGCCATACAAACAAAAAATTCTTATCTAAATTAAATTTATTTCGAATTAAATCAATTATAGAATAAGTGTGATACATTTATAAATTATTTTTCTTAAACTGTGCACTAATTACATAATAAATGTATTGTACTTATCATATAATTACTTCACGCCCAATGTTTTATACTTATGTGCCTCTATTTATAATTGAATTTATTACAATATTATGAATTTTAATCAGATCGGTCAAATTCTTACAACTATTTAAAGGGTCATTAGTTTTCTTCGTTTGGTACATTTGAGAGTGAATTTTATGTTGATAGTTTACGAGTTTTGAGAAACACTTGATACTCTCCACAAGTATTTTTAAAGTTTCGGCAACGTGACTGTACACTGGTTCCTAGTCTCCTCATGGATGAGATACTATTGAAAACTAATGAGGTTTTATTCTATAGTTATAATTATACAAATATTTGCATCCATTTCGAAACCTCGGTGTCAATGTTATTTTCTACAAGAGATATTTATGTAAATTTTTGTTTCTCAAAACAATTAATTTAAATTATGTTTGCCTAATTAGATCCAATAAAAAATTGAAATTGCAATAAGTAATTATGAGATGCTTCATTGATTAATAATAATTTTTCAAAACCATTTTCGGGAGTTTGGAGTTGATTTAAAAAAATAAGAATACAATTAAAATTACTTATTTATCATTCAGTACAACAAAAAATAAAAATAAATAAGAAAAAGAAATCAGATTCAGAGCCAGGAAGGGAAGAATTGGGCATCATGACCATCCTCATACGACGTCGTTCTGAGAACATGCCTTGCACAAGAAACAATGCACTCTCTCTTGCACTCCCCCTCCGTGAAAATCTTGATCTGCATGCACTCCACGTAGCACTCCGTCATGCAATGCCCCTTCCCGCTTCTATCCGCCGCGACCGCCACAGCCACCAGAAGTGCCGCCACAATAAGTACCCCATTTCTTGCCATATCGTATGTATTGATGATGAGAAATTTGATGTGTATTTGGGTTTGGGTTTGGGTTTGTATATATAGTGTTTGGGGAGGCGTAATTAGCTGTTGGAGGAGTCGCGTCTTTTGGTAATAGAATTTAACCTTCTGTTTGTCTATGGATATATATATGTGCATGCCAAGGGACGTCCTCCCACCCCTTTTCAAATTAATTAAAAAAAAATCAATTGTTGGATTGTTAATCCCACCTGTTGAGATGGTGTTGGGCTAGCCTGGAATTACACCCCCTCAACTATGCCAACCGATTTACTGATTTGCCGCAACCCATCAAAACCGACATCTCTGTCCAACTCGCTGTCGGAATTTTGAAAACCTGATTGGGAATTGTACATATCCATAT
Organism: Sesamum indicum; assembly: GCF_000512975.1. Lineage (NCBI taxonomy): Eukaryota > Viridiplantae > Streptophyta > Magnoliopsida > Lamiales > Pedaliaceae > Sesamum > Sesamum indicum. Next base: position 3,202,061 of record NC_026146.1, on the reverse strand, counting down.
CCATACCCAAACTAAATTTGTTGAATACAAATTTTGTGTGCTTATGGGGCTAAGGCAAAATTTTCACTCCTATGAACATTGGTTGGTTGGGGCCGATTCGCCGTTTCCTTCTACCTTAATACTGTCCTGATACGAGGTACAATCCATCATAGGAATTTATGCAAGGATTCATAACTACTACAAACTACCAACAAATCTTCAGCCAGGAAACAAGAATGAGTAGCATGTACAGGAAGAAGAAAAGCAACAGATCACTAGAGCATATTCCTATGCTTGTGCAACAGGCAGAGTTATAGAAGAGCCACTTATATGCAAAAACATCTCAAGTTTACCAACTTACTACTTATCCGTCTTCAATCTACAAACTTCAGCATTGACCGACAATTAACCAATGAGAAGAAACTAGTGAAAAGAAGTTAAAATTCTCAGATCATAGACAATTAAGGTCTCAGAGAAAATGGCATTCTCAGAGGATAGTTTTCATCGGAATTATGCAACAAGTACATAAGAGGTCCAGTTGTAAATGACAAACACAGTCTAGACAACAGCTTCAATGTCGTCTGCGCTAACTGCTCCTTCGCTTGGGGGGTCTTCTGATCGCAACTGACTGGACACATTATCTATAGCAGCATTGAGTTGGTCAATCTTCTCAGCCAATTTCTTGCGCTGCTTCTGCTCATAGCGACGGAACACAGAAGAGTTAGAATGGGGGAGAATACACACGGGCCTCGAAAAGAATTGATTTTACATTAATCATGCAAAATTTGTTCGCGTTTACCAATTGATTCAGTCGAACGTGAAGAAGAACATCGATAGCTTTAGATTTCTTTTTCCTTATCGGATGGGGCAGCTTTAGCAATCTTTGCAAGATTTTTTATGTATATATAATTACAAGACTTTAACATGTTCCGGAAGAAGTAAATACTTGATACAACGGAAAGAAATTAGTAGCTGGTGAACTACACATTAGTGATGCATCAGATGGGAAAACTTCATTCATCCAAAAAGTAGATGTTCTTCTGCGACCATATTGATGAATTACAAGGATCTTAAATTTAGCTGAATTCTTGATTAGTTAACAATTCAGTAACAAGGAATCAACTAATTTTGCAAGCATTGTTACACAAAAAGACCCTCGAAATTTGACTAAGAACTTCAACTAGAATAAGGAGATTATAGAGGGTTTCATGTCAAAAATAAGGAAGATGCTTACCTCTAGAGCTTTTTCTTCATCGTAGATAAACTTGGGCAGCTTTTTCATCAAATCCTTTTTGTCGGTATCAGCTAAAGCTTTGCTGATCTGTGAGAAAAATGAAACCAGTCAAATGTCGATACATTATCTATATTAGCATCTACATTCAAAAGCAGTACGGCAAGCATGAGTTGTTCACAATGCAAAGTAATGCAACAAGAAATCACGATTACAAAGACTAAGACGAACATACATGGAACAGAGAGAACGAACAAATTTACTTAGTACTGGTTGATTAATACTACCTGAGGTGCATATACGCAACCAAGTGTCCCGACTATCAGTCCTCCTAGAATAAAGCCGCCAACAAAGATGCTAGCGCTGCTTGGTCTTCCACTGTCACTGCATCAAATACATAATGCCATGAGATATTTACATAATTTCTCTTGACATGCATTAAAATGATATGATAGAAGGCCACAACATTGCTTCATAACTAACTTTGTTTTCATTTAGCCCCAGTGCCATTCCATACTCATCTACAAAGAGTTCAATGAAACCCTTCATTATTCATTGACGAGGACTCATAAAGTGTGAAGTTGTATTTACAATATTCATGCTCTTGGGTCCACTGCATTAATAAAACTCTATGGTATAATTAAATAATTAAATATAATAAAGAAGAGAGCTTAACCATGTTGCATAAGTAATTTGAAAGATTGAATAATATATATATAATTCAACTATAGGACAAATTGCAATTACTGTTAACATATATGCACTAACTATGACTTATAGCTCATTTATTTATTTTCTTGAAAAGCAGTCTAAAGTAATTTGTGAAAAGAAAAGGGAGACAGAGTCCAACTCAAAATGATGAAAGAGGGGGAATTTTTTTTTTTTCATGCACCTACTCATATCTATGTGAAGGCAATACCTATAACTTGCTTGAACAACGAGTCCCTTTCTTTGGGTGGATGATTTCCTTTTGCAGTTAAAAGCAAACGCCAAGTTCGTGGGCCATACACATCGGTCTGCAGATTTCTCATAAAAACATAGCACAACGAACAAATTGAACCATACTTGTTAGAAATAAATTTCATTTTTTATGAAGTGCTGGAGCAGCATCAACGTAAATTATTTGATAATAGTAGTTAAATGGTTGGATCACTTAGGTGACAAGATTTTACAACCGTCAACATACAAATGTGAAAGAATTCTTTATCTTCTCAAGAAGCCATACTTGACAAAGAATGGGAGTGTCTTGGAGAGGCATTAGCAGGAAGGTTTGCAACAAATGAGTGCTCAACATAGTCAGAATAATATGCTAGTTTCAGCTTCATTCAATCGTAACAAATTAACATGAAAGATAGAGTAGTGCAATGTGAAGATATTAGATGTCTTGTTACAGAGAAATTTAATCAATTCAAAATAGAATAAACTTTTTCCACAACTTTATGATACTGCCAGATGCTCTCTGAAAATGCATACTACATTTTCCTGATCTATGTCCAAATCAAAGCATTTTTGAAACCCTTTAGCAACGTGTAGTTGTCATATTTCCAAGATAGTCCAAAATGATAATGAATTTGAGCTTTTGGTTCATGAAAATTTGAAATGTCTGCAGGAGAGCAAAGCAACCTTTCCGAACCTCCAGAATTGATGAAGACCTTTATGCAGTTCAACATCAGAAACACACAGAAACCCCAATGTTGGAAGCGATTTACTGAAATCACCCCCTCCCCGAAGGTGCAATTCCATCCACACATTGAAATAGGCAAACACAAGAACCACAAACGCACATTCACATTTAATCGATGGATGAGAACTAAACCTTTCCCTTTGATTCCTTCAGACAACAAAACAATAACAGAAAGAACAAGCGACCACATAGCAAAACACATGAATGGGCTCACAGGGCCAAATATATTCTAAAGTAACAAATAGATGCCTTGCAGCTACTCTATGGATCACTCGTATTATCGAAGAGCTGCTTATAAAACTTCTTATCTACGAGCTTCTCATAAAACATCTTATTTACGAGCTTCTCCCACAAGAAGAATAATCCAGACCCAGTACACTCCATAGATCTTAAAAACTAAGGCCAAAATGTATCCAACTCCACTAACTAGCTTTAGTTAATTCTTGGCCACCAGTCAAAGAATTTCAGAAAGTAATAGCATCTTAAGTTATCTTCATTCAACAGTCGGTTTTCAACTTATTTCAAACATCATTCTTAGAATAAGCTGTGTTACATTTGTTCAAATACTACCCTCTTCATACCTCTTCCACTATGGCTCTATCCCATTCCAACGAAGATATCATGTATAAATAAGGCATAAGTTAATTTCGCAACAATAATTGAGTTTCTAGTCCACAACCAGTTTACAAATTACAACATGGGAAAAGAAAAGCCAATCAATAAAACCCGCGAAATAATACAATCGGAATCAGAAAAACACCTAAAGCAAACTAGCTAGCTGGGAGCACCACTTAATTAGTCTGAACCAAAAACATTCTTAAGCCTCTTAATCATCCAACCACATCAAACACTTGTAATCCCAATTTAGTCAAATGCCTATATAACAAAAAAACAAAGGTCACAGGAACCCAGAACCTGAAGGTTTGGATTCCTGAAAATACGTCGTTTAATCGGTTATATTAGAACCAATCAACAATGAGAAAAACAACAAATTTTGGATCAGAGATTTACCGGATGAGAAATGGAGGGAAGGGCATTGGGAAATCACAAAAGAATTGGATAGAGCTGTCATTCTGCAGAGATTTCAGAGAAAATGGAGTGTGTGTGTGTGAGGAAATCAAAGTTGAGAAGGAAAGAGAGGTGAAAAGGTTTTCTTCTTCGTGTCGATGAAACCGAAGATGGCTATCGGCGACGTGGCGTTCAGATATTATTATTAGGAAAAACTTAGGCGATTATTTCATCCTATTTATATTTAGGCACTGGTGGCCCTTTTTTTTTTAATTAGTTAAGTGAGTTTTTGCAGTGATACGAGCAAAACGTTGATCGATTGAATATGTTCAATTTGAAATTCCGGGTCTAACTTTTCACAAGTCTCGAAAATGGAATTTATAAAAAAACATGTTAGTATTTTGATATTTAAATTAGTATACGATTATAAAAATTAAAATTAGATTTGAAAAAACGAGATTTAGAGTAATAATTTAGTGTCACATAATTTGTACAACAGCGTTGCTATGCTTGTGAGTATTAAAAAGAAGTATTATACTTTAATGGGGGAGATGACTTTTTATATAGTCCCTTGCCCCCTGCCAAGTGAGAGAGTCCGATCCACTAAGAACTCGAAAAAGAGGCTGCTAGGAGATAGACTCCAACTGTTCAGGGGTAATTTTATTTTTCCTTCGGGTTCCATTCTTGGTTGTTAGGGGACTTATCCCCTGCGCGAGTAGCACTCTTTTCTTCAGATAAAGTCTTTTGCTTTCTTAGTAGACGATTGATTTGGCCATGAATTCTTTATTTTTTGGTGAATGTAAGTTTTCATTCATCTAAAAATATTTACAGTGTACACCGAACATATTCGGAGAGATACAAAAAATGCACGTTGTGGATTAAGGTACAATTAGATTGTGTGGGAAAAGTGTCAAAAGAAGCCTATACACTGTGATCTTGATAGAAACGATAAGACCCCCAAGACAAGATGTTGCGCCTTAAAAAATGACTTCGTTTCGGTACCTCCAAAGGTTGTAGACCGTGCATGCCAAAGAGTGGTGTCACGCTTTGTTCTGCACAGAGGAGCCAGTCTTTTCTTTCTTAAGCCACTTAACCGTGCTGTGGAGGATGGACATACTTCGGCTGATGCCAAATCATTGCCAGATGTGAGATTAAACGTAGTTGCTGAAGCGACGCTAAAAAAAAAAAAGTGTTCATCCGAACTGTTGGTATTAATGCACAAGGAACATGAGTTTTCCTAATGTAGGAACACAAATCGATCACATATGACGAGTCTACCCCATAGTCCAAGCCGCAATATGAATTCTCGTATATCTTTTGTGGCAGGGGGATTGCCGTTACTAGGCTTCCGCATATTTTCCTTTTTCCTGGGGCCTTCACAAGTCTTCTTGGAGCTTTCTTCATCCTATTTGGGCTTCCAAGGTATCTCTTGCAGGTTGGACCTCCTCCAAGCCCACAAGTAGACCCTTCTTACTTTTATGTGCTAATGGGATCTGTCTCACTTCTTGGACTTCATGTCTTGTTGGGCTTTACAAAGTTTAGGTGGCGTTTTACAAAGTTACTTCATTTGATCTACATAAATTTCTTGTTTATAGGAGTCGGATGAAATAATCGAGGGATGATTGAGCACGATCTTGATATTTTTTTCTCTTTTTTGTTCCAATGTCTTTTTATGATTTCTCAGGGTATAAATGTAGAATATTAATAATTGATATTGTATGTTTTTTACATTCTAAACAACATGATCTATATATTATAAGTTTGTCGATTTTGATTACTGGGTTTTATTCACATACGCAGACAGTAACAACTGATGTAACAAATTTTGTTTGAACTACTAATTGTAGAGAAAAAAACGAAAACAAAAGATGAGATAGCTCAAGACTTCAAGTAGGAGGGAGAGAAATTTATATTATTCTGAATAAGTTCTCCGACTTATTTTGGTTATATTTCCAATATATTTGAGCGTTACGACGTATTTGACCAAAAGTTTCCTTCAACAGAAGATATGTCGAGAATGGCTAAAAATGATATACACACTCACATGTATCACTCAATTAGACAAAAATTCCCCTAATCTTAGCTTTTTGCAGGCTGCAGGACATGTTTGTGGAGTACAATTTGCAGCTTCCATGAAAATCTCTTGTTTGCAATATTTTGTGTTGATCTCATTCTCACCTGCACAAAATTAATAAAAAAATTAGTATTTATGTTTATTAAGAAAACATTTACTGCAATATTAGTAATAAAATATTAAGTGCCAATCTCTATTTTCTTCCTCTTATCTAAATTTAATTAAAAAAAAGAACTTTAGTTTTCATCATATATTATCATATTATAGGAAAAAATACAAGCAACCCCCTTGAGATATTGTAAATGAGCAACTTACCCCCTTATGAAAAAATAAATAGTAATTTACCTCCCTGTATTTTTCAAAATACAACAATTTACCCCCCCTATGATTTTTAAAATGAAGCAATTTCATTTTATAAAGTATAAGGGGATAAATTGCTACATTTTTTTATAGGGGGGTAATGTGCTCATTTTCAATATCACAGGGGATAAATTGTTGTTCACCCTCATATTATATTTTCTTTAAAAATTTGTGAATTTGAAGCTTTTAATTTGGATTTGCGGGATATCTATATCTGTTATTAAAGTTGACCAACACCGACACATTGATAGACTTCGACTTCATACATAGTTATGTGGTCTCAATTTCGCCAACTAAGCTAGATATTATTTACTTATACATAGCTAGGTTTAATAAAGTTAATATAATCTTTTTCAGATAAAGGTAAGTTTTATTAAATTTAAAATCAGATGTTAAAAAATGAAGCATCCATCTACATACATCCGAGCAATCCTCCATAATCTATATACAAACCAGTTGTTCACAATGATGGCGGGAGATTTCTACTAATTCATCGTCCGCCAAATTAAAGCTTAAAAGATAATTTACTATACGTACGGCAACAATGTGTCACGACGGCCAGTGAAATAAAAAAGGGTTCGAAAATTCTACGAGTATTTATTCTTAGATACTCTTTTTTCCGTTGTTCCCATTTGTTTTATCAATATTCAATATATAAATGTAGATGTCTTGATTTCAAGTCCCACTTGCGGAAATATATGAATATTAATAATCGATACCGTATAATTTTTGCATTCTAAACACACATAATCTGTACATTAGAAGTTTATCGAATTTGATTACCGACTTTTACTCTCGTACTCGACAATAGCAAATGATGTAGCAAATTTTGTTCGAACTATAAATTGTACGAAAAAAAGAAAGAAAAACAAAAAAATGAGATAGTTCAAGACTTATATTTATTCTGGTTACATTTTCCGTTTATTTGAGCGTCGTTAATATATCTGACCAAAAGTTTTCTTCAGATATGAGGTGTGTCGAGAATGACTAACAACGATATAAACACTCGCACGTATCACTGAATTGACAATACGCAGATAAAAAATCTCCTAATTTGAGCTTTTTGCAGGCTTGGGGACATGTTTGTCGATCGCAATTTGCAGCTTCCATGAAAATTTCTTGTTTGCAGAATTTTGCCTTGCTCTCATTTTCACCTGCAACGCTATTAATAAAATTTAGTATGTAATATTAATAAAAAAATATTAAGTGCTGATCTCAATTTTTTTTTCAATATCACTAATGATATATATCTTAATACTTTTGGTTTTCTCTAAAAACTTATTAGTGACAAGAACTTTTTGATAAACATTTAATTTTTAAATTTTTAGGTGTTTTGATATTTAATTAGTATTATTTTATGAATACATATAATTTATTTAAATATATTTAAATAAAATAATAATTTAATTTAGGTAGTATTATATAATTTTATAATTAATTTTATTTATATTTATGTAAATATTTAAATTTGAAGAGTGAATTTGTATTGCGTTTTTAAATATAAAATTTTAGTTTAAAAAAGTTTATATACTTTTTTAGGTACTTTTATATTTAAATTTATATATTTCATAAATAAATATATTCAAATAAAATAATAATATAAATTAATTAATTAAAATATATTTAAATATGAAGGAAAGGGGCAAAATGAATATTATACACTCAAAGTATGCCGAAAAATGGAAAAAAATAAAGCCCACTAGCACAATAAGCAAGTGTCAGACACTCTCCGTTAGTTTTTAGTGCCTATAAAATTAACACGGTGGGATTTCACAAAAACACAGGGGAGTGTTATGTAATTTACGCTTTTTACTTTAAGTACTTTCATTCTCTTTTCTTATAACCAATACCGACACGTTGATAGGATTTGACCCTATGATCATGTAGTCATGAGGTCTCAACTTCGCCAACTAAATTAGATTATATTAATCTTTAAGTACTTTTATCTATACGTCGGGGGTATTAAGGTAAATTATAATTAAATTTGCAAGAGAAGATGAAGAAATGGATATAAAAAATCACCTTTGCATAGCAGAACTAAAAATAGAAGAACAAGAAGCCTGATTGAGCTCTTCATACTTTGATTGGTCTCTCTGTACAACTTCTGAAAATATGTAAAACTGCACATAATATATATAGGAAGAAGTTGATTTAATATATTGGTAAGCATTTAAGAATCAATTACAATAATATTATAGATTTTCTAATCATTGAAAAATTTATATTATTTGAAGCAAATATAATTACAGATTTTCTAAGGAAAAAAATAAAAATAAAAATAGAATATACTTAATTTTCATTAATATATAATCTTATTCCAAAGAAAGTTAATATAATTATTTTTCAGGTAAATGTAATTTTTATTAAATTTAAGATTGATGTTAAAAATTTAAGATGGGCTCCCGTTGCAATCACAAAATAATCATATTCATATAAATTGTAATTATAAAATATTGCAAAAGAAATTAAAAATATGATCTTTTAAGTCATTCTTAACTTTCTACGATACAAATTGGAGAAAATGAAATTATTTTGACTAAGAAAAATAAAATAAACTAGTTTCAAACACTCGGAATGATCGCCTCATCAAATAAGTTTTTCTTTGTGGCAGAAAAAAAAATGCCAAACACAGCCTTAGCCAAGCCAGTCATGGCTCGCGGCTCGGCTCGGCTGGTGCATGGCCGAGGGCCACCTTAGTGCCGCGCAGGCGCTGACTGTGTGCCTGTTGGCGCGCGGTTAGCATACAATCTTCACTCCCATTGGCTCGAGACCCGTGCCAAATTGGTGCATGGCCGAGGGCCACCTTAATGTCGTGCAGGCGCTGACTGTGTGTCTATTGGAGCGTGATTAGCGCACAATCATCGCTCCCATTGGCTCGAGACCCGTGCGAAGTTGGTGCATGGTCAGCACTGACTCAGCCTCCTCTCTCCAGCAAAGGCGAACGTTTTCGGACGAGATCGCGGGCCAAATTCCAAGGACAATGTATTTTTCGACAAAAATTTAAAAATTCATATCTCATTCATTTTAAATCTGTTTTCGATGATTCACACACTGTTTTGAACCTCTTTTCAAGCTCTACAAGATAGCACAAAAATATTTTGATAAAAACCATAGAAGCAGGTTCGATTGTTTGGTTGAAAAATAAATTTAAAATTAGAGTTTGATTTTACTCACAAACAACTCATCAAATTTTCAATACATTTGACATATTTAAATTACACCCCCCCTATTTATTATTATATTTTATGACGTTTAGATATATATGTTCTTATAATTGCAAACTTTTATAAATTTTTTTGATGTTGATGGACTATAATTCTTTTATGAAAAAAGTAATTTATTTAAAAAAAATTGATTTGACTTTCACATATTTGAAATGTTAATAGAATATAATTTTAATCATGACTAAATAATCTGTGCATAGCACGGGTCATACGCTGGTTCCCTAATAAATGAAAGAGTCCTTAATTAAATAATTAATCAAGTTCTTTTAAAAAAAATTCAATCATTTGCAATTCGATTTCCAGAAATCTAATTTTTCCAATTTGGAATAAAATTCCAATAAATGTTTCTGACATATATATATATATATATATGATTTGCCTTTTTACTAACAAGATATCCTTCTCAAAAAAAAAAAAAAAATATCATACTAGGCTAGGCCTTATGGACAAAAATTTCTCATTTATATATAAAACATCAAGACCCAATTTTTTGTTATCTAGAAATGCACAGTATCCGATGTTCTAATCAGAAATAAAAAATTAATATTTTTAATCCTGTAACTATATATGGTTAAAATATTTGATCTTATAATTTCTTAAATTTTGAACAGTGTCCTGTAATTTGTACCCCTTTATATCTAGTTTAATTTTTGACGCATTTAGTTTACGGCCTATTCTCATATTTGGCCCTTTTTTTTAGTAATTTACATTCGACGAAATTTGGTTCCCTTCATGGTCGTCTAATCGCGGATAATGTTCTAGTAGCATTTGAGTTGAACCATTTTCTTAAACATAAAAATTGGAGTAGTTGGTCATGAAGCTAGGAAAGTATAACATAAATAAAACTTACGATAGGATCGAGCGGAAAATCCAGAACCGCATTATGTTAAAACTTGGCTTTCATCACTCATTTGTATCTTTCGTCGTGTTATAGTTTCGTTCTCCTTTATGTTAAAATGGGCCTTCTTGTTATTTGGTATAATTACGAATATCCCCTCTCGTTATTTGGAAAATTACTAATATACCCCTAATGTTTGTTATTATGTCCAATCTTGAAAGAAATTGGTGCTATTTATCCTTAATATAATTTTAGCTTAATTGCCTATCATTTGATAACTTAATGGTTTCGTTTCAGTCGGTAAAAATTTTAAATTAAGAACATTGATACTTTTAAATTGGGTGAACAACAATTTATCCTTATATCATATTGAAAATGAGCACATTACCTCTCAATGAAAAACTTACAGCAATTTATTCCCCTATACTTTTTAAAATGAAACAATTTATCTCCTTATACAGGAAGGTAAATTGCTTCATTTTAAAAATCATATGTGATAAATTGTTGTATTTTAAAAAATATAAGGAGGTAAATCGCTATATATTTTTTCATAAAGGGGTAATTTGCTCATTTACGATATCACAAGAGAGTTGCTTGCATTTTTTCCCTTTTAAAATAGAACACATAAAATGATATAATTTCTAAACACGGAGAAAATTTCAATCCTCGATTATTTTAAAATACAATCTTAAACTTATTTAAGGTATATAGCGACGTAAAAGTTCACCATCACATATACGAGCGCTCCTAACTACATCGATAAACACAATTACAAATATCGCTCTCAATACAGTAACCTTGTATATCACTTCCTTTAACACTCTTCTTGCATTCTTGAGCACATAGATCATTAGTACACACTGCACTTGGCAACGTAATTTGTTGTCTGCAAACTCTGGCCTTACTTTGATTCTCAGCTGCAACAAAATATTACAACATAAACTTTTAAAGAATGAGGCATGTCTTAAACAAGACATGGAAAACAAAAAAGAAAAAATAAATTAAATTCACACCCGTTAGTTTTTAATAAAATTATATAAGTATGCTCACAGTGAATCGGGATATCAATGTAATTGTCTTAAGGGTGTAGTGAGTTTTGTCCCTAAGGGGGTGCTAGTGTAAATCAAGATTACAAATTTACAGTGTGTGCTTGTAATTTTACAAAGTGTATGGATTTTTTTTTTTTGTGTAATTAGACTTAACCTTATGAAATGACAGCGTAATTTATCGAAAAAGAATCAATTTCAGAGAAGTGTTGTGAGATGAACTCATTGAAATTGCAATTAAAACACTAAAGGGTAACTTTCGTTGATACTCCCAAATGTTAAGATTAATTGCACAAACATCCCTGACCTTTTGTAAAATACACTATTTGAAGTTATATATATATATATATATATATATATATATATATAGCTCTGTTTCGAGGATAAAATTTTGCGAATGACATTACTCGAGGTAAATTACATCGACACTCCTCAGGGGATGTACGTGTAAAATTATAAAAAATAAAAAATATTTATGTAATTAAATTTAATATTAGGAGGTGTCGATGTTATTATACGACCAAAGAAACAAGAATTCATGAGCTATAACTGACTGAAAGAAGAGGAAGAAATAAACACTAACCTCTGCAAAATAGAACTAAGAATAGAAGAAGGGCAAGGCGAAGTGAGCTGTTCATTCTTTGATGAGGAATCTCTTTATAATTTTTATGGAGATTTAAATTGCAATATAATTAGTGAAGTCGATGGACATTTTATAGGGAAAAAAACAGTTAGTCAATGTTTCATTATTTTCTAAATTAAATTACAGATTTTTCAAATCTTATATGTTATTAATGAATCCAATTTCTGATTTTGAATGTTATTTATTGCCAAGAACCAATTCTATAGAATTAATTTTGCAATCACTGTAAAAAGAATTGATTATTCTCTACACTATAAATTCTTACGGCTTTAAAATAATTTTAAATCAATATTATATATACAATCATACAAAATTGATGCAAAATTTAAATTTTGACAATGATTAATCAACATTTTACTTGGTTTTACTTATGCCCAAAATAATTGTCCTAGTTTTTAATTAGCTCTAATAAATGTTTCGATCTTGCTTGCGGAAACAATGGCTAATAGTTGTTGCTCATGTCGCCGTAGTTGATCAGTATCTGTCACGATTTTTTATTATTAATTATAATAATTAACCATAATAAAAAGTCGTATTTTTGCTAATGAGTCGAGATTTTTTTTTTTAAAAAAAAACATATATCTCACTCTTTCTAAAAAGATAACATGCAATTTATAAGCAACATTGATATGGAAGAAAATCAAATAGCCTAAAATTGGAAAATTCATCATTCAAATAGTCATCATCATTAAAAAGAGCAATGATTCTTGGCAATCAAACATTAATCAAGATAGGCTTTAATAAGGAAATTATACCACTACCCTCCATGAAGGGCTATAAATGATTGGAGCCAAGTTAAATATATTAATGTCCAAATTTATTTGAATTATTATAAATAATTTGGTTATTGCTATAATCGAATTCGAACGAGTTTTAATTTAACTAAATATGAGTAATTTGATGTTTTAAGTATGTTTGTACTAATTCAATAGAATACGAGTCGAGTTTGAAAGGTTAATGAACAAAAAAATTTGTTCAAGTTTGATTTGTTAAGTTTAACAAATCAAATTCAAGAGAATTTTTATCGATCGAATTTTAATCAAATAGTTTAATTTAATTTTCAACGTAGTCATTTGTAATGCAATGCGAAGGGACAATGGGCGAGATAGGCAAAAGCCAATTCATTGGTATTTGCTTCTTTTGTTGGCAAGCAAGGATTTAAATTGCCTTCATCTTCAATCTTTAATTCCATATACGATAATATTTGATTTTATCCATCAATCAATATTTTATTTTATAAAAAAATATAAAATTAATGAAAAAAATATATTGCACATGTCTATATATAATTGGCAATTAATTTGCATGCTTACACATACTTTTGAATATTATATTTATTTTTGTTTCTTGCTTATGGTTTAAAATATTTATGTCTGATATTGTGTAAAAATTAACCAATACAATTAATAGGGGAATATCAAGTAAATTGATGTGTACCAAAGTTTAATACAAGTGACATGTCCTCCCTATCGTCCCATGATTAGGCTTGCTGATAGGACTTTTTTTTTTTCTCGGATCTTGCCACATTAGTTTGATTTTGATAAAATATTCTTGTTACCTTTTATTATTGGGTCAGCAGGACCTAGTCTTGATGGGCTGACAGGTGGAGCCCAATCTTTGATTTGGACTAAAAAATCCTGAATAGTGCAAGTGTCGAACTGCTAGATTCGAAAACAATATTGTTGTTAGAGTCCTCATTTGACATGACTTCTTGTGAGTTTCTTGGCAGATTAAGTAGGTTTTCTCTTCTTTATTACTTTGGTCACCTTCTTCTCCGCTTTCTTTTCACTTAGCCATTGTATTTTTTTCCAAGTTCCCTCCTATCTTGTAGAGTTTCAGAGCTTTGCTTGTTTTTCTTTTTCCCTCTCGGGTAAAGCTTTTTCCGTTCCACATTTCTTTGAAATATGCGGTCAGGTAGTATAGACAAGAAAGCTATAAAGGAAGTCATGGTTAATTTCGTAGGGTCCTCCTCCTCAAAGACCATTCTAGCCCTTTCTGACACCATGACAGGGACGAGAGTGATAGAGGCGAGGAGTAGCTTAAGTAACCTTTTCGGCTACAAAACATGACCTCTATTTATAAAGGAATTTAGAGCAGCATCCGACATATATTGATAAAAATCTACAGACCAATTTCATCGGCACGTATGAGTAATAATATATAGATGTTATAGCATTACATCTTTTAAGTGCAATCATAGGCATAAGAAATAATAATTGTGTAGTTGCTTATTTTGAAATAGAGTATGGCTAGCAAGGATAGACGCAATTACATTTCCCATTCGCAGTACATTGACCTTTTGCATTATTTCCTTGCACCTTTATGCACACTTTACCGCATATCTCCTGAGTACATTTTGCGCCTTGGAAGGTAAGTTCCAGCGTGCAAGTTTTCGCCTTACTTTCATCCTCACCTGCCATCAAATTAACATAACATCAATATTTGCATTCATCTTATATATCCTTACACTTGTTTAATAAAACAACGACAACGACAAAAATGAAAAATTATAGCTATTTTTTCTTAAGTTTGACATAATTATGAGTACTCCTGCTGTTCCGAAAGTTATAAATACACACGTCGAATGGAGAATAATTATATAGACCCTAAATGGTGAGGTGGGAATTACTGTTTTATCCGTGATGTTTGTTTAATAAATGTTTGAAAGAATATATAAGAAAACGTCCAGGGTAGGTAAAGTAAATAATCGATCGGCATATTGGTCCGTAAAAATATTTTAAAAAATTATGAGAAATATATAAAATTATAATTCATAATCGAAAATGGTATTTTGAATAATTTACCACAAAAGTTGGATAAAAATCTAACCGGGAGAGCTCATTGTTAGATGGATGTTGAACTCTGGGGGATACTCGTAATTTTTCAAATAACGAGAAGATATTGGTAATTATACCATACCTCATGGAAGGTGGTTGTAATTTACTCAAAAAAAACTCAAATTTTAGTATAGAATTCATTTAAATAAATAAAAATATTCAACTTAAATATGCATGTATACAAACAAATAAAAATTGAATGAGTAAAACCTGTACAAAGTAAAACCAAACACAGAAGAACAACAACAGAAAGTGAGGTCTTCATGTTGTGTGAGTCTCTGTCAGCCTCTTGACAAGATTTATGTTGCATGCAAATAGGCAGAGTTTGATATAATTTATAGCTGGGAAAAAGTGACATTCATTGTCCATTTTCTTCTTACAGAATCTGTATTGTCTTAATTATATATAATTGCGGATCAGTCATTGATTTTATGTTTATTATGAAAATATAATTGCATAAATGATATTTGATTTTCATTTATTGAAATGTTTTCCATAAAAATTAATATAGCAAAATACTAGAAATGTTATTCTAATGTGAACGTCATTTTGGGCAAGTGAATAGGTCTACGTAGTAATGGTGTCTTCGCCTACAAGAAGACTGATATATTATGAATAAATTCAATGTAATGGATTTCGAGTTCCACCTGATTTTATCTGCTTTTTGTACGTTTATCATAATTTATTTTATTGTTATTTGTTATATTGATATATTGATTGACTCGTTTTGTTGTTCAGTTTATTGAATATTGATGTAAGCATATAGATGTGCACGCTTAGGAGGCCCCGGCCCAAAAGAGCAGGTGCACTTGGGACGGCTAACCCCAGACTTAAACATACCAGCCCAGGAGACTAAAAAGCCCGAGGAGAAGGACAGAGGCCCATGACACCCCCCCTATCCGAACCCAAAGTTGTAGCCCAGCAAGGTTTGCAGTCCAAAAAGCCCATGCATGTGGCAGCTCCCTCTCTCACATAGCGTCCAATTGACCCACTAGTCAGCTGCCACGTCGGATCACGTCAGCCCTAGGAAGAAAAAGTAAGTAAGGAAAGACCCCCTAGTAACTAGAATTCCCTAATGGCTATGACTCGCTGTAGGTGAGGGTCTCCCTAAACTGAAGGAGACTCTTGTTATACACATCCAAGCATGGGTAAGGATAATCTAACCCTTATCCAGCTATCCAACCCTTCTTCACAAAAATCTAGGAGTGGAATAGCCCTTCAGCGGATGAGGACATTCCCTTATATGTACAAGTTTGGTCCCCCAGATAGGGGACTGTTCCCTGACTCTCTAAGCATCCTTTCAAGATTTCAAGCATTCTCTCATGAATTCTTACACTCTTCTTGAATTTCTGTCATCATATCTCGATTTATAAGTACATTTATTTACTTTTTTGTTTTATTTCATTTTGAATCCAACACTGATTTGGGCGTCGAAATGCTAACGTGTTTTTTTGTAAAGTCCCCCTTTCAAGACCCACACACGTTTCGGCCCAAGTCTTCAGCAATTATCCAATTCCATTGGACCCATACTATTTTCTCACTTATCACATGCAATTACTATTTCTATGAAAATGAATAAATAGGGTCTTCGAGAGTGAATGCACATAGAAAAATTCCACTAAATATTTTCAATTAATTAGATTATCATAAATCTCATGTAATCCATTTGCAAATAAATTATCCTAAAAGAATCAAAAAATAAAAATAAAAAAGAAAAATTTAACAAACTACATAAATCTGATTTTCACATTAGGATCAATTTATATATAGAACCATATGCGATACGAATTTGAGACATTCTACTTTATCATATATATATATATATAATAATAAAGGGTAAATTATATTAATACTTTCTAAATTTTGATCTAATTATATGAACAATTTTTGGTTTTTATAAAATTATAGGTACGTCTTTTGGGTGGTATTAGTACAATGTACCAAGGTGTTGTTTGTGTAAAATTTGCACGTGTCTTAGGTACGATTTAATTGATTTTTAAATGTAAAATATTATTTTACATTTAAATATATATGATATAATATATAATATGTATAATAATATATATTTTTATGAAAAAAAATAAAATTCAATCCTGTCCCCGCCATCACCGCCTCCCTCCCCCGCCATAATAAATATTTCTTCTGATTTACTCTTCAAAACAGTGTGGAATAAAATCAGGTGACATTGCAACTCGAAGAGTTGGTACAATGGTGTAAGGTCTTATTGTATTAATATATGTGGGGTCGATATATTTAGTGGGAAGTTCTGTATTCAAATTTCATCATATGCAAAACTCTTCCAAACCAGCTAATAAATTTTAATGACGAGAAGTGATTAGTCTCGAGTTCAATAGACTTAGAGACACCAAGTGCCGAAAACCAAAAAAGAAAACAAGTGACATTGCCAAATGAAGCAGCAAATAACTTCTCAAGCAACCAAACTGCTAATAAAAGCATACATACAAAAACAACAAAAAATTGAAAGCAAAAGACTGTTGTCAGCTGTGGTATTTTATGACATTCAGCAACCACAGATCTCTCCATGCCCAGGGGATTTGGACAGATACATATGACAGTTTATAGTAGTATGTAAATTGTCGATACAATTCTAATGCATTTTTGTTATTTAAAAAATTATTCGTACGGCTTTAATATGTGATGTAATTATATAATTTTTGGATGGTAAGGTGAAAATGTCAACGTACTCCTATAATGCACGAATACTTTGAAAAATTACCTGATGCAGCGTCGGATATGTATCTCGAACACAGCTCGGACACGTCTTGGACATGGCATCCGTGTGTCTGAAAATATAAAATAAATATAAAAAAAAGAACATGGCACGGACGCACGTGTTGGCGTGTCCTACATACTTTGGATACGTTTAGTGTTTTTTTTATAATTTTAAAAAAATTTGGGCTGTATTTTCTCTAAAAAAAGAAAGAAATTTGAGCTTGATTAAAAAATAAAAAGAATTAGTTCACTGCTCTCAAATTAAAAATTTTGGGATAAAATTATTAAAAATTCAAAAGATGATCGTGATGATTTAACTAATTTGAGTATTAGAAATTTTTTATTATGTAATTTGTAAAAAATAAAGTGATTATGTATATTTTTAAAGCCACATTTGATTAAAAATTACAAATATAAGACATGCTTATTTTTTAATTTATCTTGATATTTTTTATATTTCATATTTTAATTTTATGAGAGATTGAGATGTAATAATATATATTATATATATTCGTGTTACTATCATGTCATGTCCTAATTTTTTATATTTTTTATGTAGCCATGTCCGTATCGTATTGTACCGCATTCTTATCACTGTGTCCGTGTCATGTATTATAGACTTATCCTCACTAATGAAAAAAAAAACATATAAAAAGATATGATGTTTATTATAAAAAATATATATATAAAAATCCGATATTGGACGGATGTTATTATTAAACTATATATATACTAAAAAATATGTAAAATTGTAATCTATGGTCCAAAAGAATATTTTAAGCAATTGAATACAAAATTTAAATTACACCCTATGGAAAGTCAATAAAATTGGTCAAGTATTGGGCGGTAAATTATTATTAGGGGTATCAGTAATATAATCTCAAGCAATAAAAATTAATCGAACCTCATAAAAGCTCGACGTAATTTACCCTAATAATTTAAAGAAAAAAGATTGTAGGTGAAGCACTAAATCAAGGGGTCCATCCATGTTAATGCAAGATCATAAAAGGAGATTAAAATAATTGTTGTATAGAAGCATTTTCCAAGCAACATAGTGTTTTGGACAAGTATCTTCAACTACAAATAGTTTATTACAAGGGGCAGCTCATTAGGTCAAAGTTTGTTTTTGTTATAAAATGCAATGTTTGATATAAGAAACTACACCCCACATGCCTACAATTATTGCCCTCAACTTCAATTAAATATGTACATACATATATAGTAAAGTTAGTATCCTCATTGCCAATTTATTGAAATGAAAAAAATGCAAGCAATCCCTTGTAATATTACAAATGAGCAAATTATCTCTTTATGAAAAAATATATAGCGATTTTGTATTTTTTAAAATACAACAATTTACACCCCTATGATTTTTAAAATGAAGCAATTTACCTTCTTGTATCATTTTAAAAGGTACAGGGAGGGGGAGGGTAAATTGCTATTTACCCTTTATTAAATATTGCAGTGCAACAAAAAATAATATTAATAATAAAATATTAAATAATAATTTCAAAATTATCATTAATATCTATATATGTATATATTAAGTGACAATAATTTTATGGTTATGTAATTTTTGAAAATTTATTAGTCACAGTAATTGTGTACATCTACGGTGACTGTTTAGTGAGAATACAAATATAATGACAATCGATGCGTCAAAATTTAACACTACAGAACTTATTATTATGACAAAATTTAATCCATATAAATATAATGGAGACAAAAAAAAAAAAAAGTAACTAAGTTGGCATTTTCTATGGAGTAATGATTGGATTATGATGTTTTTTGAATCCAAATTATGATGATTATTTCCTTGTAAAAATGGTTAACTTTTTGCATATTCATTTTTTAACTTTTATTTTAATTAAAAAGATATATAGAAGTGATGGGATATTCTACCAAACAAATAAGTACATTTTTGAAGTGCAATAAAGCTTAGTGTTAGTAAATATGCTAACTAATTGAGGTGTTTTTTAATTGATTGTTGACAAAAAATGTGTTGTTCTCAAAACAAGTTTCTTTGAGTAATCATTTGCCTTCTTAATCTTTTAATTTATTATTTTATTTTCTTTTTTTATTGCAAAATTTAATTTAAAATTATTGATGCATTTCAAAGAATTTAAATGTATTAATTAATGAATTAAAATGACTAAATAAATGAACTTTTTAGATTACTTTTATGCTTTTGTTAATTCAAAGAAAATATTTTTCTAACATTAAAAAAATGTAAAAGGGTCTAGTTGAAGTCCAATAACAGAAAAAGAGTGGATAAAAGGAGCTGTGGTGAAAAACACAAATGATGAAAATATATTACTCCAAACTGCAGTCAGGATTACTAGAACATTAAAATACAAGACACCCTTTTCCTTTTTTCGATTTTCTTCTGCTTTAAGATGGCTCATTAATCGATAAATCCAAGTGCTGGAGCCCTAGATTTTGGAAAAACAAGTAAATGGGTTGTCTAAAAATGGGTTCTTGGCATCTGGGTCAGTATTAAAATCTTGGGGGGGCTGTTGCAGTTTGTGGGTTAAGTGATTTTTCAAGAAATATAGTGAAAAATTTAAGGACGGGATGATTTCCTCAACTGTGCTCTGTAATGTCTGATATTTCATGATTTTTTTTCCTTTCTTTTTGTACTCCGGCATTGTTAAATGTTAGTTATTTCTAGTGAATGGTGTTGATTTTTGCTGTGTTTTTGAATCAATGGCTAGGCGTCATGGTTGGCAACTCCCTGCTCACTCCTTTCAGGTTTGATTATCTTCTTTTTCACCTATTCTTAAAATGTGGTTCGTTTAGAATTACTAAATGTAGGCATCTTGGCGGTGGTTTGACTCTTGAAATGTGGGTTCTTGTTCTTGACTTTTGTTGGGTAGTTCAAACTTGCTGCCTTATTGTTTTGTGGTGTTGTTAATGTCTACCGTTTGTACTTTGTGATTGTTACTGTTAATTTTAGTTGTTGGCTTGGCTGTAGTTACCAAATTATGAATGTTGTTAATCTAAACAAGAGAAAGCAAGTACGGAATTCAAACATGTTTTAGATAAATGCCTGTTGGAGTAAATGGGGTAGGTAATTTTCGACATACTTTAGATAACTGCAACTGGTTTATACAAGGAAATTTGTGTTGAAATCAAGTCAACTTAATCGTAAACGGATACTTTTGTTTTTTGTACGCGCACACCATACCTGCAGAAGTAATATTTTCAAGAAGATCCTCAAAGTTTTGGGTCACTGGCTACACTCTATATTGTTTCTCACCCATGCTTGTACAGCTTTGAAGCTTTCTACTAATTCTTTGGGTTGTCAAGTAGATAGATTTCTGAATCACGCATGGGGTTGTGCTTTGGTTTTGGACACTATAGTCAGTTGCTTTAATCTTAGTGAGCTATTTAAGTATGAAAATTGAGATAATATAAATTAATAGATGCATTATTCCAGTCCATTGCAGTTGCAGTTTAACCCCAATAGCATATCTTCAACTCTTTCACAAGTCTGGAAATTCCCTATTAAATTCTTCTAAATGTGGTAATTTATTGTCTTTGTTACATATAGGTTATGTTGTAGAAATTACAAAATCGTGTTCACTATTTACAATTTGCTTACCCTTTGGGATCATTCTATCTAATTGTCTTTTGGTGTTTTGGTTATTCTCAACTACTTCTTCCCCTTGCAGGTGGTAGCTATAACAGTCTTTTTCCTATTATCTGTTGCTTTCTATGCGTTTTTTGCTCCTTTTCTTGGAAAGGACATCTATGAGTACATAGCCACTGGCATTTATTCCTTCCTGGTAAGTCTAATTTGAGCTCATTCTTCAGGTTGTTTCTTTGCAAACTCAAAATGTTTTCTGCTTCTTATCATGTCTAGTTATTACCTTCAGGCACTCTCTGTATTTATCCTTTATGCGAGATGCACAGCTATTGATCCTGCTGATCCTGGAATTCTCATTGAACCTGACAAGACATCAGCTTATGGATCACATGTTGGGACAGAGTTGCCTGGTAAGCGATTTTTAGTACACAGAAGATACTAAGTAAACAATATCCTTGAAAATATTGATCCACCATTTGAAAAGAACATAATGGAACGAAAGCATGGATATATGGCAAGGCCATTTGAGCGTAATAAAACCACTCGTTTATGCCTTCACTTTTGTCTTAAGTTTTGCTGAGTCTACCTCGTTGCATTTGGTCTCTTCTCAATGACCGGATTATAACGCTATACCCAGCTCTTTCTTGATGGCTGAATGGTCTTGATTAGGTAATTTATCCACAACTGAAGAGCCAACCAAAGTAGGATTGAGGAATGGTGGGAAATCTTACAGGCATGACACAGGTTGCTGTTCGAAAGTTGGAGGTTGCCTTTGTGGTTTTCTTGTGAAGGAGGACTGCCGCAAGGATGAAGATCATCTGCAGGAACAAAATGCTGAGGAGGATGCTTTGTTCTGCACATTGTGCAATGCTGAGGTATAGCACTTCTATCTATTCCAAAGGGGATAAGTGATTGAAAATTTAGGAACAACAGATGTATTTTATATCTTAATTTGCAGGAGTTTCTTTGCAGAAATTTTGATTGGTTCACTATTTCTTTGTTTGAAACCTGTAGAATGAGAGAAATTAAAATAGAACTGCTTCTGTAAAGCTAGATGAGATGATAATGGAATCATTGTCATACTTTCTTATATCTGAAGTGGGAAGTATTTTGTAACATACTTCAGAGGGTTCTAAGATTGTAGATGTTGCTAGAGGAGCCCGGTTGCAAGGGTGGGGAGTGATTGTCCTGTATGCATTCATCGGTGTGTCTATCTTTTCTACTTGGGTCCTGCATGAAGAAGTTCACATTATTTCCTACCCTAACTCTTAATGTGGCAAGACATGAGAAAGGATGGGAGAAGTCGAGTATTTATCTAACATTTCCATGCTTGGGTGCCTTCTCAATTGCCGCTATTGCTGCTAAGGTCCTATGTGCAAATATATTGTTGTTCTCATGGAATCGTACCTTGTGCAGTAGAAAAACGAATATCTGATTCCTCAGGGATCCCATTGTGTTGCTGCCCACTAATTTATCTTTTGTTTAAAAGAATCAAGAAACTAAGGCAAGAAAAAATTAAACATAGAATGTGATACAAACGTTTCCCTCTCCCATTCTCCATTTATTTGATTCTCCCTATCCCTTCCACCAGTTGTAAACCAATTGCTTATTTAGTCAAAATGATCATCTTACATTTACTAGCCTTTCTCCCTCTAAGGTGCGCAAGTTCAGCAAACATTGCAGAAGTTGTGACAAATGTGTTGATGGGTTTGATCATCATTGCCGGGTGAGTTTTTTCTTCGGCTAGAGAACAAAAGTTTTAAATAATGGATCAGTAATCGTGTGCTTAATCAGGATTACATTAGTTGAGTTATCAAAGTGATATTCCTCATATTAAAGATCTATCTTTTTTCTATGACTAGTAGTATTTCTTTTGCTTTGTATTTCGTAACAGCAAACATCTCTTGTGCCAAACAAGGCTTGATGACTTTCATGTAATCCTAATTTGGTATTTTAATACTTGCAGTGGCTGAATAATTGTGTGGGCAGGAAAAACTACATCACATTTGTTTGCTTAATGGCTGCTAGCCTTCTCTGGGTAAGCTATATTGAGATGCTTGGTCAGTGAATCATTTTCTATTTATATTCTTTATCTCTTCCTCTGTTACTCCCCCTTCTTTCTCGCTAGTGATCTGGCTCTTATATCTACCAGATATATGTCTCTGTTTCTCTTCTAACAAACATGTGCATGTCTATGTCAGCTTGTATTTGAATGTACGGTGGGCATTGCTGTTCTTGTTCGCTGTTTTGTCGACAGAAAAGCGACTGAGAATGAAATTGTTGACAGGCTAGGAGATGGATTTTCTCGCCCACCATTTGCTACTGTGGTGGTATATTATATTACTTTTTGCTCATAATTATGTGATTTATAATATATATGCATGGGCTTCTAACTTGAGTCCCTTTTGGAAGTCATTCAACAATAGCAATTAAAAAAAGATCCAAGTAACGATATACAGTAAACTTTTTACCAGCAGTGTTTTATTTATTTGCTTTGTGCCAAGACAGGTTGTGTATGGTTTTCTAGACTATGATGGTTTAGTTTCACATCTATTGGAACTTCTTTCCATACTGGAAAAATATTTCAAGCCAAGTGGAAACTGTTTCTGTAATATTCAATTGATATGTATTTTTTATCTGTTTCAGGCCCTGTGTACAGCCGTTTCTTTTCTTGCAACTGTCCCTTTGGGAGAATTGTTCTTTTTCCATATCATTCTTATCCGAAAGGTGCATCCTTAGTCCATGTCAAGTGAAACGATAAATCGCTGCCAATTGTCATCATTACTCAATCTTTTTCTCCTTTCTGTAGGGCATCACAACTTATGAATATGTCGTTGCTATGAGGACCCAAAGCGAACCTCCTGGACCTTCCATAGAAGGAGGAGATCAACAAAGTTTGCCTTCTTCACCAACTAGTTCTGCTGTGACGGCCATTAGTGGAAGAAGCTCAGTCGGGATGGGCCTGCAATATAAAGGTGCTTGGTGTACTCCACCTAGGATATTCATGGATCATCAGGTATTCACGGCACTTCATCTCTTTTAAATGTGCTGATTTTTGACTCATCTGCGAAGAATTCTGGAGTTCAATTTAAAATCTGACTGAAGAAACAATTTGTATGGTATTGATCTCCAAGACATCATCTTCCTTTATACATTTATTTAAAAAAGACTAGGCCGAATAAGCATGCAACAGACCTTCTCAAACTGAAGATTCCTTTTCGATAGTAGTATCCAATGAATTTTTGTTTCGTTATTTAGTTGGAAATCGTCTGATCTGTTTGATCCTAGAATTTAATGTCAACAAACTCAGGCCCAGTTGATATCAAAAACAGTAAGATTTGGAATTAATATTCACACCATGTAAAATGACTAAAATCTGGGTGAATCTTGAACTCCAAGAATGCAGTTTTTTGGTTAAGATTTCTTCAGCCGATTGCACCGTTATTTATAATATTTGCTCAATGCAGTATGCTGCTTGCAATTTCCCTTTCTCTCATGTTTGCTTTCTGAAAAATTGTTTGGTTGTTAGAAAGCCATAAGAACTGTAGTACATGGGTAATAATGCTGATTATCTCGAGCTGAAACTCATACCGGTAAACAAGTTGTGCTTGCCTGTTCCCTTGTTCGTTGTCTTTGAGTGTCTCCAATTCTTTATGATGAGTCTAAGAGAGTGCTAATGATCGAATGCTTGATAACTATTGGAACTTTTCCATTGGTATTGCATATAAGGATAAGGCTTAGCAATCCACCTATGTTGACTACTCGTACATGCTGTTCTTGCCATGAGTTCAAAATGGGGTATCAATTATGTGGCTAACTGCTAGATACTATCATCTTCATACTCGTAAGTCGATTATGACGCTTTCACCCTAACGCCTGTTTGTTTGGTTGCCATCTCATCTTCGTTTACTGCGAATTAGAGGTTGAATGAAAAACTTTTGCCATCACATTACACAAATATGAATTTTGATTGCTCGCTGGTCTAGAAACTTTCTTATTACCTTTTGTTCTCTTTCAGGATGAAATTGTTCCTCACCTTGAGCCAGGGCGACTACCGTCAACGGTTGATCCGGATGCCGTACAACCTCACAAAGGGAAAAAAGTATCTCAACGTCCCATCAGAATCAGTGCCTGGAAGCTCGCAAAACTGGACTCCAACGAGGCGATTAAAGCGGGCGCAAAAGCCAGAGCTTCATCATCTGTTTTACGTCCTGTCGGTTCCAGACCTCACCATTACGACGCCGACCATTTATCGAGCACCACTATGAGCGGCAAAAGCAGTCCACTTAGCACAAGGCAAGGATACTACGAAACTAATTCCAGAGCTGGGACGTCAAGGCTATCACCAACCAAGAGCTCGTATCCCCCCAGTCGAGCTAGCCGGGACGACACCGACACGTGCGGACACAGTATCAGCAACTTGAGTAGCCCTCTTGCCATGAATCTCACTCCATCGCCCTTGGCACAGAGTTGTTCAACCAGAGACCATTTCAACCCAATATATCAATCATCAACCGTGCAGTCGCCATTATCAGCAAGAGCAGGCGACACAAGCGAAGCCCCAGTTGGCGACAACGTGGGACGAGCTCCAATGAGGAGAAACAACCCCGGCCTTACAGAAACAACAAAAGCATCAGTATATTGGGATCCAGAAGCCGGCCGTTTTGTCTCTGCTGCAACAAGAAACATAGGTTCTTCATCTGCAACAGAGCTAACATACACAGGGCAATCAATTTTCTTCGGAGGTCCCCTCGTGAACGAGCAGGTGAGTCGAGGGACAAGATCTGGAAGCTCGACAATGTCAGCCGGTCCACAGAGAAGTTCGACCACAAGTTATTATCAGCAGGGCAGATCGCAGCGTGGGGGTCAGCTTCCTGTATTTGTCCCCAGTGATTCCCAGCAGCAAAACCAATTTTCATCTCGGTTGGAATAACGTTTGATTTGAGCATTAGTTGTTTCTTGAGAGTAGAATTAGCTTTTTACAATGTTAATTTCCCATAATATGTTTACTTTTACATTTTTATTTTTATTTCTTCCTGTTAATTTTCTCCTTTAGCTTATTTTTCGGTACGTAATAATAGTTGCCGCCGTCCTGAGCCTGATTCCTAATGAATTTTTTTTTGGGTTAATTATACTTAGATCCCTTAAAAATATAAAAATGACACTTTTTATTTTGAAAAATCTTTTGAAACTGTACTTGCACCCTTTCTGAGCATTTTTTGTTAAACTCTATCCATTCCGTTAGATCGGGTGAAAAAATGTTAATTTATACCGAATGTTGAATGAGGCTTAAAATGAAAAGTTATGTATATATTTTATTTGTTAAGGTCAGCATTTTTAGTTAAAATCCTAACAAAAAAAGATTTAAAATCATAAATGCGGAGGGGGTGAGAGTCTAACTTCAAACTTTTTTAGAGAAAAATATATTTTTGTATTTTCAGAGGGGTTTAAGTGTAATTAATCCTTAATTTTAATTATCTCTTGAAATTATGTGTAGTATATAAATTGTTCCCGTCTTTTACAAAATCACAAGTGCTCCCTCAGGGGTTGCTGATGTAATTTATTTCAGAAATTGTGCCGCTAAATTTTTGCCTTTAAAAGAATATTAACATAAATTGTAATTATAACTTTAGAGTGTATAATTATAATTTTACGAATAATAGAGAATATAATTTATGGATCGATCCTTAATATATCTGTAATAATGTTTGTATCTCCACAAATTATCTATATATATAACATCTTACTAAGTGTTAACATTATAACAATATGTTTTAAATGTTAGTTTTGGGAAAAAAAATTGTAATACTATTTAATATATGTATTTAATGACAATTTGAATATTTCATTGCAAATATTATATCTTTGTCATGTCTTATCAAACAAGAGACATCGATCCAACTCCTCCGGATTTCTCGTATCGATGTGTTCCAAATATATTTAAGTCTTTAAATAATCGAATTTTTAGTTTTTTTTCTATAATTCTAATTGAAATAATCAATTTTTGTAAATATAAATATCTATTTTAAAAAAAATTGAATTACACATTTTGCCCATCATTTGACAATATTCCTACCAAGTACAAAAGTGTTGTCGACATGATTACCCGCAATGGCATACTTGTAATAAAAGCCCTCCCGGTTCAATTCCGTTACAGCACTTTCAACTACTCCCTTGAACCGGCCTTACACTTCTCTTTAAGAGACTCCCTATTTTGGGTACTAACCATAATATGACACTATCATACATAAAAATTTCTCTCAGAAAAAGAGATGACAATTTTTCTTACACATTGATACACAAATCTATATAAAAAAAATAATATTTTGAAAGAAAGATATGGCCGGAGGAGGAGGATCAGGTTCCAGAGAGCTCGACAGGACTCCAACATGGGCTGTCTCATTAGTGTGCGCCGTCATCATTCTTATCTCTATCATATTGGAAAAAACTCTTCACAAAGTGGGGGAGGTACGTATTTTCAGATCAGACCTCGATCTTCTTTTTTTAAGTATATCTGAAAATATGGTCGAGTTTTTGAGTTTTGAGTTGACCAAAATATTTGCATTTTACGAATGATCCATTTTTGTTTACTTGTGTTATAATACTATTGGTATAGTTATGAATGTTTTGTATCTTGTAGACTTTTCATAAGAGAAAGAAGATCTCATTGGTTGAAGCTCTCGAGAAAATTAAAGCTGGTAATAGCACTAATTTATCATCATTGAGTTGGAACATTCCATGAATACCAGCTATTACAATCTCATTTGTCCTTACAATGTACATCCTACTCTTAATTTGTTCAGAACTTATGATTCTGGGATTCATATCCTTACTTCTGACATTTGGACAAAACTACATCGCCAAGATCTGCATTCCCATAAGCGTTAGCAATACTATGTTGCCATGTGACTTTAAGGAACATGAATACGAGGACGAACACGGGGGAGGTCACCACGGGGGAGATCATGGGGAAGCCGGTCATCATCGCAGGCTCTTGTGGTACCATCATAGAGTGTTGATGGACAGCCCACCCGGAGGGTGTGGCCCGGTAAGAATTTTTGATCCCGAGTTATTACTAAGAGCATGCATGATCTACATATTTTGTTGGATGTTTGTCGCTGCAAAAACAACTAGTGTCGACATTGTTCAAGAATCGATCTTTCCTTTTTGATCCGACAATGATGTTTTTATTTCAATGTAATAGGGGAAAGTGCCTATGGTATCTCTACATGGTCTTCATCAGCTCCACATCTTCATATTCTTCTTGGCCGTGTTCCACGTCTTCTACGGCGCTGTAACGATGATGTTGGGGAGGCTAAAGGTAACACAAACGCCCCTAAAATAGGATTGTAAGGGGGTGTTGGTATAATTTTTAAAAATTAAGGGACTTCTCCTCCGTAATATTCCAGAAGAAAAGTGATTAATCACATAGCAGATGTGATACATGGGTTTGGTTCGATTAAATTTGAATTTTCCGACAACATAGATATATGTTTTGGACGGGACTCAGAATCCGTCCTAATTTGACATCCCTCTCAATATTTTTTTACTATAGTCATGAGGCAGGTGGCTAGCAAGGTCTTATCTTTTTTCTTAGTTATTAAGTAGGTTCTGTTTTGTTTTCCTACATGG